>NC_038246.2:47937978-48295527 GCF_000004515.6 Glycine max
GCACTATATTATGTGCATAAACGCACTTGATATCCCCAATATGTTCCTTCTTCCCTGGTAGGCTTAGATGATGAGACGACCTGGCGTGGTAAATCTAGATGTAGTACAGCATTCCAAATCAGCTTTAACATATATTGAAGATGTTGAATGCATTTGGCACTCATAAATGTAATTAATTCATTAATTGTTTACTAAGTAATCAAGGTGATTCTTTTTAGGTTCATAATTATAGAACTTATGCAGTAATGCTGAGAAGCAATGATTTGACATGAACATATTTGACTGAATGAACATGGCAACTTTTCATATTTAAATAAATATATCTCATATGGATATGGATATTTAGTGATCCTCTAGCAATAATACGGGCATCACATGCTAAGCTTAGCAAAGTTGAAATAAAAAAAATGGAGAAATTCTGTAATGGATTTTAATTGTAAGAAATTTCTTTCAAAACAAAAGGCCTAAATTACCATTTGTGCTAGCACAAGGGACACAAACAAATACTTCAAGATGATAATTGATAAGGATATGTAGAAAGGATGGGTGGAAAACCAACCCCCCAACAAAAAAAAGGAAGAATGTCAGCCAAATAGAAATCGTTTTTTCAATCAAGAAAATGATATTTAATTTGACTAACATGAGAGGGCAATGCATTGCAGGAGCTAGGGTATGACATTATGACAATCAGGACAACAGTTAAGTTTGCACAATCAGAAAAGTATGGCACTGTATGGTACAATTTTCATCAAGAAAAGATCATCAAACATCTCAAGCAGAACTAAATAAAAAAGACAAGCAAAGATCAATTTATTACCAGAATCCAAATTTCGGTCGGTACCCATGGCAACAGTAACTCTTCTTCCTGGTTTAAATATTTGGTCAACTATAACATTCTGCATATGTTGTTTACTGAATCAGATCATACACAAATAAACTGAAGCCTACTTAATAGCCATATTAAAAGGACAGAAACTGGCCAAAGTGATTTAATCTACAAAATAAAATTAACAATCAACATTACAACTTGCAAATTAAAATGAAAGAAAGGAAAAAGTAAGAGAAAAAGGAAATTCCGTGATGGTATTTCTAGATATCATTGTTGAACTTGTGGTCAAATGCCAAAATCCAAACAACTCCGTGCCAAACATGAACAAAAATGCAGATAAAAGGATATGCCTTCAGGGAGGATGTCATAAGAAAAATGAAGGAAATAAGAAAGAAGAGAAAGGGACTAATTTTCCCTCCCCTCCCCCAATTAATAACAAAAGTATTTAAAAAAAGTTAAGCTTTGGGCAAAGTAATCTACAACATGCATTATGCCCATACCTTCACTAACCCAACATCAACTAGCGTTGCCCCAGAGTTCAAGTGTCTTTCTTTTACAGTGACACCTATGAAGTTATTGCAATATATCAAAACCTGGCAATAGTAACAATGGAGCAAAATAACAAACATGTAACAGCAATGCCAATGATAAAAATGTTTCAGCTTTAACATTTTTTTGTGTGTGTGTGTAAAAGAACAGCAAAAATAAAAAGTTCAGATGAAGAGGATAAAAGGTCCTTTTAAAGTATTCAGAAGGCACCAATACAATAAACATCACCAACCATCTACATACCCATTAGAGAGAGCCAACAACATAACCAAGCATCATCCCACCAAGTGAGATAGAATAATGGATTATTATTTGACACCATTAAACTCCATCAAAGACCAAATTTGCAGATAGAGTAAGGTCCTTTTTAATGGTTTCTCCTAAATTTTTCTTAGGTTTTCCTCTGCCCTTTTTAAGTGAACATTCTCACCAAAGCCTTACTTATCACATGAGAAACCACCTTAGAATTTAGATGAACTCCTTTCATATTCTCCTTATTAGGCATGCTACTACACCTATCTCCCAAATAAATCCATTCCTAATTTTATCTCTTCCTTGTAAGTCTTCTCATTTACCTCAGCATTCTTGTCTCTACTGCACTTATTTTTGCTTATTAGTGATTCACTGCCCAACATTCACTGTCATAGAACATTTGTAATCTTTATAGTTGATTGGTAGAAAAAAGAAATATCATACTGGTTTAATATGTAATCTGCAATCACAAATTACAACCAGCTCGAATGCTATGTGTCACTCAAATTAAAGAAGCTCAACCAATTCCTGCACAAACCATATATTTCAAATCCTTCCATATCTACTGATTACTCTATATAACTGTTACAAATTATCCTAAAATGCAAAGGCCTACCTTCTCGATAAGGACCCCATTCATGTTTGCGCAAATGGTGTGGAGCATCAAGGGGTGGCAACAGGCCCTGCAAACAAAGAAAAAGAGGAATACAAACAACTAAAGTCAAGCATGGACTAACACTAACAGTCAACAAAACTAACAAACTTCAGAAATGCAAGGGAAGAAGCTAGTGTTTTGTTCCAACCACAAATCGTAGGCTGTTATGCATTGGAAAAAGAGCCTTCCTCAAATACTGAGGTGTCTCAAGATACTGCAGGATTTGCATCAGAAAAGAGGCACCACTTTCATCATTCGAATTATCCAGCACGGAATCATTATCTGGGTTACTTTTATTGTCGAACACAACCACCTATGTATACAAATAACAAATTATTCATATCAGCAAAAAAATTCCCAATACCAATAATAACAATAATAAATCATTTTAATCATTTAGTACCTATACTTGTGCCAACTTTTTGTTTAAGTCTTTATATCTAAAAGTAAAAACTGTGCTTTAGTCCCTATAAAAGCACTTTTTTGCACGTTTTAGTCCCTATTGTTAGTTTTCTGGCAGTGAAAGCCGTCACAAAATGGAGGCGTGAGGATTAAAATGTAAAAAAAAAAAGATTGCTAAACCTAATAATAATAAGCAAGATGTGAAAATGTAGAGAGCACAGAAGCTTTAGCAACCTCGTTGATTCGGAAAATGGTTGCGGCACGAGCGATTTGACCAGCCAACTGAAAAGGGAAAATAATATTAGAAAAAAAGAAGGGAATATTGAGAAAATGGAAAAAGGGGGGTCTTGAATTGAGAGTACCCGGGTAGCGAGCTCGAGAGTTGGAACGTTGTCAATGATGGAACCAGGCACGGCTATGCTAACTGTGGGTATTTTCATCTTCTTATTCTTTTTCTTAAGTTTCTTCTTATTGTGAGAATCATCGCTGTCGTCATTGTTGGTGTTGAGTTCCGGTTCCACCTCGCCCTCTGTTGCCTGCTTCTTGTTCTTCTTCGCCATTCCTTGCCTTCGATGGAGTTAGAGACTTTCGAGGGTTTTTGGACCTTTTCTTCGCTTATATTCCCTTTTTAAATATTTATAGTAATTGATAAATGATTTCTCACTATTTTTCTTTTTAATTTTATTATTTTGCTCTTAATTATTATTACTGGTGTTAACTGTTAACGGTATAAGAGCATACTTATTGATTGTTTTTTTAAAAAAATTGGTGTGAAGTAATTATGATTTTAATTAAAAGAATCAAACTCAATTTCACTTGAATCATTCATTTGTTAATTATTGATCAAATTTTATTACTTTAAATGATTTCTCATATATTTTCATTTTTTATTCTAAATAATTTTATATAAAATATGATTTTTATTGATTTAGTTATTAAAATACAATACTAATAATAACTTATTGTATTTTTTTTGGTAATTATTAAAAGATTTATTTTTATCTATAATAAAATTTGTACTTTGAATCACTCAATTGGAAATTATGATTCCCAAATTTAATCTCTACTTTCATTTTACTATGGTCATGCTCTTCGTAGTCAACTCCTTCTTGTTGTGCGTCTTCTCTCCTACTGCTCCCACACTATGCCGGCCTCAGGCACAGACCTGCCACCACCACAAGAAGGTGCAATGAGGAAGATGGAGAGAAGAAGAGAGTGAACGAAGGAAGATGGGAACTTTACAATCTTTGGGAGTGCACAAAGTAAAAGTGTGATGCATAAAGCAATTGCCACAGTCTTAAAGTTGTTGGTGCTCAACCCGAAATGCAGCCTATCAATTACCGGCTACAAAATGCAAATGCAACCTCCTCGCCTCATTCGGCCCAGCAATATTGGCGTCACATAGAAGAGTAAAATTCTCATCCAAAAACAATGAAAAATGGTGCAGCAAGGTATGGTATGCTTAGAGAGACTGGTATCCCCAAAATTAATGATACACAACTCAATTTTTATTTTAAACACTAGCTCAATACTTTTTTATCCTCTTTTATTTATATTTATATTTTTTTATCTAAATGTGTGACAACACATTGGATTGGATGTTTATCAATCAATTTTCTATCCCCGAGAATAATAATATACAAATCACTCTTTATTTTAAACATTTCACTAATACCTATCATTTATTTCTTTTCTTATCACATCATAAATTATATTGTGTTTATATAATTTTTTTCTTTTCTTTAGGTGTTGGATATAGCATATTGAATACCCCAAATAGAAGTATGTGATCCCCTCTAGTAATAGAAGAAAAACACACAAAGAAGACATACCTTATGAAATTTTGTAACCATTTAATATTTTTTTTTATTGGCTTTAACCATTTCATATGTTTGTGACTTGTGAGTATATCTCTCATTGAAATTTTTCAATACCGGAGAGGATATATACTCCAAACAAAATCCAGTAAAATCACACGCACATTTTTAAGACTCAATGCATCCAATCGTAAAACAGGGGAAGAAATTTCTAAGCCACCCAATTTAATCAAGCACTTCGATCACGAAACACATAAGTTTAGAGTTAATCTGGTTCTTTCATCGTGCTATTGGTGTTTGGTAAACATATTTTTTTAGATATTATTTCAATTAATGTTTTTTTGAGATACTACTTCTAGATTTGAGTGTTTTTTTATTCTTAAAATATTCATTAAATTAATTTTTTACTTTTTTATTGAGATTTTTTTATGTGTAAAAATTGAATATGATACTAAAAAATTTATACCATTAATTAATCATCATTGACATGATTTTTAGATAGTTATGGTAAAAATTAACAAACTTATTATATATAATAGTTGTGATTAGATAACAATATAAAATTATTTGATATTGTTATTAAATTAATTATAATATATTTTCTCTTATTTTATTTTTTAAAATTTATTATAATATTTATATTGTTTTTTTTAATACTGTAAGATTATAATTCAGGATATTGATAATCAATTAATATTATATACTAATATGCAATGGTATTTAAAAGTAGACAATATTATTAGTGTACTAATCTATAACAATAGATAAAAAAGGAAATATAATTTTGCAATTTTATTTTTTGGATCTTCACATTTTCGTATACATTTATTTCCTTCAATCTTGTTTCTATCTCTTACTCTTGGAATACAGTAATAATATGTGTATTAATTAAAGGATAAAATGAAAAGAAAATAAAAAAACGAAGTTAAATTGATAAAAAGTACCCGTTATATCTTACTCTCTGTGTATGCCTACATGATAAAAACTGTTACCTCTCACATTCAAATAAAAAATGATGCGTTGTGTAACTGCTATTTCGTTTCTATCCTATATTTCAATGTTAATCGTGTAACTGCTATAAGAATCCAAGGAATGCATGTTTGTGTCAGAAGAAATCTTGGTTGTTTTACTTGCCATCAATGCACATCTTTATAAAGAAGCCTCTATGTTCGTAGCATTCTGGTAAGCTCACATTCCAGAATGCAATTTTTTGACAGCTCCCCCCACATTCCATGCCGGACTCCCAACTTCGCAACATCTTTGGAATAACCAACCATTTTTTTTTCCTTCACCAACCACGCCATTACCTCGTTTAGAAATGAAGCATCTTTCATCGTTCCTGTTTTTCCCTTCTTTTCTCTCCCCCTCCCATAAAATTGTCGCAATTCCACAACACAACGCAATCAATTATTTTTCATTTTTGTCTTTTTAACGTTTTGCAGGTTTATGTAACATAAATTAATATACACATCAATTAAAAAATAATATAACGCAATAGAAATACAAATACACTAACGTCTTCCACTGGTCACTATAAAGAAAATATGATGTATACTTTTTATTTTAAATTTAGTTTCTTCTTTGCCTTCCAAGAAAAATAGTTTCTTCTTCTCTTAGCCTTTACGTTTGCTTATGCCTCAACATTTTAAATATCAGAAAAATTAATGCTTAGCTATGTCCAATCCTTGCATGCAGTTGTTGCAGAACATTAGGCATTTATTGATTGATAGTGGCAGTCGTTAAATTGCTATCCTCGTCAGCGCAATTCCTAATTGGCACATTAATACGTCACATGCAGTAGATTAAGTTCATTGACGTATGCAATTTTTCTTTTAAAAATATCGAAACTAACATTATTTTTTTAATTTACACACACACACATGAGTCAGCTGATTTTGTTGCTTATGAGATCTTAAAAACAAAATATCCATGACATCAACCTACACATTCCTGGAGAGAGTTTGCATAGTCATTTTCACGGACAATAAGAAATTGTTGATGACTTCATCTTCCTCTTCTTCTTATTTTCAAAATAGTCAGGAATTTATGTCTCGGTCCATTTAAGGTATAATCTAACTTAACTTATTTATTAAAATATTAAATTTAATTTTTTTAAAAGTTTATTTAGTTAAATAAGTCTCATCATAAACCTTAAGAAAAACTTATTAAATCTGATGGACCAATTCATTTAACAACAATATTTTATAATAAAAATATAATTATTAATTAAATTATAAAATTATTTTAGTAACATGAAGATTTAAATCATTTTAATTAATGTTTAAAATAAGTTAATTCGTATAAACATAGATAAATGGTAGGAATATAATTATTTTTTTTGTGTGATACTTAAAAAACTTTAGTAACATACCACATATAATATTTATAAGTAAATTTTATTCATATTTTATAATTTAAAATTGTTTTATTATTTTTAATGAAATTTTTTTATTTTATTTAAAAATAATATTTTTTACACTCTTTAATATGAAATATGAAATAGATGTTTAAATAAGTTAATGGACTTCGGATCATTAACAAATTCAAACTTAAACAATAAAATACATTAGGTGAAACTTAAGTAAAATCTAATCCAACCAACTTATTTTCACCTTGCTAACAAGTAACAAGGACAAACTAATAATTTATGCAATTGAAATCATCTACTGGACCTATGATTTTCATATGTGGTTGGAGACAGGATCTTGGCTACTGAATGAATATTTTTTATCAGTTGTAAAAGGCCAGAAAAGCTCAAAATGACGTTTGATTGCACAGGCATTGAAAAATATTGGGTCATAACTTGAGAAGAAAAAGCTCAAAAAATAATTATGAACAATTGGTGTGATGTATACGAGAATCCATTCCTATTTCAGAAATCAGAATAACGTTGGCCCAACCGCCCAAGTACGCAGTTGTGTTGAATTTGTTAATAATTGTACGTCATCCACCGATACAAAATCAAGAGTTCGTGAATTTAGCTTTTCCCTTGTTAGACTATTATATAATTGAGCAATTAGTGGTAAATTATTATAATTTAAATTTAACTTATAAATAATTTTGAGTTTATTATTCCTTTCTATTTTATATATATTTCTTGTACATTCACAATTAAACATGAATAGAATCTTAATTATTTCATTCCTTCAATATGATATTATAGAGCCATGAGTTTAACAACTAAAGTGATTCTTTTTTTCTCTTCTTTATCTTTTTGTTTGTTTATGGTCACCTACCAATACTTCCAATCTACCCATTAGATGGACAATTGTCAATTATCAAATCAATCATATCTTTGAAGCCAAAATTTCTTAATGGCTATATAATGACGATCATTTAATGTCTTTCATCTGAAATCATCCGTGATAGTTATATCTTCTTGCTTTTGTCATTTTGTTTCTGTCTTTTAGGAGGTTAAACCAATTTTTTTTTCTTCTATCTTATAGGTGGTTAAGTCATTTTTTGCTTCCGTCTTTTTAGGTGATTAAGTAATTTTGTTTATGTATTTTTAAGTGGTTAAGCTTTTTCTTATTTCTATCTTTTTAGGTGATTAAACCTTTTTGTCTTTGTCTTATGGTAGTTAAACATGTTTGCTTCTCTTAAGAGGTTAAGCCTCGCATTATGACTTCTACCTAATTGTTAAGTTTGTATTTGTTGGCTTTGATCAATGTGCATATCTTCTTTTCAAATATATTATCACTACTAAAAAAACCCTATTTTACATCGCACACTCTACGTCGGTCGTACAAAACCCGTCGTATTAGTGAACGCGGTGACATTTACGTAAATATATAACTATTTTATGTGCTGGATTTGGTGTTCAACGTCGTTTGTTTGAAACACCGTCTTTGTATCGTGGGCAGAGGCATTTTGAAACTTATCTAAGACGGTGGCTTACTAGACACCGTCGTTGACCTAGTAACCTACAAAGACGGTGTTAGATATACACCGTCGTAAAGGATGTGATTTATATACTTGGGCGTACCTCCAGAAAGGTATTGTCTGACGAAAACCAAAAGTTCCCGTCGACTGTGTCCCTCGCGCCACCCTCACATTGTGCCCTTTCCCCGACATTGTCGCGTTTGCCGACCTCCGAACACCGTCTTGGTCCCACCACCGCCACGTTGTCAAAGTCGTGCCCCTTTGAGTGGTGTCGCCACTTGCTTCGCAATCGTGAAGGTAAGATGTTTTTGGTTTTTTGTTTTGTATTACTTGAAGAAGTGATAGTATTAAGGGTTCACTTGCAATTGTTGAGTTGAACAAGTTTTGTAGTACTTTCGCATTTGGTATACCTAGACATGTATTGTGTGTTTAGGGTTTAGCCCCTATGCTAGGCATTGCAAGTGTAACATCTACCTGGGCTCCCATAGTTTCTTAAATCAAAGCCAGTCGCCATTTGGTATACCTAATGCATTTGTTCAGGACCTAACTCATCCAACTCTCTGTGTGTGTATTTTTGCTTCCTTTTTATTAGTATGCTAGCAGCTTCCTTTCAGTAAAGTGGGCGTACATGTATTGAGTGCTACATTTTGTGTGCTTTTGCCCTGTGTTTTGATCCCAATGGCCATAAAGAGGGTCTTGTACTCGACAGAGGGTAAGAGGGTCTTCTACTTGACAGAGAATAACATCTTTATTAACGTAGATACATAAACCGCGATGTTGATATGATGAATACAACGCCGGCTTTAACATAAATTGTGACGTTGAACGCTTAAGACAACGACGACTGTTACGGAATATCCGTCGTTGCTTTGATGTTTATGACGACTGTCATAGGGTGGACCTGACATTGCCTTCTTTTATTACAAAGACGGGTACATATGGCTTGACCGTTGTAATCGTTGTCGGCATACAACGACACCTGAAGCAAAGTCGGTGTCTGGTCCGACGTAGAACTACGATTTTGACCAATGTAGATCCTTAGTTTTCTAACCCTGTATATTTTTGTGTCACAAATTTATGATGAATAAGATTGATATTCTCTTGGTCACCACCGTTTTACGAGATCGTATTAGACTATTAATATAATAAAACAATTAACTATAAATTATTACAATTTAAATTTAAGTTATACATAAATTTAAATTTAAGTTATAAATAATTTTAAATTTATTATTCTTCAGTATTATATATATATATATATATATATATCTTTTATAACTCACAATTAAATATAAATAAAAAATTAATTATTCCATTCTTTCAATACTCCTCCTCAAGTATACATACCTAAAGAAAAAGACCCGCAGAATTGGATTCACTTAAATAATATTTCAACTTTTTCCCATCACTTCTCCCTTTTTCAGAATTAAATTTTCAAAAATCCAAACAGTTGGTTGCCCATGCGCCGCGACGGCACCGTATCAGAGTACCTTGCAATATGATCGAATACCTGCAAAGAAGCAAATGTCAAAAGGATATATATATATATATATATATATATATATATATATATATATATATATACGTTCCTTTTACTGTGCATGTGTATATATAATTGCGACCAGATGCGAAACTTCAGGAAAGATGCTGTACTGTGCAAAGCAAATATTAGGTGCTTTTGTGACGAAAAAAAGTGATGGGTTATTCGAACTATGCTAATGTTTAAGGATGAAAGGTGTGGGAATTGTGAGATATATGCATGTAAAGCTGATATATAGCCAACATAGCACAGATATTCCGATCCTTGGAAATAGATCAGTGCTATAAGCTTTTCATAACCTTACTACAGCTTAGTGTTCTATACTCGTATATTATTGAACTAAAGAACCATCCAATATCGGAGGACCGGCTTTTAAGGCATTACTAGATGATCGATTTGAACTAGCTAGTGGACTAGTGGTAAAGTGTTTGGGTAACTTGTAATTAAGTCTTAAGTTTAAATATTTAAAATGTATTTTTTAATCAAGTAATTCTATTTTTTTATCCACAATTATTAATTGTTGGTATTTTTAATTTTTTTTTAACTAGAAGATTTAAGTCTGGGATCTCTCTTACCTTCCTTTCTTCCTTCGTTACTAAACCAACTTTATATTTCCTAATACTAATAGTATATATTTTGTATATAATATAGTTTTAAATTTTTAATTTGGATGCTGCTGATTGTTGTTATTGCAATTTAACATGCTTTGTACTTTTCTTCTTCTTATTAACTAAGCTAGTATATATGATTTTTTTAACTAGTGTGAGAAAATATTTAAAATATAAAATATTTTATTGAAAAGTATTATATTTAAAATACAAAGACACTTAGCATTTGTTTTTCAAGTAATAAAAAGTTTAAAGTCTGTATTTCAATCCTTTAACTTATGCATCAAAATACACCGGATAAAAAAATGGTATTATTAAATTGGTGAGATTTTATCCAAATGTCTAACAAATATTTTCTATTTTTATGTATTTAATTATTGGTGATAATTAAAATCACATGTGTCTATTTATGTATAGTAAAAAAATAATTTTTCATAGTTTTTCCTAATTAACTTTTACAATGCAATACTCACACGTAATTTTTAGTTTGAACAGTGTAACTATGATTTTATTTCACAGTTTACTTGACTTGTCTATACTTCAAAGTAAAATTTTAATATGAATAATTATATTAAATATTTAATTAAATAATATAAATATTTAAGAATACTTAGATTAATTGGATTTTACTATTTTTATTTGTTTTATCAAAAAATAATTTTCCTCCTATATATAAAATAAATCTACCTTAGTTAAATATTTAAAATTTTAAAAATTATCTAATAAAACACTCTATTTAACACATTATCTTGTATATATTTATAAAAACTTTGACAAATATATATATATATATATATATATATATATATATATATATATATATATATATATATATATAAACAGAGGGGACGGGTGAAGGGAGGGAAAGTATATTAAACAAAAAAATACTGCAGGAGGAAAGTAAACTATCCATTACACTTAGGAAAAGTTTGGTAGGGGTGTTGTGTCCGGAGAATCATCAGTCCTATGAATAAAATTTATTGGATTGATCATTCAAAATATTTAGATAAATTAAATTAAGAGTTATATAATATTTTTTATCATTTATCTTAATACAATAAAAACAATATAATATTTTTAGTGTAGTAAAAAAAAAAATTAATAAAATAAGATTTTCACTTTCTTCCATAAATTTTTTTATGAAAAACTATTTAAGAAATATTATTTTCCATGAATGTGAATTTTTTAAGAGAAACTAAGATTCTGATCCTAAGATTCTCATCAAACTAAAAGTTTCTCCTTGGTGATAAGAACTAATTATATGTTAATATACTTCTAAACTGAATGTGGGTTCCACAGCAAATCTGATAATCGATTCTATGATATCCAAATAATCAATAAAAAAAACCTGTTACTGTTGCGCGGAAGCACAGCGAACTCGATTGATCGCTTCACAATAGAATATTTGGCTGAAATTTATAAATGTTTCTCTCCTGTGTCACCGCCATCTTGCTTCCCACCACTTGAAAGCTCAAATGCAGGAACTCCCAATGAACCATGCATATTCTAGAATACCAAGATGATAATAGAATATATCCAAGACTGGTAG
The DNA here is from genome assembly GCF_000004515.6 of Glycine max. Taxonomy (NCBI): domain Eukaryota; kingdom Viridiplantae; phylum Streptophyta; class Magnoliopsida; order Fabales; family Fabaceae; genus Glycine; species Glycine max. Next base: position 47,950,062 of record NC_038246.2, read on the forward strand.
AAGTAACATGTACTCATTAATGATGTTTATGTGTGCAAGTTGAGCCTTGGTTAGAACTGAATAGCTATCTGTTATGCAGTGTTAGTCACTGTCTGAAAACATAACTAATCTTTAATTATGATGTTTATAAAACTTTTCAAGGGCTCGATGTACTTGTGCTATTAGCAATTTGATCAATGACCATTAGTTGATTGACATGTTTGCATGGTTTACGTAGCAATGTAACTATTTGTTAAGTGTTGAAAAGGAGAGGGCTTAAACAAACTAGAATTATTAAAAGGGTGATCGACACTCACACATGGTCAAAAAGGTGGGTGAGGGAAAAAAATTCGACTTTGTTTCCTTGCTTGTTTAAGCGATGAACTGGATTCTCTTGTCATTCCCAATAAAGTTCCTATTATTAAAAGATGATAAATTTATGGTGAAACAATTTGAAAGCATGGCTAACCTTAGGCGTCAATTAATTAAGTCCAAAAGGATATGACGTATACTTTGTCAAAGATTCTCCATTACAAAAAAAAACAAGGCTAAAGAACATGCATTTACATATGGATTCTGATGCAAACATCATACTTTCACTCTCTAATCAAGTTGTCATACCTAGCTAGCTACCTCCCTATAGGTTTAAGCCTTTAACAGGAAAAAAACAGACACTCAAATTGGTACTATGAGATACGAAATATTTTCTGATCAGTTGGCGCACATAATAATATATTCTTGTCGAGTTTGCTAAGGGAAAAAGCGCTTTGGCATCAAAACACCATGTTTAGAAGTACATATGGTTAGTGAGCTTTTATATATATATATGTGTGTGTTTGTGTTTGTACGTGTATATGGAATGTGAGAAAGCTATATTAGCCAAACTCATGAATATTATATATGGTCAAGATTAAATTTAGCTAATTAATAATAATCTTAATCCTTCATATAAACATAGTTAAAGATTTTTTTAGTCTCTTTCATGACAAGCTTCCTATGTGTACACACACAAAAGTAAATACGATGCTTAGTGTTTACTGTTTAGGTTGATATATATATGCGATATACGTTTCAATTTATGTTTCGCTGAGTTTCATATCATGCTAATTAAAGCTAACAATTAGTGCACTGTAAGCAAATCAAATTCCGGTGCCTGCATATAAAGATGCTGATGCTTGTTTACATAGAGATTCTCTCCATGACGAATCAACATTAGTTCAATTCATATGAACGTTCTTTCAATACACACCGGGAGGTAGCAAAATCAAAAATTAATTTCTAGCCAGCGATAGTGGAATATCTCTGTCATTTCTTGGGCTTAACCGGGGTAAAGTGTAAACTGTAAAGTTTGAAACTCAAACAAATTGGGGCAATAAAATTTAAGAGTTTAATTTTGAAAACTATGCATGTAAAAAAACGTCATTCATCAATAATTATCGTCACATTATTTACGATGTTTAAAATAATCTAGGAATATATACAGTCCTTTTTTTTATAACATTAACATGACAAATATTATATAAATTCTTAATTCAATGCTCTTTCAGCGATCGACCCAAAATGAAAAACATTTTTAATTTAAGAATCCAACATATATTTCACTGTTAATCTTCAATACCCGTTTCAGTATTAGTATATCTATTTTTTAATTAATAATAATATTTAACCTCTACTGGTACTACTGGTATACCGTTTATTAATTGTTTGCTGATTTAAAAAGAAAATAGCCGTTTCAGTTCATATCAGTGTATCTATTTTTATTGACTTTAAAAATTGTACTTTGCAGTAAATACACATGTGGACTTAAGGACTTTGAGAGGATAAAATTTTCACGACTCCATTATTTCCTTTTCTTCTCCATCTCCTTCCTCTACCGAAATATTTTTTTTTTATATTCAACTACATATATATATTTTTATAAAAAAAAATTATCGACAAATATTAATTATTAATTGTTATTAACGAAAACAATTCAAATTGTAATATTTATTTTTCTCTTTCTTCTTTCTACTATCAAGTTAATTTTGTAACTCCTTAATTATATTCTTACACTTTACTTTCTGAATAATATATTTTATGTAAATATTTTTTTCATAAGTAATCAGCAAGTTGATACATGAAATCCATTTGCTTATTTTTGGTCCCAGTTTTAACCGTACATTCAGTGAAGAAACAAAATCTGCTTTTGTTGGCTAAAATTATTATCCAAAGATAAAATAATAAGAGTTTGTATATTTTATCTATTTGATAAAAAAATAAATCTAAAACAATAAATTTTGGTACAAAATTGTCCAATAATGTAATAGGAAATGTAACCTATAACACTATAAGTTGATCTAGTTAGATAAGTTGAAGGATTTGAGTTTATTCGGCTTCGAATATTAAAAAATTCCGAAAAATAAAAAGAAGCAGCTTTGTATCGTTGTTGCCAGTCCAGAAAGAATAGGCAGAAATTGAAAGTGTGATTGTGTCACGGGAAAGATCTGCGTCAAAAACTGACAACCATAATAGGACATGAAGATAATCTAAACAAGAATTCAAGAATTGAGCTATAATTCTTAAGTCCCTGACAGCTCTTACCTTTGCATCGTTCCCAGAATGCCCATTTTAAGTTTTTTAATACTTTCCATTTTGAGTCAGTACTTGGGGTTTCTTTATGGAACTGGTGGGTTAGCATGTTACCATAAAAAGGTGGCATTTGGTATCAAACACCTAGTTAAATTAAAACTTATATAGACGTAATACAACTAAGGAATGTACAGAGTTAATTAATCTGATTTATTTAGATGTGCAAAATTACAGTTTGAAGTTGTAAAAAGAATTTGTCAGGAATACAATAATATTACTTATCCACAAAAGCCTACAAAATAGGTAAAGCTTGGTGTGCCAACATGTTTTCTCAATTTAAATATAAAGCAATATAGTTTGACCTATATAATTATTATTTATTTAATGTAGACATTCTTAATTTGACTTGGTTATTAATTTTTAAAATAAAAGTAATCATATTTAAAGATGAATAAATTGTTGATTTGAGTAGTACTAATAGATTTAATTTCTTTAAGTAATGTTTCCTTTTAAATCCTATGCACAGAAAAAAATATTATTGATAAAAAAAATCACTAAATGTGATTAGTCAGTTTTTTAACGAAAATTAATCATCTAATTAATAAATAAATAGGACGTTGGCTTAGGCACATAAGACTAACAATCCATTTATTTTAAGCTTATATAAAAAATAGTTTTTTAATAAAATAATTATTTTTTCTGTTTTTTTATGGATTTGTTGGGTTGTGCACACGAGATTAAGGGTCCATTTATTCTAAGCTTATAAAAAAATAGGTTTTTAATAAAATAATTAGTTTTATTTTATTAATTTGTCTAAACTGTTTTTGATAATATATATATATATATATATATATATATATATATATATATATTGATTTTTTTAGAAAGAAAATCTTATCTTCTTTTTGAAAAATCACCTTTTTTAAAAAAAGTATTCATTTTAAAACCACTTTTTTTTAAGTTTAAAAACAAACTAGCCTTGAGTTAAGAGCGTGTAATATAATGTAAATCCACTAGTCTTTTCTGTGTGTGCAATGTAGATTAATTAATATATTATGAATTTATACTACTAATACGGTAGTAACGGAAAGGTTAACATGCTCTGAAAATAATTTATTTAGTAGAAAAATTTATCTTTAAATTGTGTAAATTTTTTTTGGATCTTTTATATTACTATTAATTAATAATTCATTTTTTAATTAATTTCCACGAGCACGATTAAAGAACACTTATAATCTTTAATCTTTAACCTAAACAAACATCATGAAGTATTATTTTTTGTTTATGATATACTTTAGTTTAATTTTACAATATTTATATTAATGGATCAATTTTTTTTCAGATAAAAATTTACCAACAAAAGCAATCCTAAGAGTTTTTTACCCAATTAATATAAATAAATAAATTATTAATTCAAATAATATATCAAAAAATTATTTACCTAAATGATTAAAAACACTATTCAAGTAAGAAATCGATTTTCTTCAAATCAATTTCTCACCCTTTTTTTCTTAGTTCAAAAATTGATTCCTGAGAAATCAATTTCTTAACTATCTTTTTTTAGTACACATTTAAAAATTGATTCATAGAAAACTGATTTCTAAACATATATTTAAAAAAAAACACTCAGTTATGAAATCGATTTTTTAGGAACTGGTTTTTTAACTTTTTTTTCTTTTATTTTTTTTAAATCATTTTTGTATTTCTTTTATTTATTTATTTTCCTTTTTAATTTTCTATATTCATGTTTTGTTTAAACTAAAAATAACATTGTTTTGCATATTTTGTTGTTAATTTTTTGTATATTTTTTGTTTTATCCTTTTTTGAAGAGTTGAAATTCTTTGTATTATTGAAATCTTTTTTAAAAGTGAGTGATAAAATCCGTCAATTAAAAAATAAAAAAATTAAAACGGTTGATTTGAAAAAATATAAACACGAAAATAAGCATTATGAATTAATTTATTTATATTATTTTGGTAAAATAAAATTTAACTATGTAAAAAAATTATAAGTGAGAAATGGGTTTGAAAAAAAATGATTCCTCACCTGCTAATAATTTGTATCATTCATATAAATAATTTTTTGGATGTATTATTTACATAAATAATTAATTTATTTGTGTTATTTGAGTAAAAAACTTGCAATCCTAACCCTTTACAAAAGAAGAAATATCAGCAAATGACAATTTTTTTATAATGTACGTAAGATGAGAGAGCTCCTTCCTTTAAAAAAAAATAAAAAATAAAATGAGAGAGCTCCTAAGGAAGTGTTCACGCTGCATCTCAGTTTCATCATACCTACAAATACTAACATATATATATAAAATAAAGAATTTAATCTCTTAACATATTGACTGGTTCTTGTCTCCCCTATTTCTTGAGTCGCTGATACAAAGGATGTGTGTGAAAAAAAGTTGGATTGAACGTAACCCCATGTTTTTTCCACTCCATCATTGTACTGCTCCGTTTTGAATTTTAAAATGCGTAAACAGACTTTTGGAGCCTTGCAAAAAGCAAAACAATCACTCACAACAAAATTACATTTTCAGCTGTATCAAGAAAATAAAACTACTGCTTAAACTTTTTTCAAAGATAAAACCTGGTCTGGTTTTCAATTTTAGGAATATACAATTCATATATGACAAACACCTAATTATTAATTTTTGATGTTTGACAATTAGAACTCCTTAATTTAAGTTTGACTTTATTTTAAAAAAATGAAATTACATCTCTTCTAAATACACATTTGAAAATAACATCACTATATTAATATTGGTCACAGACAACGATTTTTTTTTAAAAAAAAAAACTGATGTGAATGCCACTAAAACGTGTATCCTAAGCATGTTGGGGCGTGCTATGATGAAGGAATTTGAATTTGTTTCACCATGATCGACAGAACATGTCCTGCCGCGTAGGACTGACTGTTGTGTCTATCCCAAAATTTCAAACCCTAGGCAGAAAATAAGGTCATGGGATCCTGTTTTTATGGCTCCAGATTTTCCCAAAGCACAATCATTGTAGCAGGCAGTCATCAAACATTTACCAAACACCCCATTTGAGTGAATCATAAATTCCTGACGGTAAATCGGTAAAACATTGATTTTTTCATTTTCCCCATAAGATTTTGTTCATCATTTTGCATAAAGAGGAGGAATAATTAAGCAGTTACCATTTTTTTCAAAGGCTATGTACTGATATTTCACTCCTCCTTTTTAACTTTCTTTGAATAAATTAGCAATCAACCTAATGTTGGCCCTACATGGTATTAAAACCCTAGACAAAACTCAATGGCCTTCAAAAATAACTTCATAAGATTCTGAATATAAACAGAAAAGATATCGCTATCAAGCACAAATATGAGAATCCATGTGTGTTCTGGCCTTTTGTGTTTTCTTTTGGAGAGGAATATATAGTAAAAAAGCTGGTTATTTTGCATCCAAATAAAACCCTCCTGTCTCTCCCATTTTTCGTTGATTTCCACATAAGGACATGCCTAAAAGCCCAGTTTTTTTTTTTGCAAATTCAAGATTGTGAACAAGGAAAATTCTCTCATGTGATTATATTCAAACAGATATCCACAAAATATTATTCTATAGTGTAAGATCACGTTAGAAACAGAAACACTGTACTACCAAAAGTGAGAAATCTTCTTTCTTCCCCTTCCTGCCCTCCTCGTTTTTCTTATTTTGAAAATTCACTTTTTTTTTTTGTTTAGTGGTGGAATAAGAATTGTATATTTCAAGTGGCTCAAATGGCCCCCCATTCCCTACTTCCCCAGGACACTTTTGGGGACTACAAATTCATTCCCACCCTCCCTCACTTCTTCCCATGCCAATGCCAACCAACTCTTCCATTCTCTCCCTCTCAATAACTTGCTTGTAGTCTAAAACCTCATAGTCACATACCTGCGCTTCTTTTCTCACCCCTCACAAAACAGAACACTCTGTTTTCCACTTCTTTATTCTTCTTTTTATCCACCTTTGAACATCTCAACAAGTCACCACATGGCTGCAATTGTGCACCACGGATTGCAGTCACACCTTGAGTCCCAACACACTGAGTCAATAGCACTCAAACTGAGGCTCCCTTCCTCAAAACCACCCCTTCCTCAACTCATTGATTTAGCCTTCAAACCCTCTTTCTGGGATTCAAGTTCAACCATCAAACCCCACAGCGAAGAAAACAATAACAACAAGAAGTCCACACCCGCAAACCCCAATTCTTGGAGCTTCCGCGAAGCACTCTCCAACGTCACAAAAGAACCATCACAGAACCAAACCACCTACGTGCACCCTCAGCAGAAACGCTTCTCCCTGAGCCTCAGTCCAAAGAGCCTCCAGCTGTGCACCGAAAACCTCGGAAACGAAAGTGGCAGCGACAGTGGCAGTGACAGTGATGAAAACAGCATTGACATGTTCTCCTCAGTGAACGGGAATTCGGGGACAAGGGAACAAACCCAACAAAGGCAACCTCGTCAACTTTCGACAGCGAAGAAAGCGAAAACCCAGAACTTTCCACCCCCTTTGACAACGATAAGGGGGGGATCAGAATCTCTTCGCGTGAGACCTCACCGCGAAGATGGACGGCTAGTGATTGAAGTCACCAAGGTCCCACCTAGTTCCTCGTGCTTTCATGCTGAACGAAGCCATGGCCGCCTTCGCCTCTGCTTTCTGACAAACCACACTCCAAGTTTTGAGACGGAAGCAGCAGCAGAAGAAGAAGATGACGTTGAAGAAAAAGAACCATTCGTCAATGATAAAGGATTCGAAAACGAAATAGGTGGACAAGTAAAAGACACTACCAAAGAAGAACAAGAGGAAACAGAGGACGAAACAGGGGAGGAAGAAGAACAAGATGAGGAATGTGTTGCATGTGGGTATGTGAAGAGTGATGTCATTATCATGGAAAAGTACGAGAGGCTGAGAAGGTGCAAAGAAGGTGGTGACCACGAGAACTATGAATTTTTAAATTGGAGTGAGCCACGTTTGGTGGCTACTTCGTAAAGCTAGTTTAGTTAGCTAGCCACTACTATCTTGAGATTTTTGCATCTCTATTAATAAAAAAAATTTACATTTGTCTTTTTCCCAAATTCTCTTTTTGTCCTGTTATTTTTTTGGGGGTATTTTCTTTTACATGATGAATCATTTAATTCCCCCGTTTTTCCATAAACTATGGTTCTGGTCGGCAGTTATTATCGTTACTCTGTTTCCGGGACACGCAACCAACACACGCAGAGACAAGGCTTGTTTGGGTAGCCGAGAGTTTTTAATTTTAAGTGATTCATTCATTCAAACAAAAGGCACATTTTTGAATTTCCGTGGTTATCGCAGGTTAATTTTGTTTCCATGAATGGATGTGTGATTCTAAGAATTTGAGAAAAGCGTGAGGAGATGCTGTGGATATTGGGAAAGGAGACAAGGGTTGTTAATTTGTCAAACGTAGTAGAAAAACAGGATGGTGAATAATGAAAATAATAGAAATTGGTGCAGAGTGGGTGTGGATATCACTGTATCGTGGAATCTTATTAAAAGATTTTAAAAAAATTCTCTGATAAAGGAAAAGTAAATAACGACCAAAATTACCATTGGGGCCGGCTACACTACAATGATCTAAACCATGTGTATAAGGACATATATTTCAACATATTTTTTCTATTACATTTTATTTTTATTTTTGGGGTTTAGGGTTTATTTAATTAGTCTCATGATTTTATATTATTTAATAAATTTTAATTATTAATAATAAAAAATATAAAATACAACAACCTGACAAAAAATCAATATAAATATTATCATAAATTATCATATATATTATTTCCTCTCTCAAAATAATAATAATTTTAATGAGAGAGAAAATGTAACAAATAAATGAAAAAATATAATAATTTTATAAAATTAACTTTATATTATTATTAATTTATTCATAATTTTTGTTATCTACCATTAATATTTTAAATAATATAAATAAAGAAAAATAATTAATATTATATTAAAAACTAAAATAATAATTATGTTTTCGATAATTTTTTTCCTATCCGATCATTATAATAGATTTACCGAATATAAAATTAGAGTAATACCAATTCTCTACAAATGCGAGGTAAGAAAGAAAAAAAATCATAACAGTGATCAGTGTTTTTACAAGGGAGAGTGCAGTGCACTAAAAAATTGAAACAAACATTGTGTGGGCTTATACTTTTAAAATTCATGTACGATCAACACGTGGACAACCATAATGTAGGCCACATAACTTTTATAATAATCATTTAAAAGTATACCAATTCTAATTTCTTATTGGCCAATTATATAATTTTTTTATACCAACAGTATATAAAAAAGTTAAACTCAATTAACACATTAATTTTTTTATCCGTTAACACATTAAATTATTAGATAATAAACCTTTGGCGTAGGTCGCTTTTATATTTACATTTTTTTCCATTACATTTTTCATTGCTTAATAAGTTGAATAGTCTACTTACTAAAATAATTATTATGTAAATGACAGTATAAAAAAAGTATATATTTATCATTTGTTTAAATATTTTAAGTAAAATGTAATAATTTATATTTATTTTTTATGATAATAAAATATTCTTGATTATTCTATGAGTATGCAATAAATATGAAAATGTTTATAACATTTTTATTAGAAGAACTCATCTTGAGTTTTTGAATGATTTTTAATGGATTTCATGATATGACGTAAGAATTTTTGTCATTTTTTATTTTAATGATAGAATCTAATTTAAATTTTTGGATTTTATTTGAACAAAAATGATAATAGTCTCTTTTTTTCTCATTTACATTAAAAAATAATATTTTAGTTTTTTTTACGAGTTCTCCTAAAATTCAACCTCCTAATTAACATGAGTTTTTGAACTCAATAACCTGATTAATAATGCTCTTTGTTCATTCATGTCTTGAGATAAACTAATAATGAGATTAAAGGGGTTTCACTCAAAAGACAAAACCACCTCATTCATTAATGGGAGAGTCCCCACCAATGCATTTTCAGAAGGTGGCACAGAAGCTGTAATAATTTAATGGGATAAATTGGTATCCAAAATAAATAAATAAAAATATTCTTTGTCACGAAAAAAATACTATTATAACATTATGTATTTTTATTTGTGTGAAAAATTGTTTTATTGTACACAAATTTGTGGGAAAATTTAATAAATTACAGAAACAAATCCCACGTAAAAAACGAAAAAAAACTTTTGAAGAATAAACACATGCCATCAACTAGTAGTACTCTAAGATGTGTTTGGTTTAGGGGAGAGAAATATTTTTTTTAATTAAAGTAAAGCATAAAATATATAAGTCTCATGAAATAAAATACAAAATATCTCTTTCCACTGAAACAAACACAGCCTATAAGAAAATTGCTGTTAAAATGAGTGTAGAGCTCTGCGGACTAATGGCCGGCAGGCATGTTTTGGGTTTTGTATTTACGATCATTGTAAGTAGTTAACATTCTAACCAAGTACAGTAATCAACAAGTACGTACAATACTAGGTATCAATAAGCATTTAATTGATTCAAGTTGTCACGTATAGAGTCGTGTAATGGTGTGTTTAAATATGCGTCCAGTCAACATTAATGATCCTTAAGAAAAAAATTGACGTTTAATGTGTTCAAGAAAAGTGAAAAAAAATAAACAGAGACTTATAATTTTGTAAACAATAAAAAAAAATTGTGTAGGAAAAGAAAACATAACTAAATTATTCACAATCAAGACCCTTAGTTAATATTCACAAAAAAAGACTCTTAGTTAAGAGCCTTCAATTCATTTTAAGAACACCTAATTAATTTGGGGGGGAATATTTTAGTTCCCTTCTTCGTAAAAAAATAGTTTGATATTTCTTGAAGGTATCATTTGATTTGAAAACTTTCAATCTAGGAAACACCGGTAGGCACGAGATAAAGTCATGATATGACACAAATATAGGTACGAGACAACACAATTATTTACTTAAAAGTATCATGTTTCTTAACTTTCAGTTACACAAAGTAGGCACTGCAATTTTTTTTTTCCAATGTTCTCTGGTAACATGTGTATGGGTGAAAATATGTTAGATCAATTTATAGGGTATATAACCTGATTTATATAAAGTCGAATCTGAATTAACTTATTTAATTAAAAGGTTAGATTAAATTAAATAGATCAGATTTATATTTATTAAAAAGTATTATAAACCTGATAGATTAGCCTATATATATATATATATATATATATATATATATATATATATATATATATATATATATATATACTTATATTATTTTTTATACTAATATATATTTATATTATTTTTTGGGTACAATTAATTATTTTTTTAAGACTAGCAGACTTTGATTACACATATTATTATTTCATAACTTTCATTCTTATAATCAAATAAAACTTTAATTAGAATTTAAGTATAAGTCATGTGTCCCTTTATATTCCTCATTATTTTTATTGATTTTTCTATTGTGTTTAATGTTTCCTTTTCCTTTAACTTTCTTAATATGTTTCTACTTCATAGTAAAAGGAATATTAAAGATTTAATATGAATAAGTTTTTGATAGGCTATAGGCCCAATTAGACTGTCTGACCTGACCTATTCTCATCCCCAGTAACATGTATGAATTTAAACTAAATATGTGTGTAAATATTTTTTTTTTATATAGTATTGATAATGAAAAAAAATAATCATATGAATAGTAGATAATGGATGCCCCGTCCCCTGGGATTTGAATAATTAAACGAGTACTTACGAGTAAAATATTTTTTTTCCTATCTAAAAGCTTAATTTTTTTAAAAAGATCTAAAAGCTTAATTGAACCTCTATATTTAGGGAACTCAATCAATTAACAACATTTAAGCATAACATGTTATTTCCTTACACTTTTTTTTAATCAACAAATTAATTATATATTAATAAAATAGAATCTAGTATAAGAAATACCAGACCCCGAAACGTTAAATTACAAACATAGCTTCAATCAGGGGCACTAGTTGAAAAGTATTTATGAACAATAAGCACATAAATACATGCCAAACCAGGGGCATATGAAGCGCATGAAAAAAGTTCCCACCCGTATACATAATCGTTATTCCTTTTCAAGTGATATGGCATGAGATGCACCATCACTTCTGGTAATGAGAATATTCGTTAATAAAATAAAATAAAAACAAAGCTGGAAAACAAGTACGCATAGAAAGGAGAAACTGATTTCATTACATATTGTAAAAACAAATACAGGTGGAAAGTGACATAAATGAATACCAAGTACCAAATTGAAACATGAAATGTCGGGAACAAAATGATGCATGGTTTACGTCATAGGAGATTTTTTCCATTATAAGAGTTTAAGCAAACAACAAAATGGTCTCTAAGTCGGTTAAGTTAGTTAAATTGCATAACAGAAACTGTTAATCCATGAGTTGTACTCAGGCCTATTATAACCCCCCCCCCCCCCCCCCCCCCCCCCCCCCCAAAAAAAAAAAACAAAGTTTAGTGTATTAAGAGAGTTTTAATTAGAACATCAACCTTGTTAATAATTGTAATTAAGAGATAGTAGTTAATGGCTTAGAAACGATTATTTTATTAACTGTTTCTTTTACAATTTATGAAAAACGTATATAGATTAAGTGAGATTCACAAAACTTTAAATTCAATAAATTTCAATCAATAATAAAATATGAATTAAAAAAAATGCATTAAATAATATATTATTAACTTCTCTCCAACCCAAAAGTTATCCCATCAATAATGCACTTTTCTTACCACTTAAGTTATATTGGACCTTTCTTTCCGAGAAAATTTGTGTTTCTTAATTTTGGTCTAATAAATTCGCTCTATAATCCAATCATATAATTTTAGGAAAAATGGGATAAAAACATAGAGCACTTTAAAGAGGAAAATTGGAGCACTTTGAAACATTGAACTTTTCCCCCCTTCTTTTATGTTTAGGTGTGTACTCTTTTTCCTTTCCTTCCTTTAATTTATACTTTTTAACATGGAAGATTTTGGTGGCTACAACTTATGTAACTGGTGTTTCTCGAATGAATATTTAATTTAACTTATTTTATAAATATGATTGTTTGTTTTTAGTAATTTTAATAAAATTTTAACAAAATAAGTATTTTTAAAAAAATACTAATTATTTGTTTGATTATAAAAACATAAGTATAAGATAGAAAAGAACAGAAAAAAAGTGAGGACATTTCCTTGTTTGATAGAAGGGACTAGGCGCCGAGAGACTCGTATCAAATCAACATATTTTTCATCGTACTTTTATTTTAATTCTCATCTTATTTTTTGTTTTTTTTAAACGGCTCATCTTATTTTTTTTTTCTTATTCTTTGTCTACTTTTATTTATAAAAAAAAAATATAGTTCAACTAAGGTTACAGAAACTCACTAAAAAAAACGACAGACTATATGCCTTAAAAAAACATAATAAAAAAATACTTATAAATTGCTCACAAACAAAATCTTTGCATCGAAAAGAGATTTAAAATCATAACCTCAAGTTCAAAAAACACTTAACTCTTTATTTTTGCTCATCCAATCAACATATTTTTCATCTTATTATTATTTTTATCCTCAATTAAAAAAATAAGCAAATGCAAAAAATGTTTTCATCTTTTTTGTTTCCACAATATTATTGGTGTGAGATATCCACTACCTTTATTGATAACTATTTTCTAATGGTGATTAACTATCTTTAATGGTTCTTCCATTTAAATTATTTTTTATCGACAAAATTTGAATTTAAAATCTTATTTAAAGAATTTAAAACCAATTTTCCTCTAGCTCAAGACCTTACAAGAATTTCTTTTGTTTTTTTTAAAGAAAATACTGCCTTTGACCGATAATAAGTGTCATTCTTGGTATTTTTACACAGTCAAATAAAAAATAATAAATAGATTTAATAGATTAGTAATTATACAAGCATTGCTATTAATATTATAGTGAAAATCTAAAATGATACTTATTTTAAAAGTATAAGTAAAAAAATAATTAATATTACATTAAAAATCTAAAATAACACTGAAATAGAAGAATTCAATGGATTAATGCAAATATGTAAGACCTTAATGTATTTATAAGTGTAAAATAATTTATTTAAAGAGATAATTTATGTTTGATTTTTTTTATGTAAAATTTTCTTATGTATGTGACAATCATGTATTAGGAATAAGATTAATTTCTAATTCAACGAATGAATTAAGAAATATCCACAATTTTTTATAAAAAAATTATGAAAGCAAAGAACATGTATTATTTAGACTCAGGTACTTAAAAAAAAAAAAAAAACTCGGACGCGGTGGCCCTGCCATAGCTAGGGATATATAGGCTATGCGGATGTGTCATGAAATATGAATAAGTAATAAGGGTTTCTTTTTTATGAGTGTCAAATTCATGGCACCGATCTTAACAAGATTTGATTCATCAATCATGCAATTCAATTCTGCAATTAGTACGGCAAAACAAGCCTTTTTTTTTTTCTCTTCTTTTGGCCAAAAGGGGAACTCATTGCACTGGTCAAGGCAGTGTCGATGCTCAACTAGATCTTATCCCTTTTGAGATAACTCAAAGTAGACCAATAACTATCCTCAAATGGGGACTGTACACCCACATAACAAATGGATTCGTATATCTCTGACGTACCAATTTGGGGGACCCCCAAATTTGTAACTCTGAAACACAATCTAAACCAATCCCCCTCTTTGATCTTTCAGCTACTTGATTAGTGTTGTCAACATGTACTATCAGAATATATTTGGCAACACTTTGATTTTCTGCAGGAACTACTTTTTTTACCACTACTGTTTGTAAATTGTAAACGTTGGCCAACTGCTATACTTTTAATTTCTATTTTTTTAACTTATTTTAAAAAATATATATTTTCAAGAGAAATTTTTTTTTTCTAATTTTTTTGCATGAAATTAGGAGTGCAAAAGCATGACAGTAGATAAAAAAATTCTTACCATACAGGCACCCAACCAAACAGCTACCAATTATCTGCAACACACCGTATCATTTTTTTTCTTCTGGAAGTTTTAAGTAACTATATTTCATCTAATTTATTAAATGATATGATGTACAATAATGAGATACTAAGTTAGTAATTATTGACATTAATTATAATTAGTAGATATTTTAAATTATGCTAAATCAATAATCAAATTCTCATTAATAATAAGAATGAAATGTAATAACTATATCTAATGGTTTATAGTTGAATATAAATAAAATAATATTAAGTATTAAAATAAACATTAGTCCAATATATACTATTTTATTACTTTCATATTTCATTTATTTATTGATTCAAAAGTAAAATATATATGAATAAGTATTTTAGTCTATAATTTAGTAAAATAGGTATTACACAAATGAAAATGAAAATTATGGTGCACTATAAGTGGATTAATAAATTAACAATAAATAATAGTTTGTTTGGATTAAAAGTGAAATAGAGAGGAAAAATAATAAGAATCATAAAAATAAAATAGGAAGATATATTTTTTTTATATGGATACAAAATGAAAAAAAAAAGTATAGAAAAATTTTATTCACTTGTTTGAATTTGTGGGAAGTAAGTGAAAATAAACAAATAAATTGTGTATAAAAAATTTATCATAATTTTAAAAATTAAGTTTAACTAAAAATTGATTTTTTACTTATTTTTTTTCTGAACAAAAAATTATTATTTTATATTATTTTTAAAATTTTAATTTTAAAAATTAAAACAAAAAATATTTCTTCATAGCTTAGAAAGTAAGAATCTTTAGAAATATTTTAATACATAAAATTCACCAAAATACTTTTTATTTTATTTATCTTCTTAAACCAACAACACAAATTTAATTTTTATGTTTTTTCTCGTTTTTTATTTCTACTATACTCAAACAAACATAAAGTAAACTTAAAAAATTAAAAATAAAAAGCCAATGATAAATTAAGAACTAAAAAAACTTTAAATTGATAATTACCAATTTATAAAAAAAAATCAAAGTTAATTAATAAAACTTAAAAAAAGTTATAACCAATAGGTACTCTTTTCCTTAAAGATTAAAGGTAGTTGATGGGTGACGTGGGGGAGATAGTGTCGTGGAGGTGGGTCGCACGTATCACATATTTGTGCACCGATCTGTGCTGTAGTGTAGGTCATCCTCCTGTCTCCGTACGCTCCTCTCATGTGCAAACTTTCTAGTACTAATAATATTCAACCGACATACATAGCAGTAACATGTTACTCCCTCAAAACTTCCCAAGCTCATGCTTTGTTGTCTGTCTCTTCCATCATCAACTATCAAGTGTGCATGTCTTTCTTGTCATTAATCATCTATTGTAGTTAATGGCCCCAACAAAATGTCAATCTAGGTTGCTAAATGTGTCGGTAATGCATTACTTATTTAAACTTCCCAAAACTACTTCCAACTATATATAGAGATTGACATTTCAATAATATAAAAGTGAGAGACTAAAAAAAAATAATCTTAAATTTTGAATTGAATGTAATGTCTAATTTGCTTATATATCAACATATAATTCAGTCATGTGGTTCATGACGTACTAGTTTCTGGCACTTGTTCAACTAGCTAGGTAAGAAATGTCATTATATCAAAATTCGAGCCAATAGTGCAATTTATCAATGTGAATTAACATGGTTTGAAGAGTAGCATAGTAGAAGAGATTTACACTTGAGCAGGAAGATTCTTTACGTACAAGGTTATTAGAAAGGTATAATTACATGTTTATCATAATAAAAAAACTAAAAGCTTAAATGAATATTTTTCTTGTGAGTGTGTAATTTAAAGTAAATAAAAAGTAAAGATCTAAGAAGCAAGAGTACTTTGTCCTGTCTATTTGTTAAATACTTTTCATTAACAAAAATTTAGAGAGAGGAGATATGGTATGTCAGTTTAAGATGGAAAAAGCCTCCAAATTTAAAGAGTGTTCACAAAAAATTACATTTATCATTTTTCCTTGCTTAAAGAAACGAATAGAGTTCAAACTTATAAATTGAACAAATTTGTAAAGCAAAATAAAATAAAGATCTAAGAACATCTTTTAATTTTTCATATTAATTAGCAAACGGAAAACTTTCGGATAAAGATAATGGTATATTATTTCAAAATGAAGAAATTTTTCGAACTTAAATAGAAAAACTACATTTATCTTGCTTAAATATATATGGAAGTTCAAAC
This sequence comes from Glycine max, assembly GCF_000004515.6. Taxonomy (NCBI): domain Eukaryota; kingdom Viridiplantae; phylum Streptophyta; class Magnoliopsida; order Fabales; family Fabaceae; genus Glycine; species Glycine max. Next base: position 47,966,825 of record NC_038246.2, read on the forward strand.
ATGTAATTTATCAAAAATTTTATTTAGATTTTTTAAGCATTTTGGTTATTAATGATGTTGAGATATTTAAGTGAAAATTCAAAATGAAAAACAAATGCAATGTTCGATAATGTCGAAAAGACAAGAAAGAAAATTGGGGAAGGATTAGAACAGTTGATTATTTGGTATATTAAAAGAAAGAGACTTGCATGGATAACTTTTTTGTGATGCCCACGTATATTTTTCATTCTTTAATATGGCAGGAAAAAAAGGAAATTGTTTTTATGAATCTTGTATTTCGTATAGTTTGACCTATTTTACAAATCTTTTAAATAATTTTATTAAAATAAAGGTAACTAGTTAATTTAGTATTTCTATATTTAATTTTTATTATTCTCTACAAAACTGGGCAAAATACGAAAATGCATCCTATTTTTATTAGACAATACTAGTGCTATTAAAGAAAATGATAATATTTTTTTTTCTTTTCTACTATGTTCCCTTCTTTAACGTGGAAGAGATTCTTGACTTCAGCTTTGTTTGTTGTCTTAAGTGGACCAGTCAATGTCCTATATCATGAGTTAATGACACGGTCACACGGGATTGTCATCCCTTCAACTTGTTTTCGAACATAGGGGATCTCATCCCGTAAAATTCATTTCAAATTCAGTACTCCTTCATTTTTTTAAGATCGAATTAATTAATTTATCTTGACTAAAAATATTTAATTCAATTAAAAGTATTAAATTTATATTTTTAAAATTATCTTAATATTAACAAGACACCCTTATTTTTTTTTCAAATATTTTCATTGACATATTATTCTTTTAATCTCTCTCATTATTATATATTTATTGTTTTAATTTTTATTGGATGTGCATGTGAAAAGGTAAAGAAAGTAAAGTTAGACTCCCAAAAAACTTAAAATATTAATGTATTTCATCTAATATTTATTAAGAAATAACTCATAATTAAACATTTTTTTTTGTGAAAAAATAATTAACGTAGGATAAAATCTAAATTGGTTCTTATAAAATTAGACTAAAAAACTTCTAATTTGGTTATTAATAAGGTTTTTTCAATCTTAAATTCTAATATTTAAAAATTATTTTGAACTTAAATTAAATGAAGTAAATTTATTTTAATAATAAATTTCTTTCTGGTTATTTTTTCTGATGGAAAAATATCTACTACTGCTCTATAAATTAAAATCTATAATTTGAAGAGTGAAACTCTTATTCGACATTCTCTTCAGTATTGCTGTGTTTGGATTATTTATAATGGATACAAAATAATCTCTTGAAAAAAAAAACCCAAATGGAATATTAATGTGTTTGAATTAATTTTTTTAATAAAAAATTATTTTTTTATATCTTAAGAAATTTTTGAGAAATTAAATGTCTTAAAAAAGGATTTTCAAACATTTTTTACAACATGCTATTACACGTTTATTTTAACTTATTTAATTTATAAATATTGGCTGTGTTTTTTTTTTTACGTAGACATTGAATAATATTTTATCATTTTATTAATATGATATGATCATAGGGTAAATTTCTATTAGATATATATTTGTATAAAAAAATTGCAGTACAATAAATCAAACTTAAGTTTTTATATGACCGAAATCCCGGCCCTCTTTACATAATAGATGTATATAGATTACAAAACCTAACAACTTGTCACATTAACTTTCAATTTTTAACGAAGTCCTGAACAATGACATCAAGTAAAGCTCTAAAACTGCTGATGCCATTGATTAAACCAAACACAAAATAAAGGTAATTTGGGGGCTTCAGAATCCGTTAGCTAGGATTAAAAAAAATTTTTTTTTTTTCCTTCCTAAAAAGGGTATCAAGTAGATCTATGCAATCCACGAAGTCATTGGATTTGATCTAATCCACAATGTGAATTGTCAACTATTAATATTGCGCCATCTGTAAAACGAAATGACGCAAATGTTAGGAGGCCACCTGAATGCACATCACAATGGATTTCATGGCCTATTTGCAAAAGAACCTGCTGGTTTTCTTGTTTGTTAAGCATTTGAAAGCCTTTTTCACTTTCATTTATTATGTGCAAAAGAAATAAACACTTTCTCTTCTTATCACAAAGTTTCTAGAAAGCCAATTGTGAAATAACACCTACTTTGGCACTAAAACAAAAAAGATGATTAAAAAGAACGAACAACTTAATGCATGTAGGCAACTCATTCCAACTTGTAAGTTTGTATTGATCAATATTATGATATTTTCCACAATTTTCTTTCTTTGTCTTAGTTTTTTCATTTTTCAGTTTGTTTAGGTTGCATGGATGAGCTTTTCCACAAATGGACAATTCAGTGCTTATACGATGTTATGCAACTTTTGAATGGAAAATGCATTTCCATTCTTAATTTTCTAAATGAAAACAAAAATGTGTTATGATTGAACAAATACAAAATTGATCAGTATGAATGAATCAACAGAGGGAATGGGTCAGGCTTTGATTAATTTTTTTGGAAAGGAGAAGAGAGATTGAATCGAACTTTGCAATGAAGTTCCTTTCTCCCATTGCAGGTGGGTTTAACCTGCCATGGCGTCACCCAACAAAAGGAACAACATTTGTCCATAAGCATTCCATAATTTCTTAGTTTAGAACTTAGACCCCACCACCACATTCACCAACCCATGGACACAAGCACAGTGCACCCACTTAAATTAAGGGGACAAAAATGGAGAAGTGAACCAATGATCAATCGTTAATTGGCTATGTACAACATCAATACATCATGTCCTTCATGAATTTATATATCCATATAGAAAAAGTGAAAACCCATATGGAACATGTTCAGTTTGAATATATTAGATCGGAGAGACTTGCTGGCTTCGATTGAATGAGTGCTTCAGTTGTTTGGTGATGGTGCATGGAATTCCATGGCCATTTTTTTTATGCGTAGGATTAAAAACAGTATAAAAAAGTTTACAATACTTACATATCATGTTAAATCAAAGCTAGACTATGGAGAAGTGTATCATACAACAACAACATGAGTACCATAAATTCATTAGTAATATTCATCATTATTTGGAAGCACCAAACAAAAGTTTTGCTCCAAATTAAAGGAAAAGGGTTGGATCTTTTTTAAGTTTGTCTGGCATAAATTCATAAGGCCACTGTCTTTCGCTAACAAAAATGGATAAGCTCGCAGCCATATGAGTGTGACAGTGCAGTGGTGCACTATCAAAACCTATTCTCTTTAGCAGAAAGCTACACGCATGTGTTATATACACACGCTCATGCATCGCTATCGTTATTACTAGTGTATAGACCTTGCTACAAATACGAATCCTTCTTTGGATATGGTGGATATAGTACCCACAAATCTTGGATATATATCTTGCGGATTTTGATCCTTCCACGTACAAGCAATTGGACCACAACATGTCTAATTCGTCTCTTTTGTTCGCTTTCAGATAATTTCATTAATGGCTTAAGAGAGTATTGGAGAATATACACCCCAAATATTTTTAGTCCACAAGAAAGAAACCTAGCTGAAAAACTTGCAATGTGAAAAAAATTGAAGAGAGGACCAAAACAAGCATATAGAGACAACTTTCAATCATAACCATCATTGCTGAACATAAGAATCTCACGTGTGTATATAATATATATGCACTTCTTTTGGGATTCTATGGCTTGGCTTGTCTTCAAAGAACAATAATGCCCGTAACATGCATGTAGAGTATAAGATCAAATCACTTGTTATGTCCAGAAGAGTGTGTTCATGAGAATCATGACACTTTAATTTCACATTTTGGAAGCAAGATTTGGACAATCGATGACTATTTCTCTATTTCCTGAGAAACATATTGAAAATGGTACACCAAAGATTCTAAATAACGGCTGTCGGTGTTCCAGCATTGCAGATTATGCGGAACAAAATTTTAAAGCTTACGTAAACCTATAGCATATTTTAGACCGTATCCAAAAGATTTTTGAGATTTAATTTGTAATGATCTTTATATGCTCTGTTTTTCTTTTAGTTATTTTCTAATGATTTTTCTTGAGAAAATAATGAAGCAATTTTGTCTTAGGAATGAAATTTCTAAAAAGAAAAATAAATAAAATAAGATTCTTGAACATTTTATAAATATATTTTGTTATTATTATTTTTAAATAATACGTTTCCCTGTCAATTATTATAAACAAAAGTCAGTAACTTTATAATTAATTATCACGGGAAAGTTTAATTTTTCACTCTCTACATTTTAATATTATCGAGAATATTTTATTCTTTTCCACGAATATGAAAATATTTTTTGAAAAAAAAAATTATAAAAACATTTTATTTTCATACCACTTTTACATGGATGCGAAAATTCTCCATGTACCAAATTCCACCATATATCCTAAACTCACGACCCAAAAAAAAAATTGGACTCGGGAATCCATTTCTACAAATATATTAATCTCTCAAGTCTCAACTGGTTGAAATATAAATAACAGTGAATAAAACACACCGAAAAGGGGGTAAGTTTCATAAAACTAACAGCCCAAACTTTTTGTTCTTTTGGTCTCCCACTGAAAGCAACATCTTTTTCATATTTACTAATGTTCATTTCTCTCTCCCAATCTATAAATGATATTTTTCATGCACCTTTTCATAATCATGTTGATCCACCAAGAATCCAGGTCTTTCACGTTTGGAGGTTTTCTTTATCAGAACCTAAGAGAAAAAGACACGTCCACCTGGAATCATACGGCACCGGCACAAACATCTTTTCATGTGGTTTGGCCTTTTCTTACAACAAAAAATTCAGTCCTCGTTCCCCAATATTTTCTTTTCAATCATATCCTTCCCTTGTTTGAGGGGGGTCCTGCTGAAAACTTTGATCAAAACAGTGTAATTACTAAAAAATATCAGGGAAAAAGTGCATCTTTTGCTATTTTTTGACCTCAGCAACCAATGTGAAACCGGATTTATAGATCCCAAAAGATCCTCACCATAATTTCAGGGGGAAAAAAATGAACTTATTGTGATTTTTTTTGAATTTTTTTCCCATGGAAAATCAAGGAAAGCAGGGTCGCATAAACTGTGCTTAATTTGGAAGGTACAGACAAATCAAAGGATAAGCCGCAAGTAGCATGGCAATTGAAAGTCAAGCATCCCCTAGCTCCTTCGTTACCCACAATAATAATTTCCTTATAGATAAAAGTCTCCTCTTCTAACTCTGAAAGAAAATTCCTTTCAAAAAAAAAAAAACTCCGAAAGAAAGTCAAAGATGTGTGTAACACATTCTCACATTTTTTGCCTCCTTATAATAAGTATAAAAATAACTATTTTTTCTTTATTCGTGAGAATTAAATACAGTGTTAATTGAATTAAATTCTTGAGAAGTATGGAAATAACTAAGGTGTCAGGATTCTCTGTTTCCGTGTAATTTTTAACCTTCATTCAATTGAATTCAAAGTCCAAATTTGATTTTCAATTGAATGACATTCCTTTGGTTTTTACACGTGAACTAAAGGCAACATATCTGCATTCAAGGAATTTTTTCCTCTGATTTTTGTCTGTTAACAGTGGTTTCCATATGATTCACAGGAAACGTGCATAGATGCACATGCACTAATAGGGACTTGCAATTGCATTCAAAGTCCTGAGTTGAATTTAAACATAGCAACAGCCCTATACCTTCGTGTTTCAAGGGTGAAAAATGCATTTGATCTTGCCGACGATTTGGTTTCGATCCCACCTCACACTATCACTCAAACATGCCTTATTATATTATATGGCTAACAGGGTTTGGTTATGACGAAGACCAAAAGAATTACATCTTGTAATAATTTATTTAAACACAGGATAGAGTGGTAGTCTTGTTTTTATTTTACAGGGGAAGAAAAAGAATGCCCACAGCTTCTGTTATTTTGCAAGTCAAACATATCTCTATCTTGTTTTAACACCTGTTAGATAGTAACTAATTACTGATATACTAACCTTTATAATCACGATCCTCAAAAACTAAAAAGTGTTTATCCAGTCAAAATAAATTAGTAAATAATGGCAAGCAAACAAACATTATTTTATACTCAACTTAGTACTCGGATTCAATTTTCTTCGCTTCTTTCCATTAAAAGAATATATTTTATACATAATACATAACTCAGTACACTATATATGCATATCTCGCTATATTACATTGAATTGACAAAATATTCAAAGAGGGAAATCAATATACTGCTAATTTTTCATTGTTCTGAACCAATATTTCCAACTCTTTGTTGCAACATCTAATTTGATGACATTCAAAGATGAATAAATCAGTGCTTGGAAAAGCAAAGGTAAGGATCCATCAGTCTCCATTAAAATTTGCCATCCCCCTTTGGTGATGTTATCTTCCCTCCAATTCCGGCCTGTCGCATCATCTCTGAAACATACTACTGTCATGTTTCTAAAAAGATACTCATTTTAAAATTCATATAACTAACAAAAATATAGGGGCCAATATAGAGCAAAACAAAAACAATAAAGGGATAAATTAAGGATTTAAATTCAGAAATAGTTTAAAATTAATTTAACCCAGGATAAAATTTAAGATAAAACCTAATGTCAGCAAACTTTAATGTACAAACACATGTGCCTTGCAGATTGCGTTTCAAATAGAATATCTGGATTTGATTTTCTAGCAAATCTAAGGAAAGAAAATCAGCCCAGACGATTCTTTTCTAGCATTAAAAAGAAGGTACCTGCTTTAACCTTTAGACTTTTTGTCAAATTACCTGGCTAAAGTTTTAATTTTGGCAATTTACTTGCGTCAACTTTTATCATTTATTCATCCAAACTCTTTCCCAACTTTTGGCAAATTACCAAGACTCAAACAAGGTACTGAAGGAAGCATTTGGTTAGAAGAAAAACTAAACATAATGACATGTTTGGTATTAACGAAGTAAAAGATTGATGAAAATAGTATACGGCTAAAATGCTTAAAGTTCAGATGGGTAATTTACAAAAGTAAAACTTTATGAGTAATTTGCTAACAGTGCAAAATTGAAGTGAATAATTTGTAACATTAGCAATTAGGGATCCATTCACGATGAAAATAGTTACAGCTAAACTCTTTTCAGATGGGTAATTTAAGAAAGTAAAACTTCAGGAGGAATTAGCTAAAAGTGTAAAATTGAAGTGAATAACTTGTAACTAGACACAAAAAGAAAAATGCTGAAGAAATGTTGTATTAATAATTGGAGATCCATTTAGGACCTGTTTGAGTAAGTTTATCCGGAAACACTTTTAGTAAAAGAAAATAAGAAGAAAATGAAAAGAGCTTCTCCAGAAGTTCAAATTAGATTATGCATAATCTAATTTGTAAAAGTTCTCTCATAGCAAGTTGGAAGGCTCGAGCAAGTGAGAACCTCCAATTGATGTTATGCACATCTAGGGGAACTAATAAACCTAAAACGTAATCAGTTCCAAACTGCAACCTGCACTCCTGCAGATGGGTTGGTTACTAACGAACATGAATATTTCTATTTATGTCCTCTAATATTTTCCATCAAGTTTAATTGTCCAAAATTTTCTAAACTTTGTACTCTAGGCGTCTCTAGCTAATTTAAACTGAAACTGTGTTTGGACCTACCTTTAGGCTAAAAGATAAAGGTCCTTAAACTCTCAATGAGAGTTCCATAGGACCAAGCCCAAGTCCATTTGTTATGAACATTTCCAAGTTCTGTTCAACATTGGCAATGCCTGCCCCATTCTTTGCTAAGAGATTGCATGGTTTGATAGCTCATTTTGTAGCTGACCAAATAGCAGGAAAGGAATCTATACTCTTTCAAAATGACTTTAGTATGTCCATATCATAAACATTTTATAATCATGGGGACCTGGTATCTATAACCCCTAAGACTATATTCTAAATGAAAAAAAATCACTTCTCATCCTTCAAAAAAGAGAGAGAGAAAAAAGCAAACTGCATTTTATAATTGTGGAAGAGAAAACTTGCCTCGCTTCCAGTCAAGCTCTTCAACCAATTCTTCCTTCCATTTCCTTTGCCTCTCAGAGAAGCTTGAACTGCAAATGAAATATTTTCAGTCTTCAATTTCTGTACACTGGTAGAATAAATAAATTTGCAGCCACTATCAAGCACCAGATACATACCTTACATTAGATGATTCCAGCTCAGCATCATGAAGAGTCTCCTCTGATTCATTAAGCTCAGATGGCTGAATTTCCTGCAAAGGTCGACAGTGAGCACCACTAAGATTTGATCGGTATTTCGTATGACTCCCGGGGCTTGCAACATTAGCACTGCCAACCATAGAGAATCGTCTCCAAGCCTGACTAGCAGACCTGCCTATTGATGATGTTACATTTGAGACATCCGACATAACTTTAATCTTTGCAACTTCAATGGGAGCTGGAGCAATGGCTGCATTTGATATGTTACGGAATTCTTCATAAAGAGGTGTTTGGAGCTTCTTCAGTTCAAGGGCCTGATGTAATTCATTAAAATAAAATAAAAAAATGTTTTTAGTTTTAACGATGCTAGATTTAAACAAAAAGGTAAACAAAAATAAAAAAAAGGTAACAATCATTGAATAATGCTATATTGAAGTCAACAGATATATGGTCTCATATTAAAATAGAACCTTATCATCCAGGAAGGCTCTAATTTTAGACTCAGTAACTTCATCATCATCTTCAGTTCCTAGAGGCTCACTTGAAAATGGCAAGTTTGGTCTTCTTTTCTCCAAATATTGGGTTTCATCAAAATTGAAAGGCCGGCCATCCAAAGGTTTGCACATAGGATTGAAACTCTATTCCAGCAAATATATCAGCTCAGTGTTAAAAAATTACAAATCATGACATGAAACATCCAAAACAGTAGTGGACGAACAAAAAACAAACTTGGCACCTTTATATCATCAGAAGCCAATAGAGATTTAGATTTTACTGATGAATCAATGAAAAAATCATCTTCATCCATCTGACACATGTCATCATCATTGTTGCTTGCTCTCTGGTAGGAATCCGCTTTATGATATACAGTTGAGAACCGTATGCTATCTATCTGACAAACATCCTTTAAGCCCGTGCAAGTTGATCCCTGGACAGAATCCAAGCTGCAGAACCAATATGGTATTCCTAGTTGATGCTCCATACCCATGAGAAGTTTCCCAAACAACAGAAGATATACTTACAAGTTTCTAGAGTTCATTCCATAGGTTGCCATCTTATTGCAAGAGTCCTGACATAGGAAAAATAAACAGTTCATAAAAAGCAAGGGAAGTTATGGTCTATGTCTTGCATCATATATACTCGCAATGTGGACACTAACCCTGATTGAACTGCGTAATATTGAATGAGATCCATGATAGTCACAGGTGATGAACGAATGCTGCAGATAATAATTAAGGCAGAATCACTACTGTAATTTCAAAGGAAAAGCTAAGTTAAAAACGCAAACAAATTAAAATGTATGTTTCACAGTTAGTTGTTAGCTGTTATCTATAACTGACTGTTCTACCTTTCAGTTAACTTCAGTTGTTGGTGGCTTAATGTATATTTAAATCAAAACCAGTTCATTTTTACTGAAGTCAATTAACAAGGGCATCACTTTCTCTCTGAATTCATGAGTTTTCTCTTGATTACAAACCTTGATATGGTATTAGAGCATATGAAGGAGAAAATAGGTTATCGATGGATACTCGGGACTAAGTTTAAGGCAGATGGAAGTATTGATAGGCATAAGGCCTATTTAGTAGCTAAAGGCTACACACAGCAAGCAGGTATTGGACTTTTTGGAAATCTTCTCACCAGTGGCCAAGTTAACCAGTGCCAAAATTTTACTCTCCATTGCAGCTCTTCAGAAAAATTGGTCCATGTTGCAACTGGACATCATCAATGAGTTTCTAAATGGTGATCTCTTTGAAGAGGTGCATATGGAACTACCTCTTGGGTAGAATGCTAAGGGGGAGAACCTAGCTTGCAAGCTCAACCAATTTGTTTATGGTCTCCAACAAGCGTCGAAACAATGGTTCCCAAAGCTCTCCTGTGCCATCATCAGCTCAGGTTTCATTCAATCTAGTGCAGCTCAGTTATTGGTGTCTTGATATATATTTGAACTAAAAGTATATGTAATCACTCATTCAGTTCATTTTTTACCGAAATCAATTAATCAAAGCTTTACTTTCTCTCTGAGTTCACGAGTTCTCTCTCAATTACAAATCTTGTTAGTATGTGATCATAATTGAATATTGTATAAGTCGGGAAAAGAGGGGGAAAATATGCAAAATACCTGTAACAATTCTGATGCAGAAGGCCTTAAATTTGGTTCCCTGTCACCATAAATTGATGCATAGTGATTTAAACTCAAATTATCACATTCATTAACACTCTCAAGTCTAAACCAAAAAGTCAAACTGTACCACTGGCCTTTTAAAAAAAATGTAGTCAGAATAAAATAGTCATTGTAAAGAAATGGTAAAAGCATTATATGTATTTACTTGTGGAAGCATTTCAGCAAAAAGTCCTTTGCCTCAGCAGACAGATGTTCAGGTATGGGTGGATGAGATTTAGTTGTCCCAATATAGAAAATAGCTGACACCTAAGAAAAAGAGAAGTTTAAGTGAAAACATGCCAAAGAACCAATTACATGCTCGTGCGCTCACACACACAGATATCAACTGATGAAAGTCACGATAAAATTATATTACTATGTTAAGTGAGGCTTTCATGTACCTCCTGGGGATACTGTTGACTCCATGGAGGCTTTCCTGTGGCCATCTCTATCACAGTGCATGCAACACTCCATATATCAGTAGAGCTAAGAACTCACAAGTTAGATTTTGTCCCAAGAATGGCTTATCTCTAATCAAATCTAATGATCGAAATGAAAGAAAATAGGCTCGTACTCATGTTTATGAGATTTTATCAAACATTATTCCCTTTGTTGCTCGGTTCAGATTTTCCCATAATTTATACAAGCTTAATGAAACTCACTTCCATAATCTGCATTACAAATTGAATCTTATCTGTTTACCAGGTTTTCACCGGACCTTTTGAATGCCTTGGGAATGGCTGAAATCCACATGCTTCTTAAAGAAAAAAGGCATAATTGACTCTCTTAATTTAAAACTCAAATGATTTTTTTCTCAAATTCATTTCCAACAAAATGAAAAAAATAAAATAAACAAAAAAAACTTCTAAACAATACTTCATGAGTCAAACAATTTTAAAAAACTCAAACCATTACATATAGAAGCTTAGTCCAGAATGCAGATCCTTAAAATTTTATGTGGTGATTAGAGGTGGGGAGTGGAGTTGGATGTTCATAGTGAAGAAGGAATGGAACATTAAGAAGCAAGTTAAGGCCTGTATGGCTGTATCAACCTTCTGGAACAGGAAATGTTCAGTTGGACATCAGAGTATAGCAAATCTCAAAGGAAGAAGTAATGCGAAATAAACACAGTTAAGATAATTAGAAATTAATAAACGAATGTCTTATTAATATGCAAACAAAGATAGGTGTAACAATATGGCTACTTAATATAGCACATCATCAAAGTTCTCAAAACATGCCTTTGTTGTTCATTCTAAATTACATTATCTTATTAATATTAATATGTAAATAAAGGTAACTTAAATATCACTACTATATCTTTTATTTTATTGTTCAAATATTACAAATGATCTGTAAATTATTTGATGTTTTTGGTAGGCCTATAAACGAAAATCTTTCATGTGTTATGTTAATAGGAAAAGGGAAGCCAGATGTGGTCCACACATTGCTTCTGTGAGAACTCATTGATTGTACCAAACCAGGAAAATAAATCCACAATAGACAAACTTTTGAAAATATATTTGTGGCTCAACAAGGAGGATTATACAGGTTTCAGCAAATATTCAATGAAGTAAAAAATGACAAGCTTATCTCTGGGTAAGTATTAAAAGATTTTGTTTGTTTATGGTTATGGGCTATGATGAGGGCATATACTTTAAGAAGTCATAACCAAATGGGATATTCTACACCTACATACTTCCATTAATGTGCCTCACAGTTTCACCTTGTGAATTTTTACAGTTTACAGTATATTGTAACCTCACACTCACAGCACAGGTAGCCCAAACCAACGGCCTAAAAATTGCTAAGTTGTATTATGTAAAATTATTGGTAGGAAACATTTCCACTTGAGACTCAAGGGATTTGGAGAAGTTTGCTGATGAATAAATATTGAGAAAGGATGAAACCAAGGATATACCCAAAGCAGCAAGCTTTTGGAGATCTTAGCTTTACAAGTGAGCTGCATTTTCCAGAATTTACTATTTTGAAGGCTTAACTATCATGATTGACCAAAATAAAAAAGTTGCTAATCCTTATAATAATAAAAGGAAACAAACTGAGGAACAAAAGAAAGAATATCACAAAAAATTAATGTAATATATCCTCTTAATCAACCACTCAAAATTGTTAAGATCTTATGATTATGATTCACAATTACACCTCAAGAATTCGGCTACCTACCAATTCATATCATAAGATGAATCTCAAATTACTTTTTATCTTACAATACATGATTGAATTTGTGCAATTTCGTATCATTGATGTGAAGGAATTGAATAAACACTTCTAAACTTATCCTATTTGATTATTCCACTACTTTATTTGTCACCCAATCATTCAACGCATGTACTCTATTTAGCTATTTGATAGTTTCGATTCCATTCTTCTAAATTAAAGGCTTTACAAACTCATATAACTAATAATTTTGTTTTATAAGACTTAGTCAAGTTGTTTTTGTCAATTTCTAGTTTAAATTTTTTACATTAAACGCTATATATCAGGCCCGTTTGTTTAAGCCTTTAAGAAAACACATTTTAATAAAATAAGCATTTTCTACTTTTTTGATGTGTTTATCTAAACTTTTTTTTTAAAAAAAATAACAGTTTTTTGCTTTTTTTTTTAAGCAGAAACTCCTATTTGCTTCTTAAAAAATCACTTTTTAAAAACCACTGTTTTTAGAATCACTGTTTTTTTTAAGTTTAAACAAACTAGCTCATTATCTATATGATATATTTTAAGTAATTTTTCATTGTCTCTAAATCTTACGATTAGATACAGATTGTGATTCAAAAATTAGCTTGACAGTTTGCATTCAAATCTCGATTTGATAACCTTTCTAGTTTCCTGATAAATGAATAAAAGTTTGCAATTGCTGTGACATAACAGTGCAGGCCACAATATGAATATGGATACAATATGTGAATTTCCCTATATCACCATGTCGCAACGGATAAATCTTTCCTTTCTCTCCATATCATACAAAAATATTTTTTTAGAAACATTTATTGTGACAAATAAACCTCCAAAAATACTTGATTGTGCCATTATGGTCAATTTTTATTAGTGTTAGTCACATACTTACATTGTATGTCCTGTCTGTAAAATAACTTCAGGAGACATCCAATGTGGTGTACCCTTCATTGACTTTGCACCGTTGATGGTAGCCTATATCAATCCACAGAATTCAGATGTCATGGCCCAAAACAAGTTACACAAAAAGCTTGTAAGATCATAATGAACTAATAACATCAATCATACCAGTTCAACAACTTTCTTGGATGCACCAAAGTCAGCGAGTTTAATGCACCCTTTGTTATCAACTAGAATGTTGGCACCCTATATCCAGCAACACATTGATCAACATGATAAAGAGACAAATACCAAGGCAGAAAATCTTAAAAAAGTAAAAATAAAAGCACAATACCTTAATATCCCTGTGAATAATCCCGTTACTGTGAAGATATTCAAGGCCCAGTAAAAGCTGTTTTGTATACATTTTTATAACCTGATAAAAATGAACATTGAGCAACAAAAGAATCAGAACACGTTAAAGTCTCTATGTGCTTCATAAAGAAATAATTAAATAAACGAAACAACCACTTACGGATTCAGGGAAGGATCCAAATTTCCCCAAGAGCGATGAGATAGATCCACCAGGAACAAACTCCAGCAGAATATTTAAGGAATCCTCCTCTCTAGCGGTTCCCAAGTATCTCTATGAAAAATAAATAACAAAGCAAACAGGGGGGAAATGGATTACTATATCATTAAACACGAAGCAATTAAAATACTCTGACTCCCATACTCACAACAATATTTGGATGCTTAAGATTCTTGAGAAGCTTGATTTCTTCTTCGAGCTCCTGAATATTAGCCTAACTCAACGAGGCAGAAAGAGATTTTTTTCCACATCGTCAATCATCACGTTGAACTACATCAACCAGCTTACACAAAAACAAGAGTAATACTGTTTTACACATAACACATAGGATGGAAAGTGATGCACTAATAGCATTATCACTTACTCCACACAATGACCACTAAAATCACTTCCACGAAACTCAACAACGTAAGGCTATAGCACAATAATAGTACTAAAATTAATCACGTAGAAGCGAAACCACATTTTTACCTGTGTATTCTCCTTGAATGCGCTACCAGGTGCAATTAAAACCTAACAGAAAGCCAGAAATTAAACAATTAGAACTCAATCGAAGAAAATTAAAGCAAAAAAAGAAAAGTGATGGAATGGAAATAGAAATAGACCTGTTTGATGGCAATAAGCTCCCCGGAGTCGAGGTTCATTCCCATGTAGACGTGACCGAAGGCGCCCGAACCCATCAACTCGCCCTTGCGCCACCGTATCGGAGGAGGAGGTTCGAGTGCGGTTCGTGATTTGCGAATGGCGGAGCCGAGCTTGTTGGCGATTCCGGCAAAAGGGGAATCGTCACCGCCGGGTCGGAAAACCAAGGAGCGGCGAAGGGAGCCCAAAAAGTCTTGCATGTTTGCGGCTAGGGTTTGGTGAGAGGGATATTGTTCATGTGAGTATTTGATGGAAGGAAGGAGATGATGAGTTTTTCAAAAGGATACTCGCTCGCTCGCTGGACACTGTATCCTAACGGTTATCTTCTTTTGACTTTTGTTTTCAGTGGCCACATCACATGGTTTGTCCGTAATTTAAATGCTTTATGACCCACTATTATAAAGTTCTACCCTTATTTTATTTGTTAAAAAGTATGGTATGTATTAAATAGATAAATATAATAACAACAAATATTTCATTTTTTTCTAGCTATAAAATTCTTTTCAGAAATTTATTTTTCTTTTTTTATAAGATTTTTTTAAATGCATTAATTATTATTTTTCTACATATTTTTATTTAATTATTTTCTCTCCAAACATTAATAAGAAATAATTAAGTGAATTAAGAGACAAAAATGATAATATTTAAAATAATAGTATAACTATAGTATTTTATTTGTTAAAAAGCATGGTATTAAGTGGATAACTATAGTATTTTTGCAGGTATATGGTTTCTTGAGATGTATCTGATAGAAACCCATTAGTTAGTTAGCTAGTTACATTATTTAGTTAGCTAGGTTAGCTGGTTGAAGAAATAAGGCATGTTGTCCATAAAATAGAAGAGGGATTGAGAGGAGTTACTCAATTGGTGAGTTACTATTGTGGCTAGGGAGAGTCCGAGATATCTCAAATATCTAGGGAATTTGTGCATTCTTTCTGATCATCAACAACAGTGCTTCCTTGGTGAGCTTATTCTGAACCAGTTTCTATCAGTATCTTGAGAGAATCAACTAATGTGATACATTTGCATTTTCTTTGTTTATGCTATGTTGTGGACTTGCTGATCAAAGTTGTTTTGAATTGTGGATAGGTGTAAGGTCATGATTCAGGCTGCTGAATCAGAAGATGATAAGAGTACAGAAGCTGAGAGGAAGGCGCAGAGGACCATCTCTGGAGCACTCTATACTATTTGGAAAAGAGAAGGTATATTGGGATTTTTCAAAGGATTGCAGGCACATATATTGAAAACTGTTCTCAGCTCTGCATTACTTCTGATGGTGAAGGAGAAGATTGCAAAGTCCACATGGATTCTAATCCTCGTGATTGGAAGATACCTGTCTGTGAATTCCCCCAAATTGAAGGCAGTTTGAATGTGTGATTATTATATATTCTTTAAAAATAAAATTCATCAAAGAATGTGCTAAAATTGTCTGTCTGCTATGGAGGAAAATAATGGCAGTTGCAAGAAGTGAGTGTTGCTGGTAGTTTAGATGGTGTTTCTGAAGAAGGAATACGAAAAATGGAAATTCAGATCAATGGAATCTGTCTCATCTAATATGCTTTTCTCTCGTAAGACCTTAGCCTTAAAGTATAATTGCTAACCCATTTCTCTGTTTTCTGTTAGCACCATGTTATGCACCTCCAATTGTACTTGTGATTTGTATCATTTGGTAAATGCCAAGTCAAGCTCAAAAATGATATTATTGATAATAATAACAACAATAAGATAACAATCTTTTAGGAATAATGCTTTCTTTCTCCTATTTGTCTCTTGCATTCTGTAGAATTACAATACAAAACACAGTTACACAAGGACCTCTCAATTTCCCACTAGAAAAGCAGTTGTCTTCATTAAGCTCACCCCGATACAAGCTATAGATTTAATTGGTAACAAAATTTTAACTATGAAGCATTCCAACAGCCAACCACCTTTTTTCATAACAGGAAAATGTAACCTAAGAAGAGCACTGAGCAGTAAATCAATCCAGGTTTAGAAATCAAATTGGCACCATCAGAACTATAGGGAGCAAAGGTTCCTGAAGGAGTGTTAGTGGTCAAGACCACAACAATCCAGTTATCTTCTGAACCAATACCAATTCCTGTATACTTTGTGTCATTGAGACTATCAGAGTAGAGAGATTTGGTGAAATTAGTGAGGACAAGACTTGGAACCAGGTCAGGAACACAAGCAGGCATTACATTTCCATCCCTTGTGTTGGAAATAGCCAAGTCACACTTAGATAAAAGGTCTGGATAGTTAGAAAACTGAGGCTCTGTGCCAGGTACAGTGTTAGCACCTGTGGTATTTGTGCAGGGTTGTTTCTTGAATTGGTCAGCTATTTTTTCAGCAAGGCAATCTGCATTGTCATTCCTTGTTAGAGCTTTCAAGTTTAACGATGCTCGATACTTGTTGATACCCTGATAAAGATTGTCTTCCTCATCTGCAGGAGAATGTTAAGGTGAGAGTGCAGTCTCAACATGTCAACTGCAATAAGTATGCGTATGCTAGTGAATGTGCACGTGTGCCAGAAAAAAATTGACATGAGAGATTTTGAAATTAATTCTAC
Organism: Glycine max; assembly: GCF_000004515.6. Classification (NCBI taxonomy): domain Eukaryota; kingdom Viridiplantae; phylum Streptophyta; class Magnoliopsida; order Fabales; family Fabaceae; genus Glycine; species Glycine max. The sequence continues at coordinate 47,983,995 of NC_038246.2, forward strand.
TCAACTTTAAAGCAAACGAGCCATTAGATAGATGATTTATAAAATGGTAAATTTTGATAGAGTGTATCATCAAATCTCTTTTTACTTTTACTTGGACATGCATGCTATATTTGTTTGTGGTGCATGCAAAACAAATTGCATATGTTATATTATATTCCGTTTTAAAATATTTATCAAACGTTAGCTCCAAAACACGTGGAACAAGATAAAATCTAGTTCGGTACTCAAAGCAAATAATCAAATACATTGCGATCCTCAACAAACAATCTTTAGACAATCCCAGAACAATATGTCTCCTAGTCAGTTCTAACTCGCATAGGCCATTGAGAAATTAACACAAGAAATTAATGACACCACTCACAAGACAAATGATCAAAACCATGTGTACCCAGAAAATAAAAAACTTAAAAATGGTAGAGTTACGTTAGTGTACTAAGGAAATCACTAAGAAAAGTATTAATACACAATAATTGCTGTATAATAATAATATCAAGGGATAATGATCATTAGCTGATTCAAGAGAGACTGATTCAAGAGAGAGTGCAAGTACTGACCATCGTCACATTTAACTGGATAGCTTATTAAGAGAATCACAAGGGAAGAAAGGAGAAGCCGTGAGAACGGAGAGAACTTGGGCAGCACCATCCTTTCCAGTTAATTTGTGGCAGAAGGAACGGTATAGCTAGTACAGATGTAGATGAAGAAGATTGAAGACTACTCCTATAGCAAAAAGAGTTGCCACTTTTGGACCCTATATGAGGGGTGCAAAGTGCAAACGCAAGTTTCCTTGTGCATGATTCTTTACTGTTTCTTCAAGCATAAGTTGGACAGCTCGCTAACAAACACTGAGGAAGACATCGCAACGGTAAGGAAAACGGTTGCTCGCGTTTCATTATCAGATTCAAATTTGTGTATGCCCTTTTTTCGCATGCATGCCATGTTTGTCATATTGTATTTCCTTTAGTTGTAAGAAATTTTCTTATGGGACATTAACCACAGTAACTTGATGTTTTTAACTGATTTTGGCAAGACTTACCCACGATGTTCTGTAGTCTTTCCAAAAACAGTAATGAAAAGTCCATGTAAAGACACTAAGCTCTTACGATCAAGATAAAGGTGCAAAGGTATGCAATGATCAATATTTGAGTTAAAATCAGAATGTCTTACCTGAATCCTTTTATAAAAAAGAAATTGAAGTATCTCATCTTAATCTTCCTCTTGAAGATTATATTAATGAGAAAAATAAATGATTTTATCTTTTTTTTTTTAATAATGAATATTTTTTGGTTTTAGGATTTTATCTTTTGACAATAAGATAAAGTTTTCCTCTTATTCTATTTAACTTCCCAAAAAAATTGGTGCACCCAATAAATTATTTAGGCCACCTACTTCAGAATCTGAATAGTACACTTTATATTTTCTTACAAATGAAGAAAATAATTGAGTTGGTTAAAAATAATACATGAGTGTCATAAATTTCGTCTACAATTCCTACAAATGAAGAAAAAAAAAAGTCTGACTTATAACATGAGATGGCCATGGTGGTGATTGTCTGCAAAGTTAAAAAAAAAAGTATTTATCCGAAAAAGGTAAAAACGTGTATGTCTTAAACCAATTTGGTGCACCGAATAAATTGGACTGATTTTATGATGGCGGGTCAACTTCTATACACTATTTAATAGGCATACGGAATGTAATAACCTCCTACGGGTAATGAATCATTGTCTTCTTCTATTTTTCCAATAACTTAATGTAATAACTTATTAATAACAACAGTTTTTAGTAATAAATTCACACCCGCTTTTTACATCCTTAAGTCTTGCCTTTTTACATCAATATGTTCTATTTTACTTAAATTAAAAAATGTTTAAAAATGATTTTTTTAAGTGAAGAAAATTATAATTATAATATTTATGTTTCTCTCTCTCTCTATATATATATAGATTACAGAGAAAACTATATTAAATAAAGATATTTTTTGTTGTTAAAAATGGTTAAGATTAAAAAATGCACATTTTCTTAAATAGTCATGTGACTATTATCTAACTTAAGAGTATATTGAATTAGGATTTCAAATTTATTTTATAACATAATCTTATGATATCAATCAAGATTTTAAAATAATATAAATAAGTTTCGTGGGATTTAATTAAGATTTTTAAGCAAGACAATAAAATCTGGTGGTATTCAGTTAGAATTTTTTATAATTTATTGAAAATATTTTGATGTTCAAAAATATATAAATTTCGATAGATCTTTTTAAGAAGAATTTTAATGAGTTTCATCCAACTTTTTAGTATAAAACATCTATCAAATAATCTCATTCAAACCTTTGAGATTTTACTATAAATTTTTTTCTTTCTTTTTCTATTAGTTACCTAGCTTTCTTTTTTCATATTACACATACCCTCTTCTCTCTTTAATATTCTTTAAAATGTGTGTGTCATATATATTTCTTTTATTCTTTTATAATAAAAAGTCAAGTATACTATTCTCCTCTGTATTTTTTCCTTTATTTTCTAAATAAAATTCATATTTGTATTATGTGTTAAGACTAATCATGTTTTACTTATACTGATTACGTTCATCACTTGCACGACACAATAGTTTTGACATTATCACCCTTAATTTCATCATCCACATAACTTAATAATCCTGTTATCAGTTTTTCAATCCCACTATTCCCTTATATTACATGTTTATTATTGTATCTCATTCAAACATATCATTAGATTTATCATAGAATAATTGTAGTAATTAAAAAATAAAAATAGAAAATTGACGTATAATTTTAAATCTATTATTCAAAACAAAAAATGAAAATAAGAAAATGTTATTACAAGAAATGTTAGTATAGGAGGACATGAAGCTAAAATCAATATAAATATTAAAAGATTATAAATTATATTAATTTTACTTTTTTTTTATCCAAACCTCATCATTTCTTATCATTTTTTTAATTAACTCTTGTAATTTTGAATGTGTTTTTAAAAATTCATATGAAATTATTTTAAATCTTATAAATCTATAAAGTCGTTTCAAATCTTTTAAGTTTTTATGATATAAATCTATTAAAATCTAAACTATCGTAAAAGTAATGTTTTTTATTTTTATGATATAAATTTATTAAAATCTAAATAATCACAAAAGTATTATAAATAAATTTGATAAGTTATAATATTTTTATATAATCTTTAAAATTCACAAGATTTATTTATACTAAAATAATTTTTTAAAATCCCAATCCAATTTAGTGGCTTGTAATCTTAACCAGTATCAATCTAGTCCTTTGATTTAATTTATTAATAAGATATTTTTGAAATTTGATTTAATAAATTTTAAAAGTAGGAATCAGAACTGCACATATCCTGCTCCTGCAGTTTATTTTGAAACTGCTATTCTATATAGACACACGCGCGTGTATGTATATAATATTAACAAAAGAAAAAATAAATAAATAACCGATTACAAATGCACTTGTATTATAATAATAGAGATTCAGCCTAATGTTTTACAGAAAAGATATTATTTCAGGAAAAAAAACTGAAAAACAATTTATTATGATATCCTGTCAAATATTTTAAAAAAGAACGGTGCTGTTGCTATGTTACGAAAGAAAAATGACTCTTAATATACTATAATTTTGAGATGCATTTCTAATATACAGGTACACAAAACATAAAAAGCAAAAGAAAAGTAATGTATGATTTCACCTGTCTTAATTTTTTGATATTCAACAAATATAACCGATGTTACGAAGGAGAGTGTATCAGTCATCTATTCTATGCATGGATCTCTCACTTACTAGAAATTTCCAGTGAGGATCCATACAAGTTACAAAACATGTCCCAAGCCAACAACAAAAAACCTTGCCAACAAGCACGATTTTTACACTATTATATCCAAGGCTGAATAGACAGATCAAGTATAATTGATCCAAAATAGTAAGTATAATGCTTGCAGAAATTTTTGGCGGACTTACTAAGAAGTAATGAACCTAGCTTAATATTCATGTTGCAACTACCAACTTTCGATACCTTCCATCTCCTTTCAGCAACTAAAGTCTAAATCCTCAAAAAACATAAACGGTAGGGTAGATCTCTTCTACCGTAAAACTCATTTCCCAGAAGGACCCCCATACAATAATTCAAGAAATATTGATTGTGCAGTAAGTGGAGGCTCTAGGAAGCATTCGCAATTGTTCAAGAACATCCCTTTCCCTTGCCAAACCGCCAGAAAATTTCTCATGATGACATATTATATCCATTTGTAGTAAAATTTCAGCATGTTTAAGCAAATTCATGACTACTTGCAGTTCCCCATCTGTTCCACAGAATTGACATCCTAATGAACTTGAGATGTCTTGAGAAACAAGAAGAAGGTACAGGATCCAGTATCCAACTTCCTCCTTCATGATTCCCAGACAAACAGATGCCCTACATTTCAGAAATCAGAATCAATTAGCCATGTATTATACATAGATTAAATAAACCACAATCACTCAAGGTTACAGGAAAGTTACTGATTGGAAAACTAGTAATTCGAGAGATGGTAATTTCTCGAGGAACTTTGCCAGCGTTCTACAACCAAAATTTATCGCCGTTCCCGGTGAAAGAAATCAAGATATGTCACTTTGTATAACACAGGCATGCAGGCACATAAATATTCAGAATATGCGAGAGCCTAACAAAATAGCAACATTCCATCAGAGAAGAGAAACAAGCAGAATTAATCAGCATTTTAAACAAAATTAGCGCCAATTTCCACCTAATAACAAGTTGCATACCTCAAACGCATAAGGAGTTAGCAATAGTTCTTTCGCACAAGAGATCCCTCTAAGCCTACCAGCTCTTTGAGCAACTTCTCTTAGTCTGCTACTCTCTCCAATGTCATCAGTGCTGCACAAGCCCATTAATCCCCAATCAAGGGATACGGTGTTATATATCCAATAGTCATTTTTGAGTGTATCAATGTAATAAAAGGAGTTGAGGTTCTCTGCAATAATAAAGAACTGACAATTATCATGGTCTGCTAAATTTTCTTTGATATCCAATTTCTTAAGCATGGGAAGAGCTATGGTAACAATTTCAAAATTCAACCAGCAGCAGCTATCCAAAGTTAGCTCCTCCAGGACAGGCAAGCCAGAAAATAGTTGTTGAGTGGACTCATAGCCAGGAAAAACAACATACTGAAGAGTCAACAACTTCAAATTCGAAAAGTGAATGGAAGATGGAAGGTTGAGCAAAATGTCTGCCATTATAAAGGCCTTCCTGAGTGTATCACATGTAAATAGGCAATTCAAGAGGCTCTAGATGAATCTTATCTGGTACAAGAAGCAAGTGTTGAACATTATGCTTTACTGCAGCACATACCCACGAATTGAAGCGGGAAGCATCAGTAAATACTTCACAAACCAATGCAAAAATATTTAGATCCAATGGTTTACGGATTGCAATAACTCTATCCACAAAATCCATGAAGAGTGACCTCTTCTCAGTCTTCTAGTTCATATTTGGTGGAAATTCTGCGAAGTCAAGATTGCTCACAAACATCCATTGGGAATTCCACCTTCTAGACAATACAGTTGTTCTAACAGCATCTTTTGTAGGAAGTAAACTCAAAATGCATGTGTTGAACGATTTCGTCAGGTAAATTGCCTATCATATCCATGTGTCCATCTACATTCACTCCATTATTCAACTTCTGAAATTTGGCCTCGCAAGTTGACAAACCTTCTTCCATCATTTTATGGTTTCCTAATGTACAAATGCATCATCATAAGAATACAAAATGCTACAAATTCCAATATTTTATTTATTTTCATTTATTTTCTGTTTGACCAAAATAGGACAGGACTAAATCAGATGATAAAAAATTGGAATCAAATTCTTTTCACTATTCCTTGAAATACCCATGATTCTGAAGCGTGTGATTGGATGAGTGTTTGCAAAATCGATTTTGAAGTGAAGTAACATATATTTGGATGCTAAAAGCAAGTTAATAGTAAAACATCATTTGATCCAACACAAAAACTACCTAAAGTTACTTAAACTCAAAATCAATTCTGAACACAATTAGTACCACAATGTAAAACCGAACATGTAAATATTTAAATCACATTAACTAGTATCTCAACCTGATGATTCAACGTAAACATCTCAACTTCAAATCCTAACCCCTATTCAACAGACTAACATTTCACATTAGGATTTCATCAAGCAAAAATCCATGTGGATACAAAACCCCATCATGAATATGAACAACATAAAACTTTTTAGTGGAGATAAAACCCCAAAATAAAAGAGAGTAGAGTTTATCTTACTACATGCCAATATTTCCAAACTTAGTATACTTTTAGTGCTATAACGCTGTCAAACGACGTTGACCTCTGCACAACTCAAATTTATATTCACCATATTTGGCAGAAAATGAACATTGAACAAGAAATGAAGCGAGACGATACCGTGGTAGAGTGCTTGCTACGCAAGTAGAAGTTTGCTTCAGGTCTTCTCCATACGAAGTTCACTCTTTGCTTGGGATTGGGACATGATACACCATGTTATTCTCGCTTAAAAACAATGTCGTTTACGTCCCAAGAATTACAAAAAGACTGTTTACGTACTGTAGATTAATTTCACCGCACTGTTGATGTTAATATTTTTTTAAAATATATTTTTATTATTAATTAAAAGTTATTAAAAATTTAAAATGGGTTAAAATATAATTTTCATCTCTTTTTTTTTTAAATTGAAATATTTCATCTTTTTATTTTTTAAAATCAATTATTTTGGTTCAACCTCAATTTTAGGATATTGATGGATAATAAAAAAAATGTTAACGACTAGATCGTTGATAGGACATTGTAATTTTGATTTTTAATTATTAATTTGATTAGTAGAGTACTTAATTTAATAAGAATTTAGTTAAAAATTAATGATTATTAAAAAGAGCTCATTAAATCATATTATTAACAGTCAATTTTCACATGTCTTGAAAATTTGATGGTTAAACCAAAATCTTTATTTAAAAAAAATAGAGAATCAAATGTATTTACTATCCTTTACAAATGATTAAAAATGTATTTTTATTTTTATCTAAAACAAAGCTACTACGTTATTTTTATTTCAGTTGTACGAAATTCTTGGAATGTGAAACTCCAAAAAGAAAAGAGAAAAAAAAAGTGACTGCCAAGTTAATGAGATGAGATATGAGAGCAATGATGGATTCAGAATTATTTTTAGTGAGTCACATAAATGTGTATGTTATTTTTACAGATGAAAAATATTATAAACTTTTATAAAATAAATAATTTTATGGTAAAAAATAAAAATACTTAAGTTTTTACAAGTTTGATGGGATAAAATGGGTCAAATTAATATCAATTTTTTTTATCTTTAACTTTTTTACCTTCTTTTCATAAAAAAAAAATCATTTTATGGGACAACTCTTATTTTTTATAAGGATAAAAATAATATAATTATTTAATATGATCAAGTAAAAAAAATTACTTTTGGGGGAAAATTGCTTCGTAGTCACCCCTACATAAGAGTGACATTGGATTGTAGTAAAGAAGAAACCTTCAAGGCTTCAGTCACACTAGTTTCTCATTACAGTATTAATTAAAGAATTAAAAAAGAATATATTTATTGTAAATATTATAAAAAAATATTAAAAAAAATGACAAACAATACAATTTTACGTATATTAATAATTTTTTTGTTTACTTTCTTAACCAAAAATAAACTATGGGTACCGGTTAACTTGCTATTTTTATTTAATAGTAGCTTCAGCAGAAGACTTGGTGCTTGGCATTCTTGTTCCCAACAAAATAAACCTTCGTTAATTCGTTTGGGTTACCCTCCAGACCCACTGAATATACTTTTGCAAAAGGATAGTATGTGTATTTTTTGCTTCAAAAGTAATTTTTGGAAGCTTCACACTGGTAATCCGAAAATGCTACTGTAAGTCATTCTAGAAACCAGTAATCTCCAACTTTCTCAAAACACCAAAAAAGTCACTTATTTGAGACTTTTTTTTAACTTGATACGGTAGTTTTTCTTTTAAAAAAAGAATCTGGTGTTTCATCTATGCAGAGAAAAAACATTATAACATGGACGTAAAAAAATTAATTAATGAAATAATGAGATAGTTTGTCACATGACAAAAGCTACCTCAAACCAATACATATTTTTTTTTAATCGATAATTTCCAAAAAAAAGTTCATAATTGGTAGAGATAAGTCAAAGTATAAGAATTTTATAAACTGTATGTCTGTATGACAACATTAATTCAAAATCATTAAATACAATAATTAAAAACAGGGATAAAAATGGATAATAAACACAGTATTATCCTAACCTCAAAAATTAACACACGGGTACTTACATAAATGACTTTGTATTCATTGTTTTTTCATGATCAATATAAAATAAAAATATGGAAACATAAGTATACAACAATATATGTATTGAAGTTGTTATTTGTACAAGTATTACAAAATTATACACTACAAGAAATTTGACTTGCAGTGTCACTAAAAGATAAAAATCCGTAAGTATATATTAATTAGACATTTAGCCCGTCCTTTGTGAGAGGCATATAACAATGCTTATTTGACTGTCACTATAGTCTTTGATTGTAACTTTAGGATTTTACATGTCACCATAGCATAAATTGTAATTTAACGTGTCTAGCTAATTCAATGTGTCTGTAGGTAAAAGTAGATCATGGCAATATATATACCCACAACTATCATTTTTCATTCAATGTTGTTTAATTAATTATATTTTTACTTTTTAATATTACATAAATTTTAGCTAATACATCAATTTTTGACAATAATGTAATAAACATAATTTCATAAAGGTTAATCATAGTCGGAGCTCTATACTATTATCAACAAGCTACCTTATTATCAATACGATTTAGTAGGAAGTTTAGGCAGTATGTATGAACTTATAAGTTACAATTTAAGTTCCTTTCCTTTCTTTTCCTCTTCTAAAAAAAAGTTATAATTTAAGTGTGACTATTAATTATACAACAACAAAAAAATACTTTAAGAATTTATTTGAAATTACAAGATTTTTAATTAATGCCCGTTAATTTTTTTAAAACTATAAAATCAAAGTGAGGCACATTAAATACTCCTTTCATTTTTATCTATAAATCTTAAGTTTTAAATAATATTTATTCCTTTTTATATGATCTATAATATTCTTGTATTGATTATTTTTTATATTAGAATATTCTTAATTAAAAGAAAAAAAGAGAATATATTACTAACAAATAATTAGAAGATGATGTATTAGTAGTATAACATAATTTTACATTATCATCAAAATTATAAATTATGATATATGATAAATTGATTCACTTTTACATAAATAAAAAATTATTATTTTTACATAATTTTATGTCCAGAATGATTTCTTTACAGAGTTTAGAATGATTTCTAGCTCCTCCAAGAAAGAAGAATAAAGAAAAATGCCAAAACTTAACCAAAACTGCAAAATATTTCACTTCTAAGCGCAAAGCGCTCAAATTCAATGTTTTACTTTTCTTTGGTTAAAACATAATATGTTTGGTCCTTAACTTATTTTTCTGATTTTAAATTGGTCTCTATATTTTAAAAGTTATAATAAATGATTTCATAAATTTTTTTTTAGTAACACGTTTGTTCTTTTACTAATTTTAATTTAATCCAAATAACGTAAATTTGTGTCACCGGTAACTATGATTCCTCTGACTCTCGTGAGAGTGCAATTCTTGGCACCAATTCCATCATGGGGTTTCACAATCACAAAGAGATTGCAATGATCAATGATATTTACGTCAAAGAAATTTAATCCCTTTGATGTCAATTAGGGTGAACCTTGCCAGCATGATCGACATGAAAATGTTACCATCGTTGCATTCCATAATGGATGAGTCATAATTGGCTTGTCGATGACACGAGTTTAATGTTGTTTGGATTAAAAATGACAAAAAGGACAAACATATTACTAAAAAAATTATGAACAAATTACACTCATCTTCCTAGGATTTATTATCGTTACTCGGTGTTAATTTTTTTAGAAATGCTCTAAGAACCCTTATCACTCTCGTGCAAATTTGCTCTCAACCCAAATCACGTCACGTTTCACCATTCTTGCCTCCTCTGACGCTGTCTGTGACCTCTTTCAGTGTCACGATAGCCTCACCAACGACCAGTGCTCTCACTGCGTGTCACATGCGGTCACTCAACTCAATAACTTTGCTTCACCTCCTGTGATGACACGTTACAGCTAGATGATTGTTTCGTCAAGTAAGATAATGTCATTTTCATTGGGATCAAGGACGTGACTGTAACATCACTAGATCTTCACTTCTTTCTCCTTTTTCTCATTATATTTGAGTGTTAGTGAGTCAAAGAATCAGCGTAATGGATGGTAAAAAAACAAGAATTTTATGTATGATAAAAAAAAGAGTGAGATTGAATGCAATAAATACTAATCTTAGGGTTGCGAGTAAAAATTATTTAGAAAATTATTTTAGAACTTTTAAAACATAAAAGACCAATTTAGAACCAAAATATAAATTAGAGAAGCAAACATATATTTTGGCCTTTTTCATTTGTTAAAACTGTTCTATTTATTTTTTCTTTTGCAAAACTGTTTTATTCCTCAAAATGAAAAAAATAAAAATCTCATTGTATACCAAAAAAGAAAAAAGAAATTAAATGAAAGCGAACAGCCATATCCCGATGCGTGGCACGCTTATGACTTAACTGATGAGAGGAGTGCAAATTTGGGGCTCCAGAGTTCAGTCCCATACTTCCATCCCATCCCACCCCACGCTCCCTCAAAACAAAAAGAAGGGTTTCAAATTTCAATTCATAACTCACCAATCCCATAGCGTCGCCGTTTCTACACCGTCCGATTTCCATTCCCCATTTCCAATTTCAATTCCCCTCTCTATGCCGCCGCTTCCTACGCCGTAATTTCGTAACGGCGACGCATCCTCCCAAACCCTAACCCTAACCCTAACCTCCCCATCTCTCCGAAACCGATATTTATTTATGTTTTCACAAAACATGATTCTCCCTCCCGAAAACCCTAGACCCGCGGGGTTCGCTTCCAAACCCATGGGCAATGAGATCGCGAAGCCTCCGCCGTCGATTCTCGTTGGCCGCTTCAAGGCTCTCCTCAAGCAGCGCGACGATGAACTCCGAGCCACATCCGTCCCCGTCCCGCCGCCGTCCACCGACGAAATCGTCCAGATTTACGAACTCCTGCTGTCGGAACTCACGTGCAATTTGAAACCCATCATCACCGATCTCACAATTATCGCCGAACAGCAGAGGGAGCACGCCAAAGGTATCGCTGACGCAATCTGCGCTCGGATTCTCGAGGTCCGTCTCCGTTGCCGCCGAAATTTCTTCTTCTACCTCTTGAGATTTGTACAATGTCATGGAATCGTTTTATTAGTTCGGGTCAAAATTATCCCTCTCTTGTTGCTTCATTTTTTTTAATGTCACAATTCGTGCTCCAATGCTTCGTTTTTTTTTTTAGTTCTGCGTTTTTTTTTATGCTTTTGGCTTTTTTCTGAAAAATGAAGGTCGCCCATAGGCCGAGGGAACGATTGGGTTATACGCTCAAACTGACCGTTGCTTCGAACGTTATATTAAAGCGTAAAGCAAAAATAATTTGTTGCTACTGGTAATTTAAAGAATAGGAAATAGTACAATCTAAATGAGTAGATGTGGGGAGTTTCTAACGCATTGTGAAGATTGTGTACAATGTGTTTGAGGGCTTTTTTCAATTTCAGGAAAGTCAAGGGCATACGAATTGAAATTGAATTTTGGAATACTACTTCTGGAAAGGCTCAGGAATGCCATTAAAGGAAAGTTGTTCTTTCATTTTTGCTGAAATGAAGTAATTTCTGCAAAATAAGAAAGGGTTGTTGAATGAACGAGTATTTAATTCAGTATGAAAACGTTTTATAATTCTTTAATAAGTATCGGGTCATGCATAATGAGATCATAGTATACAAATAATACAAAATGTAAAGAAATTAACGACTTTTTAAATCACCCAAGTCCATTGTGAGTTTTTGTTGATGCGTAGTAGAACATTAGTATTTCTACTTTCAGAATTGGAATCTCTAGTTTATTTATATATCTCTGGCTATGCCACTGTCACATGGGAATTCAATTTTTTGGAGATATGCTTTTGCAGGTTCCAGTAGATCAAAAGCTTCCTTCACTCTATCTGTTGGACAGTATTGTGAAGAATTTTGGGCAGGAATACATTAGATACTTCTCTTTACGTCTTCCTGAAGTAGGTCAACTAGAGTTGCTGTATTGTTTTTAATTTTATTATTTATTCCACAACTGAAACGTCTGCTTCATTTTTCTCCTCAGGTTTTCTGTGAGGCATACAGGCAGGTTCAGCCTAGTTTGCATTCTGCAATGCGCCATCTTTTTGGTACTTGGTCAAAAGTCTTTCCACCTTCAGTCCTGCACAAGATTGAAGCTGAGTTGCAATTTTCTCAAGCAGTTAATACTCAATCATCCACCCCGAATCCTGTCAGGGCTTCTGAATCATCTCGACCAAGTCATGGCATACATGTTAATCCAAAATACTTGCGGCAGTTGGAGCGCTCTACTGTGGATAGTGTAAGCTTTTTTATGACATCTCTGTCTTCCACACAAACTATACAAGGACTAGGCTAAGTCTTGATTAGCTTGCTGGTACCATGGGGTTGTATATTTCACTAATGGAATTGTTTATTGTTTTCATGTAACCATAACAAAAATGTAATTTTTGTGGTAAATATCTCATTTTTTCTCATGGTAGGATCTGTCTGTATCCATCATTCCTTTCCTGCATGTCTGTCCATCTCTCTGTCTTCCCAAAACTTTTCCCCATTTTCTTTTGGGATAAACTATGTTCTCCAAACCTTGTATTTGCTATTTTGATGTTAAGTTTAGCATTGGGGTGGGGGTGGGGGGGGTGGAGGAATCAATGTAGACACAACCCATATCTTGTGATGGATTGTAAAGCTCTTTGGAAAATTTATTTTATTTTTGCTTACCTCTCGCCCCCTCTTTCCTTAAGAGCTTTTATGAACTATGACTAAGGGCCTGTATGTTTACTATCTAAATTCAATTTTACAGTGTGACACACGTTCAAATGGAAAATCTGGTTAAAATGAATTGGTACTAGCATCCCAATAACATTTAGCAGTTCAAATACAAAACTTCCATAATCAATTTTACCAAACATTAAAACAAATGATCACTAAGAGCATGTTTGCTTCCTGGTTTAGGTTGAATGGATCCATGTCCATCAGAAGCTACTACATGTAGCTTCTGCATATTTAAGGTGTTAGACATGGAGAGAGGGTAGTTGATCCATGTTAAATAACCTGTTCCGAACATGCACTAAGTCCTACACATGCAATCTTTTGTTTATTTATTGTGATTTACTGAATTTCCTAACTCTAATATGGGATATTTTTTCCCTGATTCCTCTCTAAATTGATTATTCCGGTGTCCTTAGATTACAGTGACAGATTAAATACTTCTGCCTTGTCTCCCTTTGAGAGCCTCCAATTTGCATATTGTTAATGGCAACAAAATCTGTTTATTGAATAGTATGTCTGGCAACATATCAGACAGACATAATTTATCTGTTCTTCTCTGTATTATTTTTAATTATTTTGACATCTGGGAGATTTGTCATCCTGTCAAGTGATATTTTTCCCTCCCCTCCCCTTCTCTAGTCAGCCGTATAGTTTTCTCTTCTCATATTTTATGTCTGGGGGCGAATGAAGTAAGTACTGTATCCATTGATTCTAGGAAGAAACTGCTGCTGAATATTTAGCATTCAATAGAGAAAATTTTCAACCCTTGTTTGCAAGAAAAAATCTTGCAAACAGATATAATGAGTGGCATTGTGACACAGTATTTGTTTTATCCTCACAGGCTAGTAAGACACATCAATTTTTATCAAGCAGTAGCAGGCTTGGAATATCCTCGTCGTCCCCTTTAAGAATTGGAGTTGATAGGCCTTTGTCTGCATCTATAGATGAATATGCAGTGGACAATCCTGGTGTTGATTATGGAGTAGCCAAAGCATTAGGTAGAGATGTGGATTTGACTGAATGGCAGCGAAAGCTGTATTCTGGTGATGGTCGTAATCGATTTCCAACTTCTTTTACGTACAGCCTTAGTAATGGACATCAGCGTCAAAGTTCAAGAGCTTTAATTGATGCATATGGCAGTGACAAAAGTCAAGAAACTTCAAGCAGTAAGTCTTTGTTAGTTGAACGTCTGGATAGAAATGGTATAGACAAAGTGTTATCAACATCATGGCAGAATACTGAAGAGGAGGAGTTTGACTGGGAAAATATGAGTCCGACCTTAATAGACCATAGTAGGAATAACAGTTTATTGCCTTCAACTTTTGGTTTCTCTAGGGAAAGGCCTGGCGTTGCAGCTAATGCAACTTTGTCAGAGCAAGATACTAGGAAGGGGTGGTCTAGTGGATCTCAGCTTCCTCCAGTAGATGATTCTTCTGCCATAGCAGAAGATGCATTTGCCTCTTCAACTGTATGTTTCCTCACTTCTTTACTTTATTCTTTCTGATAGATATTGTTTTAGTATGGTTTATGATATTGAATTTGAATTTCCCAATTAAAGTATATACCTCTAATAAGATGCCATTGATGCTTTGGGTTCTGGTGATAATTTTCTGATGATGAGGATCTGGATAGCTTTGTGTGGATAGGCTTAATCAAATGCATGAAATTGTTTCATACTTGTCTGGCAATTGATCTCTAATTTAGTTCACGGATATTCACTAATGCCACATTTTTTTACTGTAAGTGGATAGCTTTGTGTGGGTAGGGCTTAATCAAATGCATGAAATTCTTTCATACTTCTCTGGCAATTGGTCTCTTCTCTAATTTTAGTTCACACATTCACTAATACTACATTTTTTACAGTAGAATACTGGCTTTTAGAATTGTTTTTTTGGTGCATATTCTGAATCACTATTTGGCATTGACTCCCCTTATTTTATTTTAATAAAAACTAGAAATTAGTTCAATGTAGGTTTTCTGTGTATTGTCCTTGCCTCAAAAGAGCTTTTGCGTGAGGATGTGTTGGAGAGAGATGTAATATAAAACCATTTACGTGTCTTCACGTAACAGTTTAAACTTTAGTAACGATAATTTGTTGTGAAACATCATTTTAGTTTATTTAATTTGAAAGGAAATAGGAGTTGCCAATAATTTGCTAATGGAATTGGAAATTTGTTTATTCTTGCTGCAGTTTTGTCGTGCACCCCCAGGTCAGGTACCTGGATCCCAAAATCAAATCAATCATAGCCTGGGCTCCTCTCAACCTCATGATGCTTGGAAGATTTCTCATCATCCGTCTAACATTTTTAGTAATAGGGGGCGGGCAAGGAATCTTATGATCCCTCCAATTGACAACATTCGCAATACAGATAATAACCCATATTGGGTTCGACCTGCAGTGTCGAGGATGGAAGCTCACCCATCAGTTTTGCCAGCACCTTTTGAAATGAGGCCTTCTGTAAATGTGAATGTCACTCGGCCACCCATCATAAATCCGTTGCAAAAACATGTTAGGAGTCAGTTTGATGCCATGAATACTAGTAATCCTATTGCGAACCATGTTGTAAATAAATCTTCATTTATGCCAGAACAGTCATTTGACAGTGTTGAGAACAAGGATGCAAGTATTTTAAAGATACATCAGTTGCCTAATCAGCTTTCTGGAGTAATTTCGTCCAACCAGCAAAATCATGGGCAGGCACCACAACTACAGTTTTTTCCTTCTCAGGATCCATCAACCTCACAATTTAGTCATGGGAGTTCATCGCAGGGACATGGTGTTTCTATAAGTACAGCCATGTCAAATCCATTACCAGTTCTACCATTCCCTTTACCATTTCAAAGTATTTCAAATAACCCTTTACATTTACAGGGTGGAGCCCATCCACCTTTACCTCCTGGTCGCCCTCCTGCTCCATCTCAAATGATACCCCATCCAAATGCTGGTGCATTTATGCCAAGCCAACAGCCAACTGTTGGATATACTAATTTAATTAGTTCTCTAATGTCTCAAGGCGTGATCTCATTGGCTAACCAGCTGCCTGCACAGGTATCTAATATTTATATCTATCAGAAGCTCATTTCTTTCATTTTTTTTCCTTTTTGATTTGATTGCGCCACCCAAGGTTAATTAAATATTTTTTATTAGGATTCTGTTGGAACTGAGTTTAATCCAGATATTCTGAAGATTCGTCATGAGTCTGCAGTCAATGCCTTATATGGTGATCTCCCTAGACAATGCACAACTTGTGCGCTCCGATTCAAATGCCAAGAGGAACACAGTAGTCATATGGATTGGCATGTGACTAAGAATCGGATGTCTAAAAGCCGTAAGCAGAAACCCTCTCGTAAGTGGTTTGTTAGTGACCGGATGTGGCTCAGTGGTGCAGAGGCATTGGGAACAGAATCAGCTCCAGGTTTTTTGCCTACCGAAACCATAGAAGAAATGAAAGATCATGAGGAGTTGGCAGTGCCGGCAGAAGAAGACCAGAATACATGTGCATTATGCGGAGAGCCTTTTGATGAGTTTTACAGTGATGAAATGGAGGAATGGATGTATAGAGGAGCTGTATACCTCAATGCACCTTTAGGAATAACAGCAGGCATGGATAGGTCACAGTTAGGCCCCATAATTCATGCTAAATGCAGATCAGAATCTAATATGGCCACCTCTGAAGATCTTGGGCTGGATGAAAAGGTATCTTTTTCTCTATCTATATTATTATGCACTGCACTAGCCTCAGTTTTTTGTCAAGCATTTGCTCCATTTTAATATTTTTTGGTCGCAATATTTTCATCTGTATGGTGATTATGCATGTCTGCATATGCTTCAATGAATCTTCAGTAAATATTCTTCTTTTTTTTTCTTTATATGCAGGGTGCCGATGAAGAGGGTTCCCAAAGGAAACGAATGCGGAGTTGACCAATGTAACCAGTTTTGTGCATTGTAACTTATGATTTTCCATTAGTGTATCTTAGAGTAGAGTTGAATCTTGCAATACCATGACCATTCTGCCAAAGTCATGTACATGTATAGTTGGACTGGTAACGCGCATATTTTCTTACAGTCAAAGGTTACATTTTAACTTGAAATTATTTTGTCTCTTGCAATTTTGTCCCCAAATCAAAAACTATTAGTACATTGTTATTTCTCGGATGGGGCGCAGGATTTTAAACTATGCAGCGATATACTATCAGGTTGATCAGAAATTATTATACTTGCTACTGATTAGCTGGTAATTGGCATAGAATTAATTGTTTGGACCTACTGTTTGTATTTTTATCGAACTCATGCATAAGTGAGAGCAAAGTCATAGATACTCTTACCAATTTCTTCAAATAAGTTTGTTGTGCTAGCCATGTCTCTCCCTTCGCCCTTATTCGCTTCATTATGGTTGCTAGCTGTCAGGGAATACAAATACAGGTCGAAGGCTTCACATGGACTAATTTTCTTTTCATCTAATCTAGGATGAAACATGACATTCTATTCACTTCAAGATATGCAAGCGTATTAATTTTAAAATACTAATTTATATTAATTTTAAAATAAAGAAAATTAAAAAAGAGAGAGAATGTTACAATTAACCTGACTAGATGGATGCATGTTAAAGTAGTTTTTGTGTAGTCTATATGTGCAATTGTTCCCCTATCTTTCATTACATATTACATGAAGCATAAAGTAGAGAAACATGATAAGTAAGTGGTCTCAATAACTTAATAATTCAAGGAGTGAATTGAGTTGTTTTAAAAAAAAAAATTAGTATTCAACCTTCAATAGTAAAGAATTGATTTTCATGAAAACAAAATGAGAATGAAAGTCCTAACCCTTAACCCTAGCCAATAAAGTAAACGATAAATATAAAAAGGAGGTAGGGATAGAAGAGTGTTCCAAAATTTACATTGACTTGGTGAATTTGACTTATATTGACTATTGATGTCCGACTTGAGTTCTTCACTAAATCAAAGTATTATAAACCAACAAGTTTTGTTTTACACTCATATTTGAAACCTCCCAAGGAAACAAATTTAAATATGAAAGGAACAAACAAAAATATATTTATCATTTCATAAGTAAAAATAGCATAACTTAGAGTAAAGGTGACAAAATGGGTTGGACTAACTGGCCCAACTCGAATTTTCTCAATAAAACACAGGACTTGGGTTTGAAATTCTGAGTCCAAATTAAACACAAACATTTTTAGTCCGATCTGATTATGACCTAATACGAACTTTGCCCACAAAAACCCACCAAAAGCTTGAAATAATAAAGTTTTTATAGGGTTTGAGCTTTGTTTTAGAGACCTGAATTACATTTGGACTTTTTTAGTGTAACTCATAATAGTCCGTAATTTACATTGGGTTGGATAATCCATTTTGACACCTTTAACTTAAAGTTATAAGTGTCTTTTGTTTCGATCAAGCATAACTCAATGATTCAATATAATTTTTCTTTTTTATCTTGGTTTTTGCTTGGAAAAATTGTTAAAAAAATATTAATTTTGAAATGTTAAAAATTCAATTTGATTTGTTAAAAAGATTAAATCAATATCTTAAGTACTATTTTTTAAAATGTTTTTTTAACTCAGAAAAAAAAGATAAGAATATTAATTTCGAAAAATTTAATTTAATTTATTAAAAGATTAAATCAATATCTTCTAAGATCTTTTGATATTTCTGTGATTATAAAAGATTAAAATTCAAAAGATTAGATACGCGAGAAAAAAGACAAGATTCACTTTGAATTGAAAAATTTGCTCCTATTTATGAAACCCCTCGGCCAAGGCACGGCATACATGTTAATCCGAAATACTTGCGGCAGTCAACTGTGGATAGTGTAAGCTGTTTTGTGACATCTCTGTCTTCAATACAAGGGACGAGGCTGACGCTTCATTAGCTGATACCCTAACTGTAAGTTTGTACATTTCATTAATGGAATTGTTTATTGTTTACACGTAACCATCGTTCCTTTCCTGCATCTTGGTTTGTCTCTCTGTAATGTTTCCCCATTTTCTTTTGGTATAAATTATGTTCTCCAAACTTTGTATTTGCCGAAGACTGGAATTTTGATGCTATGTTTAGCAATGGTGGATGGAGACATGTCACGTATATTTTGTTGGGTTGTCAAGTTGTGAAAAAGTTTTATTAGATTGTCTTTAGACCACATGGTTCCCGTTATGGAATCAAGTGTTATTAGGTTTTGCAAATCAATTTTACCCAGTATATCACACTTTCTAATGGAAAATCTGTGGTTAAAACTAATTTGTGCATGTATCCCAATAACATTTAACAGTTCAAAATCAAATTTGACAAATTAAATACTTTTTCCGTGTCTCCTCCTTTGAGAGTCTCCAATTTGCATGTTGTGCGCGGCAACAAAATTCTGTTTATGGATTAGTATGGTTGGAAACATATTAGACATACATAATTTATCTTTTTTTTCTCTCTGTAATTTCTTAATTGTTTTGACATCTGGGAAATTTTTTATCCTGGTTAGTGATATTTTTTTTCCTAACCCCTTTCTAGTCATGTAGTTTTTTTCTCGTCATGTTTTATGTGAAGTAAGTAATGAATCCATTGATTCTAGGAAGTGATTGCTGCTCAATATTTAGCATTCATTCAACAGAGAAAATTTCCAACCCTTATTTGGGGGAAAATTCATGCAAACAGATATAATGAGTGGCATTGTGACACAGTATTTGTTTTATCCTTACAAGTT
Organism: Glycine max; assembly: GCF_000004515.6. Classification (NCBI taxonomy): domain Eukaryota; kingdom Viridiplantae; phylum Streptophyta; class Magnoliopsida; order Fabales; family Fabaceae; genus Glycine; species Glycine max. Next base: position 48,003,835 of record NC_038246.2, read on the forward strand.
GGTAGTGAATGCTAATAATTCAAACTTTGGCTTTGTAGGTAGTAAGACACATCAATTTTTATCAAGCAGTAGCAGGCTTTGAGTATTGCTGTCCCCTTCAGGAATTGGACTTGATAGGCCTTTGTCTGCATCCATGAGTGAATATGCAGTTGCTAGCTGGTTATTTGAGAGAGACTATCCTCATCCGGCTGTTGATTTAGGAGTAGCCAAAGCATTAGGTAGACATGTGGAGGTTAGTGAACGGCAACGAAAACGAAAACAATTTCCAGCTTCTATCACACACAGCTTTATCAATGGACAGCAGCATCAAAGTCCAAGAGCTTTAATTGAGGCATATGGTAGTGACAAAAGCCAACAAACTTCAAGCAGCAAGTCTTTGTTAGTTGAACCACTGGATATAAATGGTATAGACAACATGTCAACTTCATTGCAGAATACTGAAGAGGAGGAGTTTGATTGGGAAGATATGAGTCCAACCTTATTGTCTTCAACTATTGGTTTCTCCAGGGAAAGGCCTGTTGTTCCAGCTAATGCAACTTTGTCAGAGCAAGATGCCAGCAAGGGATGGGGTATTAGAGATGTACGTAATATAAAACCATATATGTGTTTTTAGTTTTCACCAACAGTTTAAACTTTAGTAGTTCATGAAATTTTTTATGTAATTTGAAAGGAAATAAGACTTGCCAATACCTTGCCTACTAGAATTGTAAATTTATTTACTCTCTTTGCAGTTTCGTCATGCACCATTGGGTGAGGTACCTAGATTCCAAAATCAAATCAATTATAGTCTAGGCTCTTCTCAACCTCATGATCCTTCGAAGATTTCTCTTCATCTGTCTAACTCATCACAACATAACTTTAATAATAGGGGGCGAGCAAGGAGTCTCACGATCCCTCCTGTTGATAACATTCGAAATACTGATATAAACCCATATCTGGTTCGACCTACATCTTTTGAAATAAGGCCTTCTACAAATTTGAATGTCACTCGACCTCCTACCTTAAATCCAATAACTCCATTGCAAAAACGTGTTAGGAATCAGTTTGAAGCTACACATACTAGTGACCCTATTGTGAACCATGTAAATAAATCTTCGTTTATGCCAGAACAGTCATTTGACCGTATTGAGAACAAGGATGCAAGTATTTCTAAGATACATCAGTTGCCTAATCAGCATCCCGGACTAATTTCATCCAACCAGCAAAATCACGGGCAAGCACCACAGCTGCAGTTTTTTCCATCTCAGGATCCAACGCCCTCTCAATTTAGTCCTGGGAGTTCATTGCAGCTACATGATGCTTCTATTAGTACAGCCATGTCAAATCCGTTACATGGTATACAATTCCCTTCACCAGTCCAAAGCTTTGCAAATAACCCTTTCATTAGATATACTAGTTTAATTAGTTCTCTAATGTCTCAAGGCGTGATCTCATTGGCTAACCAGCTGCCTGCACAGGTATCTAATATTAATATCTATCATAAGTTCATTTCTTTTTTATCCTTTGTTGATTTGATTGTTCCATATCAAGAGTTAATTAAGTATTTGTTTTTTAGGATTCTATTGGAACTGAGTTTAATCCAGATATTCTGAAGGTTCGTCACGAGTCTCCAGCGAACGCCTTGTATCGTGATCTCCCTAGACAATGCAAAACTTGTGGGCTCCGATTCAGATGCCAAGAGAAACACAGTAGTCATATGGATTGGCATGTGACTAAGAATCGGATGTCTAAAAGCTGTAAGCAGAAGCCCTCTCGCAAGTGGTTTGCGAGTCTTAAGCTGTGGCTTAGTGGTGCAGAGGCATTGGGAACAGAATCAGTTCCACATTTTTTGGCAACAGAAAGCATAGATTATGAAGAAAGGAAAGATCATGAAGAGTTTGCAGTGCCAACAGAAGAGGACCAGAGTACATGTGCGTTATGTGGAGAGTCTTTTGATGAGTTTTACAGTGATGAAATGGAGGAATGGATGTATAGAGGAGCTGCATACCTCAATGCACCCGCTAGAAAAACATCAGCAGGCATGGATAGGTCACAGTTAGGCCCCATAATTCATGCTAAATGCAGATCAGACTCTAATCTGCAGTGTGCCAATGAAGAGGATACTCGAAGGAAACGAATGCGGAGTTGACAAAAGTTGACCAGTTTTGTGCATTGTAACTTGTGATTTTTCATTGTAATCTTGCAATACCATGGCCGTTCTGCCAAAGTCATGTACATGCATAGTTGGTACATGTTGGTCCCTTGCATTTTTGGCCCCAAGTCAAAACTATTGTTAGTATATTGCTATTTTTGTGATGGGGTATAGATAGGAGTTTAAACAATTCAGCGAGAAGCTATCTGTTTGATCAGAAATCATTCTTGCTACTAGTTTACTTGGTAATTGACATAGCACTTACTGTTTGTATTTTTTTTTTTTTATATCAATATGCATAAATGGGAGCAAACTTCAAAGATATTCAAATAAATTTGCTGCGCTAGCCATTTCTCTCCCTTCGCCCTGATTTTTTTTTAATTCCCTTATTATTTTGGTTTATTACTGTCAGGGAATAAAAACTCAGGCCAAAGAAAACGGTAAATTCTTAATAACCTTCGTTTGTTTGAAATTTTATTTCAGATGATAGAAATATAAAATTTAATTTCTTCTTCAATGTTTTAGATATTGTTAATATTGTTGTTTTATAACTAAGGGACCCAGATGATTGTGAGTTTTTTTTTATTTTTGATTTTTAAAGTAATATGAGTTTGACAAAATGAGAGATGAAATGATTTTTTACTTAAAAAGAAAAAAAAATTAATAATGGGTAAAGTGAAACCCATTTAAGAGCCCAAATAGAGGTGATAGATGCAAATACTCTAACTGCTGTTACATTTTGGTGTGTTGTTAGGTGCACCTAGCATTATTGTTGGTGCACCCAACACTTAAGATGAAATAACGAAAATATTCTTGATCCGTAAGTTTTTTACGGATCAAATTGATCCGTATGTTTAATATCAACATACGGATCAACTTAATCCGTATCAACCTTATGGATCAACTTGATCCATACGATTTACGGACCACCTTCAGGTACACCCATCACAAATGCGAAAAAAACACAGGGGCAATTTTGGTATTTTTAGAAAATCCGGGTGCATCTAGCAACACCCTACATTTTATTGGGTTGCATTATGTTTTGTAAGTTCATTGTGACGTCCAAAACATTAACCACGTATTGTTTCCAAGAATTAATCCATAAAAGAACTCCACAAGATTCCTCCACATTTCCAATCCATGAGTCTGCGTGTATAATCACAACATTCCAATACGTACAGTTTTTTCTTCTTCACTGGTAACAAGTATAAAATTGACTCCAGAACCATACCCAGCACTCCCTCTCTTGATTCCTTTTTCATTGAAAACAAGGGAAGTAATTTCCTAATTACATACCCAGCCAGAATTTTGTTGTTTTTCTTACGAAAACAAATAGCATTCTTGGGCTATAGAGGCGTCCAACCCATAATAAAGGAATAAAGGGGAATGATTCTGGGCTACAAAAGGCTAAGTGCGGCCCAGTAAGAATTGTACACTTGTTCGGCTTCCCTAGAGTGTAACTCAACCCTATTAATTTAATACTAACCCAAACAAAAATAGTTTAATCCAACTTTCACTCAATTATTTAACTTCCAACTAATTATTTTCATACACACATAATAATTTGTGTATTTTTATTAAAATAAATAACATATACTTTTTAAAATCGTTTTAGCTTATTTAAAATACAATTATTAATTAGAAATATCAACTAAAACATTAGCAAGCAAAAATAAAATAAAATACTAATCTTTTTAATTTTTGCAAATAAAGAAGATGTTACACTTAATATGATTAGATGGATGCATGTTAAAGTAAAAAAGGATGCAGGGTTGAAGTAGTTTCTTCTGTAGTCTATTTGTACAATTGCTCTTCATTAACAAAGACCGAAGACCAAACATAACATGAAGAACGGAGTAAAGAAAAGTAGCGTCAATCACTTACAAGTCGTTGGGAGCATAGTACAAGTTCATGAGAAGAAAAAAGCGAGATATATGCAATCTTGATTATCAAAGCAAGTAATGGCAAAGGCGATAGTGATTATATCTTGATGCTACATCAAATTGGAAGATCTTGAGAAGAAATAACCTATAATTTAATTCTTCGTTATCTCAAAGAAGACTAAGAGACAGTAATGCCTATTCAAGCTGGGTGCAACTCCTTGCTTGTTTCTTTGTTCTGGATAGACCACTCATATAACCTCATTGCTTGTTTTTTCATCTATTATTCTGTTTTACTACTCCACCTAATGCCCTAAGAATCTCCTTTTCTTCTTCTATTTTTTTTTTTGTCATTTTCTTTAAATGTGTTTGACTTGGTTGGTTAGCTTGTGCTTGAGTCATCATTTTCTTCCTTTCAAAATCCAACTGAATCATTTTGATCGATCCGTACCGAGTTGAATACATGACTAATCTATAAAGATATTCGGATCGATCAAATAACTAGATTCCTGTTCAAACAATTAGTTCAAGCCGAATCTTACAACACTGAGTGGAACAATTATATATATGACAGGCAAATAATGATCACTTTAATCATAGTATAAGAACTATATTCTTAAAGATTTTTTTTTAATACTGTACTTTCTCATTCTTAGACTCGATTACATTTACGGTAGTAGGAGAAGCTTCTTCTAAAATGTTGTATCTTGGATTTTGAGAGAGTTTGATTCCATCTACTAGAGATTTATTATTAACACTTTACATTTACTGCCCAAAACTTTAGGACCACCTGTCAAATTATTGTGCTTCACGTAGAGTGTACCTTCTCATACATTCTCTCTTTACATCTGCCACTGCTTCATATCCTTTCGAAAATGCAGGAGTAATTATTTTTAATAATTTATTTAAATTGTATGACTCATGCGGGTGGACATGCCAAAGACAATGTCAAATCTTTAGAAATTTGTTTTTATTAAATTGATAAAATCAATGATGAATATGATAAAAGAAAGAGATAAAAAAGTAAATGTTAAACAAAATTTTAGAATAAAGAAGTGTTAATATAGCATTATTTTTTTTAAAAAAAATCATTTGGTCTTATCATATATATATATATATATATATATATATATATATATATATATATTTAATTTTTTATATATTTTTAAATTAATATTTTTCATACATATTTAGATATATCATTTTGTATACATAATTGTAATTTTTTATTATCTGCATTACATAATTGTAATGGTTTGATTATACACATTCTTATCTGGTGCATTAAAATAACTTTTATTTCTCTTTTCTTCTATGAACATTGAAACACACGCCAACATGTCCTCTGTCAACACTACTGTTACTGAGTACTGACCCAAGTTTACCAGGCTTTTGTTTCTCATTCTCAATTGCACGTATCATATCCCATCCTATATAGTATTAGAAATACATAATACTCCTTAATTCATGCAATGCTGATGAGCTTGCTGTTGTTAGTCAGCTTCTTGAAGATCTTAATTCATCTTGTTATTCATGCATTGCATGACCTAGATGAAACTTCCCATCTCACATGCTATTAGACCTTTGTCTACATTTTTTTAGAAACATAGTTAATATATGATTTATAAAATATAAATAATACTACAAAAAGCTCATTCAACGCAGTACGAATGGTTTGATTTACAAAAAACAAACCAAACCAAAGTGATGAACTACTTTTTTTTGGATAAGTTTATTAACCAAAATCATATTATTTTTATTAAACCAATTCAAATTTTCATGAATAAGTTGTAAACCGGTTTAGGTATAGCTAAATTGGTTTTGAACCAATTCGTGAATGCAGAATCGATTTTTTTTTTTTTATTTAGAAAAGAGAGTATCATGCTGCCTCGCCAAAAAATCATTGCATAATGACCACATATAGTGCCTCCTTCATTAACTATTCTCTGGCACAATTGAATATGACAACTCTATTATATTGTTTTCTCCACTATTCTAAACCCTAAAAATATATGTGCCAAATTTAACCTATAGTATATATAAGTTGTTTTTTACTCTTAGTTTATTTAATATTTTCTGTTTTAATCTTTAACAAATACTTTAATACTTAGTTAAATTTAAAAATTATTTAATATAACTGAAAATTACATATTTTACGAATTACTACTGATAATCTTTCTCTTCAATATTAATATATAAACATAATTTTTCTCTTCAAATATTATATTTATAATTTTTTCTTTCTAATATATATATATATATATATATATATATATATATCTTCTTTTCTCTATGAAAAAAAGAATAAATAAACATACCAAATGTTATTAGACACTTAAAGAGAAAAAAATATAAATACTATAGGATAATTATTATATGATAGAAAAAGAAAATAAAATAAAAGAATATTCATATATCACTACTAATTTAGGATTTACCTCCTTCTTTTATGTTGGTAGGTGAGTGGAGCACCTTATAATGTCTTTCATTCTTCGGGAAAGCCCAAGAAAGCCAAAACATACATATCATAATCATTTTCAGTGGACACATGTTCCTCTCTCTGCTAAATTTAATTTAATAGTATCCCATCGACCAACGATTTCTGCATTCTGCACATTTAATTCAGCATGAAGGAGAAGCTGCTGCAAGCTAGCAAAGCAGGCCAACCATATTAATTTTTAACCTTGCTAGCTATTAATTCTTTCCATCATTGATCCTTGCAGCAGGTACGTACGATTGATGCATTCTTTTATTTCTATGCATGATATGTTTATTATCTATCTTGCACTCCCTTAAAAGGTGTGAGTGAAATAAGTAGAGGAATTAAGGAAAGAGATATACAGAAAGATAAAGGAAAAAGAGAGAATATGGAAGATGCTAATTAAATACAAATACAATTGATGAGTGTAACGAAAAAGAATGTTTCAGAAAATTAAAACTGTTTTTCTTTTCCTTTCTCCTCTAGTTAGTGCCATAAAATATTACGCGCGAAACTTTCTTCTTCCACGAGTAATTAATACAGCTAACTACTAAGATTGGAGCCGGGGCTGCATGCCCTTCGTTAATCATGATGACCATCGTCAAGTTGATTTGTTTTGGTGGCTGTGGTACAATGAAAATCTGATATCATTGCAAATTGTGCAGAGATATAAAAGGGGTCGAATCGAACACGTACCTAGCTTGTGGTGCAAATAGCCCGTACCCCTATAACACTGATCATGAAAATCAATAGTGTATATATATAGCAGAGGCGCTGTTCCCTTAAATTAAGGACGACCTCACCTCAGTATCCCAACAAGATACAATGACATGGAACGTATTGAAACTTACACAAAGTATATTACATTCATTATATTTCATCCAGTAAACTTATATTTCTTTTACTATATTTGGGATTATGAAATATAATTAAAAACTAACTGTTCACTAATATATATAAAGATATATATATATATTAATCTCATAATTATTCTCATGCATCCTTTTTATGAGCTAATCATATTTGAGAAAATGTTGGAGAATAATATTATACTAAATGTAAATATATATTTCTTTCGATCAAAATTCAAATTTTAGTTTATTAGGTTGTAAGAGATTAATTTCTTCTATTATATAATCATTATTCAATCAACGTAGATTTATGATCTTTCGGAAGTACTCAATGTAATATTCACATAACTCTGAATTATATGATACAGAAAGAAATGGGTAAGGTTAAAATTGATCTGGTTAAGTATATTTTGCAAAATAATGATCTCATTAGCCATTTAGACTCGACTTTTACACACACACACACACACACACACACATATATATATATATATATATATATATTGTCCCTCTTATAATGAATTTGTATAATGTAACAAAATTATTAGTTTGAATAAATTAAAAACAAGAAGAAATGTACATTTTAAATAAAAGCTAATTGAATGAGAGTAAAAATGCTCACTTAGCAATATAATGTCCCACCCAAATATTAAGGTGGGTACAATAATAAGTGAAACTCAAAATAAATTTTAAGAATATTATGATGTTGAATGAATTAGTTATATGTTGAATATTTTTGTTTATATATATATATATATATATATATATATATATATATATATTTGTTTTATAAAAACTTATAGCACATAAATATTATGATGAGTTTATTATTTGAATTGTATTTAGCTTTACCTTTAAGTCCGCCCTGACAAATACACTCATCCACCAAAATTCATCAATAGCAAGAGAGAGTAAATTAAAAGCCAACCCATTTAAACCACAAAATCAATCCAATTGAAGTGTGCTTCTCGATCGTGATGAATGACGTCCAGAAGCAAATAAAAAACTTAAGATACTGAACAAAGATCACACTGTTTGGAACTATCTTGCCAATTATCATCTAATCAACACAGGTCGTAATGACACTAATTAACATAGCAACACTAGCTACGAATTGGATAGACAACCACCTTATTTGTTGCAATCCTAATGTTGAAAGAATTGACTACACCAAGATGTCATAGAACTTTTAATCGATGCCATTAATACACAAGCCACTATTTTTAATACACAAGTAACCAGTAAGGTTGGAAAACCAATAAGAGAAACGGTGAATGTAAACCTTCACTGATAAGTTGTAATCCAATGCAATGACTTAATTTTCATATATTTTTCGTAAGTGTACTCATATCCTGGTCTTTATCCTTGAAAATGTGATCATTATTACGCTCTATTTGATTATGAGGAGATAATTAATAAATTACATGAAAATAAAAAATGAATAATTTAAAAAAAATAAAATGTTAAGTTGTTTGATAAGAAATGGTTGAAAATAAAACAATCAAGTTGTTTAATTTGATTGAAATGAGAGGAGAATTTTTTTTTAAAAAAAGTATGAAGTTATTATTTTGATTTTTTTTAGCAATAATATATAAATCTCTTTGTATGTCAAATAATTTATCACCATCAACAAGTTCTTTGGTCTTTTTAAAAAAGAAAAATATGACTGAAAGAAAAAACTCCATTAAATATGATAAATTAGATTTTTTTAATGATAAAATTTAATTATTAATAAAATTATCGATGGATACACCATATAATTGTCACGGTGAAAAAACAAACCCTATCATCATATATTATATTATTTTTCTCCAACTCTTTTTTTTATTATTATTATCACTTTATATCACGTATTTCGTTTACATTTTTCTTTATTCTTTATATTTCTCTCTAATTGTTGAATGGATTAATTTAGAATGCCCATCAAACTTTTCCCTTATTTCCTCTTCTTTCCTGTTGTCTCACTTTGTTTACTTCCATGCATCCGCACTTCCTAGTACTACATAGATATTGAATCTTCTGACTGAATCAGTTTCTACGAAAAAAAGTTTCTCCAAAAAACCATGAATAGCTTCAAAGATGCAATATATTTCGGACCACAACCATTTGTCCTTTTTCCAATTATAGTAATTCGGGGTCACCTCTATTCACAGAACCAACGCTATTATCTGTCCTTAGTCCTACATACTTCCCACAACTTGCCGTTAAAGGAAGAAAAAGCCAGCCCTGCAATATTATCCGTGTTTCCAAAACACGCCAACACTTAATCAACAACATATATAGACTATAGCAAGTTGTGGAAAATTACCGAAATATGTAATTCATTTTAGTAAAAGAGGTTAGTTTCTTACACATGATAATTCATTCTGTAAAAGGGATTCATATCTAATACTGGACTACTGTATTGAGTAAAATTGCTTTCTGTAATAAATATTTTTGAGAAATGCAAAAAAAATAAATTACCATGCCGTTTCCAACACTTAGAGATTGAAAAAAAAAACTTCTTTTTAATTATTTTTTTTAAGTTTAGATAAGTTGAGTATTGGAGACTTACTAGAACTAGGGACCAGTCTCATGGTCTAAGAAATTCTTCTACAAAAGTATTTACTGAAGCAGATTCTTAACTGGACCAATTGGCTGTTTCATTAGATTCTTAATTCACTGATAGCTTTTCCAATACCAGCGGTATAACATTTCATAAATATGTTAAGTTTGAACAAAAAAATTGGACAGTAGCAGGAGCTACATTAATTTGTGTATCGATCTTGGCATTGAATCTTTTCTTGCAGTGGTAGGCCACGCCTCATGAATATAAACACCACCCAACTTTTTTTCTTTTTTTTAACCGCAACACCACCCAAACTAAGGATGATTTCTTTGCCTAATATTCTTTGTTACATTGATTGGTGTCACCCAGTCCAAAGATTGGTTTCAAATATATATATATATATATATATATATATATTATCACTTATGCTTAAAATTATAGTTGTCCAACAAGGGAGTGTTTATATGGTACAGTCCTATTTCATTTAATGATACTCTCAAAAAACGAAATTATACACTTTCATTTTAAAATAAATTATATAATCCATACAACATTTTCTTATATAACTTTTTAAACACTAGTACTATTTTTTTCTCTTTGTTTCTCCATTTCATCAACCATCTTATTCCTTCTTCTTTTCTTTCCATTTTTTTGTTTGTTGTATAAAAAATTATATACAAATATTATACAAATATAATTTCCCTTTCAAGTTACAGTCATTGATTATAAGGTTCTGCATAATAATCAAGAAAACATTAAATTCAGCACACAAAAAAACATTAATATCCTTAATTTGAAAGAAAGAATATATGTTCATTTAATTATATTCTTATTTTATTGTTGCTCTCTTACTTAGTCGACAATTTTATTTTGTTATTTACGTGAGAATGAAAGAGGATATCATTGAATTATTGGAATATAAGAGAACATCATGAAGAACACAATTTGTTAAGATTGTGGAATCTATGACAAGCTTTGAAATTATGGAACTTTGAATAACGTTTATAGATGAAGTCGCAATTAGGTGATCGACTTCAAGTTGAACACAGATTCGACAATCTTAACAAATTGAAATATGACAAGCACAAAAGAGGTCGTCTCAAACCTTCTCCTAACAAAAGAATGGCCATTAATTCCTATCTTTCCAAATACACCAAAGAGTGGATTAAAACTATTGAGCATAAAGATGAATTCCATATTTAACTTATCTATAAGCAAGCTAGTTTAAAGAGCTCATTTTCGAAAACCATAACTCCCGAGCAACAATTACACCAATTTTTTTCAGTACATAGTACAGGTAATAAAAGATATTATCAATTGGACAATACTAGTAGTTATTAGTTTTAACGGGAAAAATAAAGTTATACAAATATCTTCATTGAGTTTAACAGATACAGATTTAGGTGAGTTCGCTCAAACTCATAAAACGAAGCTATATGTGAAATTATATATGGTTAATTGTAACGATTTTCTCAAGCACACAAGGAACATTAAAAGAAGAAGAAATTAGTACAAGTCTAGAAGTCAACATTAGAAAGCACTTAAAGAAAGTTTCTCCAAGTTTTCTGCACAATAATAAAAGGTCTGTGCAAAAATTGAGATAGATCAAGAGAAATCCAGAGTTATTATTATATCTATAGCTAATACAAGGTGAGATGGAACTACTTTCGCCTTCATTTAGAGAAAGTCAATGCCCGAACCTAACATCCTCCCTAGCTAGATGATGAAGTACTTTTCTAGCTACTTTTCGGTGCCTAAGAAATTCTAACATTACATATAGGACACTCTCTAAGGTGCGTTAATTGACTTGTTTCCCTTCTTCTGAACACTAAAGTTTGAACCACCTTCCTTGCTCATCTTTCATCCTTCTCTTTGTTATTTCTGCATGTGGTACAAGAAAAATCAAAATTAGTGACTGAAATAATTTATTATGTATTTTTTTACATATTTTTTCAACATTTTAAATCGTTAATTAAACTTCAAGCAAATGAACATGAACATGCAAATTAGTTATAATTGAATTTAGTAAAGAAGGGTTCATTACATCAATTTGCTTACTATTATTGAGAGAGAGAGAGCTTAATTAGCACTTAGGCGCCGTCAAGCGTGACTGAATCTTTGATCCTTTCCACGGTTCTCTTTATCAAATTGTTAACGGTTGTCACTGAACCAACAGAGAGTTTTGCCGTTGGTGTAGAATCCACCAGTATCTGAAATGCAACCGTAAGAAGACAACCTCGTCCAGATCCAACAACCTCACATACGGGCCCGGGCACTACGTTCAATGCAGGCCCATCAGGAAGAACAGCAAAGCCCGAAGGGAGCAGGGCCACGTAATCCGGATTACCACCACCCAACACAAGATTCATGGAAGCTAAATCAATAGGAGCATAAACCACAAATGAGCCTGTAGCATCAATGCAACTCTCTTGAAGTATCAGCATATTGTTCTGGGCCACATTCTGAGTCTACAAATTGCATTGACCAAACAGCATGTTAGACATATTTATAACTAATGAGATGTTTAGTTAAAGTGTACTTTTATTAGCATGCTAAAGCAATCAACTTACATTCACTCGAAGAAGAGAGACAGAATTTCCATGGTCTCTCCCTTTAGCAATATGTGCAAGCTCGTTCACTTGAGCCCCGCTCGACAGAATATCCCACTATAAATTCAACAAGATGTTTACAAAAAAATATGAATTAGATGAGAAATATTGCTAGCAATAAATAGTAATAAATACATATTGTACTATGAATAGAGTGTGAGAAGCATTGAAATCTGATACGTTACTACCTGATTTCTAGTGTTTTCGGATCTGAGAAAGTCAAAAACTCTCCTTGCAGGAACTGGGAGCCAGAGAGAAGTTGCAGCACTGAGCACTATACCGGAAGGTCTGCCTGGATCATCCACGCTCTTTCTGGTCATGACCCTAACATTTTCAAGATCAAGTGGTAGTGGTGTCCAAGCGTTTGCAGTGGAAGCACCCACACCAGTAGAAAAGCTCAATACCATTCTTTCGGCCAGCTTCATCATACTTTTCCGACCCTCGTGACTTGTTATCACTGCATACAGAATAAGGATTCATAACCTTTTAATTAACACAATATTCTTAAAAATGAAAGAAAAAAAAAAGAATTGAAGTAAGATGATGAGATGTCACATATATATACCACAAAGTGCCCCTTGGGGTATGTTGGTGGCCATTGCCCTAGCAAGATGTTCGCATGTTCTTTCTATTGCTGCAATCCAACGTTTAGCTCCAAACGCAAGGGTAGAGTTAACCAAATTTTTGTAAAGATTATGCACCTCGATGTCGTCAACTTCGACATGTTCAACCCATATGACCTGAAGAAAACAATTGATTAATTGTTAAATTAAATAAAGTTTTCTCAATGGCGAAGTAATTAATCATGTACACCCATTATTGTGGAATGAAGTTGATATAGGTAATTGAAATATGATCGACCTTTGAGTAACCATTTGGCAATTCTTGAATTATGCAACCAGAGGGTCGTCTTCGGGTTCTTGTGACTGCACCAGGTCGCAGATGATCCATTGAAATATCAACCACCGCCCATGATTGTCCTGCGTGCTTCTTACTGAACCTGATGAAATAGTTGTCGCGAGTAGGAACAAGGGGTGAAGGAACCTGAAACTCAGCTGACATCTGAAACACCAAATTCAATCCTAATTTGTTAGATAGATATCATATTAATTTTATTTATTCTTTTCTTTACTTTAATCAATTCTCACGAGCTTGATTAGAATTAGGAATTTAAGACAAAATTAATAAATTAAACTTTGCGTACCACTTGGTAGGCTCCATCGTATCTTGCATGGTCTCCAATTGACAGCACTTCGTGTGTCACTGCCCTTGAAACGATGCCGCAAAACATATTTGACCATTGATTCTGAAAATCATCATTATAACAGCCTCAAAGTCAGTCAACCAGCTGGTTAATATATATGATTCTGAAATTTGTCGAAACCTAACATCTTTATTTTAACAATAATTACATATTTTGTAAAAACACGTTATAAAAAAGCTAAAGGCTAACAATAATACAATAAATATTAATTTCATTAAAAATTAATTAAAAGAAATTAAAAAATAAAATTATTTAAATGTAAAAGAATTAAATTTTATTTAATCTACACACTATCATATTCAAATCTTAATTTTTAAAAACATATATTGTATACATATTTTACCTATATATTACAATAATGCCTTACCTTCCAGAAAAATGAATATACAAAGAAGGATAGTGAAAAACATAGCAGCAATAAATAACATGATGAAAACAAAGTTGGGAAGAGTAATACTCACCACATCCATAAGCATCTCAACGAGTTTCATATGATGCATCATTACTATAGCGGTTTGCCGAGATGATTCGGTTCTTGCGCCCAAGAGTGTTGGACCTATTCCCCTAGGGAAATGCCTCAGGTATTCATCTTCATTTATAACTTCACTTCCGTAATTGCCTGGGACCCACAAAGGATCTGCAGACAGAGTCAACTGATTGATTTCCTCTACTGCCACGAGACCAATCTCCGAAATTAAATCTTTGTCAAAACTAGAAAGAAGTGGGAGTTCCCTAAGAGGGTCATTTCCACCATACATTTCCCCAACCATGGCTACAGGTTGCGCTTGTACAATATAGTTGTTGTTGTTGTTGTTCTTGTTGTTGCTGTTGTTGATGCTGCTGTTGTTGTTGTTGATGCTGCTGTTGTTGTTAACAACTCCCAGGTCAAGCGAGCGCGAAGGCATCTGGTTTTGATTAGATGGCATGTTATAGTACGAATTGCTCGCAGATTTTCCAGCTGCATACTTGGCTGCAAGTCCTGACATGCTATCAATCTGAAATATAAAAAGTAAAAACAAAAATATGGAAATGAAGAGAGGTTCATTAATTAGTTCGTTCAACCGGCCAAAACTGAAAGAGGAAAAAACAAACATGTTTTGTGGGTAGTGGTTTACCTCCTCTTTTTGTCGCGCATTCTCCATCCTCAACTGCTGCTCGTCAAAGGACATTTCTCCAAGAGTAGTAGGGGCTCCACAGTTAGGGCATGAAGTATTCGATAGTGCATTCCTGTACCTACTGTTCTCTGCTCGAAGCTTGTCATTCTCAACCCTCAGAAGGTTGTTTTCGTATCTCTCTTGTTGAGACTGTATAAATGATCAAATAATATCATTAGTATTCGATTACGATATATTTAAGACAAGCCAAGTATACTTCAATCTTTTTTTTTAAGTGAAAAAAATGGTAGTGAGAATAATTAATACTGGTTAGAGTGGTGCTAGTGACATATCTAGGAGATGGATTGAAATTATTTCTCCATTGATAAATGCTCACTTCAAAATGAGGTTATTAGAATGAAAAGAAGAGAGAAACAAACAAAAAAGAATTAAAGAGAAAAAAATGATGTGATGAAAAAACAAAACAAAAATAAAATAATTAAGTAAAAATAAGATAACAGAGTGTATGTTTTTGTATGCACAAAGTAACTGTATATTTAGCATTTTCTTTGCTTCTCTTCTTTAATTCTTGTTTCTGTCAGGAAATGAATTTGGTCCATTCATCAAATTCAGTATCAGTCAGTCATTAAATTAAAATCCTTGAATAAAAATTGAATGACTCATAGTCTAATGCATGTTTTATGTCTGAAAGATGAAATCTGAGTTGTCTAAATCTTTTATGTTAAGGTTCTGATCTGTTGACTGGATGCTTAAAAAAATTGATTGTAGATAATCTAGGTCCTTCTCATTTTTTATTTTCTAATTAAAAATTAATACTTTATTAAAAAAATATTTTTTTGTTAAATTATTGTTTTTAATTGAACAGTGAATAACAGTCTACCGATATTGGATGGATATAAGAGAGATAAAAAAGAAAACAAAATACTTTATAAAAAATATTATTTTTGTTGAAGTATTGTTTTTTAATTGGATAATGAGTAAGGTCTACTCGATTTGTTGAAGTATTGTTTTCTTAATGAGAGAGGGGGGTGGGGGGGGGGGGGGGGGGGCAGGTATATGATAAATGAATATGATTGGGAAAAAAAGAGATAAAATAATAAATATTGTAGGAAAAAAACCAAAGAAAAATAAATATGGCATAAAAATAATTTTTTTCTTAATTAGAAAAACAGGAAAAGAAACTGATAAAGGTAATTAATCATCCTTAAGCATACAAACTTAAGGTGTTATTTGAGGAAGAACGTTATAGAGGCTTTTTCTCCTCAATTTACCTTCACTTGAGTGCGCTTGTTTTGAAACCAAAACTTGATTTGCAAAGGCACCAACCCGAGCTCGCGGCCAAGCGCTTTCCTTTGCTTCTCATCAGGGTGAGGGCACTCCTTGAAGAAACTGACAAGACAAGAACATAGAGCCATTATTTAATTAATTATAAGAAAACTAAGCAAGTACAGTAATAAATATAACTTTTTTTTATTAATTAGATAAAAAAAAAAGGTGAATCGGAACATGGACCCTTACGCTTCCATCTCTGAAATTTGGTGCAGTGTGTGGCGGGTGTGGCGCCTCCTTTTGAACCCCTCATCGGGATCTTGGTCCTCGTCACCCGAAGGAGGAGCTTCCATGGTGACTTCGTTTCCCGCAGCAGGTTCCTGATCGTCTCGGTTCCTTCCTTCCGAGGATGTCCTCTGTGTTGACATCTCCATCAAATTCTGCGGTTGTTGCTGCTGCGGTTGTTGCTGCTGCTGTTGTTGTTGAGAATCGAATTTTGTGTTCTGACTTTTGTTATACATTGCAGCAAATCCTTGTGTTCCAAAAGCCACGCTCTTACTCTTCAATCTGCATGCAAGAAAAAGAAATTAATGAAAAAAAAAAGTGAAAATTAAACACTCAACCTGCGTCACGCAATTTATACAAAAGGGTAGTACCAAGTAAATGTTTTATTTTGATTTTTAACAATGAAAAACACACCATGCAGCCTTAGTCTCGCAGTCAAAAGAGATATCGGGATGGCCAAAAATAAAACAAGTTGTTTTGCAAAAGCCTTTCTGACAAAAAAGCCAAGAAGGGTTTCATTTGGAAGCTTTTATTGTGCAAAATTGAGGTTAAAAAATCCACTGATTGGAGTAGCAACCTCCTAGTAAAATTAGGATATGGAGAAAAAGAAAAAAAGTTCCATATATATACATAATGATGGAGTATATAAACAAGGAAGAAATTAAAAAGCTTTACCAAAAATCTTTTATAAATAGTATATGAGAATGTTAGTTTAATGTTCGTACCATACTGTACTACATGTGTTTAATTAAGAGAAAGAAAGTAAGAAATTAAAGAGAGAGGGAGAGCTCACCAGATTTTGATCAGCCTCGGATGATGGGTAGGGAGATTTTTATTTCCGACCACTACCACTTTCACAATCCCTAAGCTGATCAAAGCCTTTCTCACTCTCCTTGTAGCAAAGTTCTGTGCTCTTAGCCCCCTCTTTATATATTTTGAATTTTAAGTGCGTTTTTAATTTGGCCCTGAAATTCTGCTGAAACTACTCTCGAGAAGAGGGAGAGAGAGTAGGTATCAAAAACTCTCTGGATCTGTTCCAGAACTATGAACGGAGTTAATAAGGTTCTTTAAGGCTCCAAAGTGGGCATTGAAGTCTTTTTGTTTTGTGCTTAACCGTAATCTCTCTCTTACATGCAGAAGAAAAAAAATAGAGTATTTATATTATTTTTTAGACATTAGTAAATGAGAATTCAGACAGGACAAAATAGAAAAAGGGTTGACAACTTGAAATACTGTGAACGCTTGACTGTGGTTACAAGAGAAGGAGAGAAAAAGGGGATTGAAAGTTGAAACGCATACTGAGTAAGTGAAATCGATGTGTGTGCATCTCTTTCTCTCTCTAAATCCCTCTCTGAGTTCAAAGTAACCGAAACATGGCTTGAATATATTCAAGTCAAAAGCTGAGCTAATAATATACGTTAGAAAAAGAAAAAAAGAAATAGAAAAAAGCATATATACTTGAGGGTTGATGAAGGAACTAGCTAGCTCAGAAACCGTTTATGTGGGACACCCAAAGAAACTTATGGGTGGGGAACTAAGACCAAAACCACGTACTCCATAAGGGTAGGGTTCAAGTGGGGGAACCAAGAGGTGGGGCAAAAAGAGACAAAAAAGAAATAAAATACTTTGAAGTGGTGATGACGACAGAGAGAAGAGAGAAGAGGGTGTGAAGTTATTGCTGAGCGTATTGAACGGGTGTAACTGCATTAATGAAGTGACGAATGACATAAATAGAGAGAGAGAATATGTTATCTTCTTTGTTCAAATTTTAGTATTTGTATATTGTATGGTGTGGGGAACTGAAAATCTTCGTTTCTTAATTCATCTGTCTTAACCTTCAACGCTAGACTACTGCATTTGCATTGCAGGGTGTCGGGTCTGATGTCTGCATTTACCATGTTTGTTTTGTGAAAACGTCTTTTCTTATTCTTAGTCAGGTTATTTGTAAAATTTGAAAAAGTCAATAATAACTGTTCAAATTAAATAATTAAAGATATATGAATTCTTTTATTTAATGATACTAGTTTTTTTTTTATTAAAAATTTGTTCGATATTAAAAGATTGAAGATAAAAAAATCATTAATTATTTAATATAAAATTTAAATAATTTGAATTTAAATTCTACAAATATCAATCAATTGAAAATTGTGATAATAAGTTTGAATTTTTTAATAGTTATTATAAAAAGCAACTAAATCATTATACATGTTAATTTGTTATTGGATGATAAGATAACAATTCTTTAATATTGTTAGTCTATTACTATTTAGTCTAATGATTTTAGAAATGCTACATATTACAAAAAAAATCGGCAAACATTATATGAGATTATGTGTATATATGTTATTGATTGAACATTAAATAAAAATAAAAATTTAAGATGGTTGAGAACATATATTATTCGTACTATATATATAATGGGAATGATAAGCTTTTTCCCTACTATTTTAAAATTTATATACAATAGAATTATTTGCACCAAATTACAATTATAAAAAGAACTATAAAAATAATTTTAAGAAAATTAAATAGGCATATTAAAAAATTACAGAAGTAATAATAGTTCTTTACAAGAAAAAGTAGCAGACAGATATTCTATAAAACGAGAAAATTACGTGTACAATAACTTTTTTTCAAACATTATATCAATAAAATAATTTCATTCAATTAATTATCCAAAGAAATATATTTATATCTTTTTTAAAATTATTATCTAAAAAAATAATGGTTTTAACAATGATTAATTATTTTGAAACTCAAACTACATAGCATCCCACATATATTCCTTTTGTTGAATTAAGTTGTTTAACTTTTCTTTCATTAGGATGGTAGTGGGTTCCACCACAACCCTGTATGTATTATGTTTATTAGAAATTATGAAATATATAAATGAAAACGAATTTATTTTGTTAAATGCAGAAAATAGATCCAACCATTCATATGAAAGACTGACTGCTAATCCCTATAAAACCTACGCAAAGCTTTTTTTTATTGTATAAAAATTATAATAATAATAAGTATGCTTATAATAATTACTATATCGTTGTTGCATTAAAATGAATATAGTATTTTGAAATTATATACTTATTATCTATTTAAAGATTTAAGCATATTAACTTACATGGAACACTTAAACACTACAAGGAAAAATTGGGTTTAGAGACCAGAATATCGGTCTCTAAATTGATAAAATCAGTCACTAAACCACTCAGAGACTGAATTAGAATCGAATTTCATTATGTAGTTAAATTCTTGGTTGCTAATTTTAAAGACTGATTTAGACACTATTTCAGAAATCAATTTAGTAATCGATTGTGTAGATACTGATTTGGTGACAGATTGTGTAGATACCAACTAAGTGACTGATTATAAAGATTGAAAAACTGGTCTCTAAATCAGTCTCTGGATAGTGATTATCCAATATCAAAATATCCTTCATTTCTTTATGTACCTACCTAATTTTTAGATTTAAAATCAACAAATATAACAAATAACAATTGATATTCTAAAATAACTAAAGGGGCTATTTTTAAATTTAATAATCCTTCAAAAACAATAATAATGTGATCTACAAAATGATTTATATAAATAGAATTCACAGTTCCACAAAATAATGTCTAATGACTAATCACATACAAAAACTAGTTAGAAGAAGCTTCATCAGGGTGTGCATGAGGATTAACTTAAGTTAGTTGGTGGTGGGGAAGGCTTTGGTTTTGAAATCATTTGCTTAATGTTGAATATGAAGGACTTACCTACTATGTAAGTTTTTCGAACTCTATGGACATGCAATCAGATATTACTTAAATTAAAGAAGGCAAAGGAATGTATTTTGACGTTGAAGAATTCAAATAGAGACAATAGGGAGGCACGCATTGCACGAAGAGGATTTGAGTTAACATGCAAACCCTAATTCTACACATGATGGTCACGTAACCCACAACATATGTATGGGGATTGGGTAATAGTTAGAAAAGGAAAACATTAAAATATTGTCAACGTGATATTAAACGCAACAAAGGATAAATGATATTAGGCATGCAATATAGTTAGGTATCGAAAAGTGGTTCTATAGAGGAAATTTGTTTGAGAGGTTCTCTAAATGCAAGAATATATAAGTTTTGGATGTCTTTTATCACTACTAAAATTTAATTAATTATCAAATTTGGTGATGATAAATTTGGGTGACTAAATTTTAGAAACAAACTCCTTAAAAAAATACATATATCTTGTTTCGTCTATCATTAATTTTGTTTTATTTTTGTAATAGTGTATATCTAGCAAATACATGAAGGGTGGTGATTTATTCATAGCCAAACATCAAAATGACTTCCCCTACTTGGAATATATATCATGTTAAAAGTAGGAAATGGTCTCTCTAACTTTTGGTATTAGCCATGACCTTTAAGAACCCTTTGTTTGAATTGGTGCATATTCAATGACTAATTTTTAGATAAAATTAAGTAATGAAAAAGTTATTGAATGATGTATATAAATAAGTGAAACTAATAAGAATTGTGCTAAACTACATTTTATAAGGCTTGAGTTTAACTTGGCTCCCAAATTTAAGACCGAAATCTAATATATTTATTTATTTGGCATATAACATCTTTCAAGGTTTAGTTTGGCCTTTTTAAAATTTTAACTTGTTCTTATATCTAATCAAAAGATTGATCAATGATCTTTCAAAGGTTTTAAATAGACTAGGTAGGACTTATATACTTAGACCTATAGATGCAAGGTCATTATTTCATTAATTCCAAGACAGTAGAAATAATTTTTTAGTATATATATGGGCATGGAGATTAATAAAAAAGTTATACATAATTCCTCTAATCAGTTTAGTTAATTAAATTTTGGTATACAAATTGTAAGTATGAAAAATCAATCTCTTACCATATACTCTCTCTCTCTCTCTCTCTCTCTCTCTCTCTCTCTCTCTCTCTCTCTCTCTCTCTCTCTCTCTCTCTTTACAAACTAAGATTAATTAAGAATAAAATAATCTCAGAATTAAAATTATCTAGAATTGAAAAAAATCATTATATTAATAATAGTAAACAAAATATTAAATTAAATATTTAAAATATCATAAAAATATTTAAATCATAATAACAATGCTGATTAATAGATATAATATAAAATATATATACATATATTGTACTAATTATTATCATAGAATCAGATAAATAATAATTTGTACTTTCTAATGCTATATATCTTAATTATAATTTTAATCAATTTATTTAAAATATTTTATTTTATAAAATTGTGTTGTTTTTTTTCTTTACATATATATTTTAATGACTAAAATAAGATAATGCTATTATTGATATAATAATTTTTCTGCACTTCAATATATATATCATGTATTTCTAATTATAACCTATCAAACACAACTAAAACACAACAGGTCCCTTGAACTTGAAGAAATCGTTTAAATAAGTACTTATTAAAAAGCATCAGTGTTTTCTCTATATATCGCCTTTTTTATAAATAAAAAAATAGTCAAACTCAGTTTTTTATAGATAAAAAAAGCAGCTTTCTTACAGTACTAAGAAAAAAGATTTTTTTTTCTGTTTTAAATTTCAAACTCAATAAACACACTATCCAATAATTTTTAAATTCCAGTAAAAAAATAAACTTTACTTTAAAAACAATTTTAAGTTAAAAATATAAAATTATTAAATATTTTTTAACTTTTTTAAAAAAATAATTTTAACTTTTTTTCTAGGGAGACTAATTTTAAAGTAACTGATAAGATTAAAAAAAGTTTAATTTATAATTTTACCTTATTTTATAAAATTCCATTTACGAAATTAGTAACTTAAAATTATTGAAATAAGTTTTAAAAAATTATCTTACTTAACTTTTCCGTTAAACTTGTTAAAATAAATTTGAAATATTATAAAACAATTTCATAAAATCAAATAAATCCTTCGAGTCAAAATGAAACGGAAAACCAAACATAATAGTACTGCTTAAAATTAAACTTGTAAAAGAGACACCTTTCAAATTAAGAACCCATGAAGTATATATATATATACATACACCATCCTCTTATGCCGAAATTCCTCTAAAAAGTATATGCACCTGTCTCTCATACCGAAAACCCTCTAAATTGCATTTATACCGACCTTCAATACTTAAAATCCTTATATATTAATGCTCTTCATTTTCACTTGTCTTCTTTTTTTATGAGTATTTTCATGTGTCTTCTATTTCACCCCTTTCTGGCCGGACCTTATTAATTAGGAGGTCATCTAGAAGGCCCTTTAAGAATTTCCTCCACAAAACTCACATGATGGTTTTCACTACAAGAAAATATTATACTTAATTTTTTTAAAAAAAACAAGTGAAACAGTTTCTTAGAAGAACTTCAATGGGAGTGTTATTTTAATACTGTATTAAAACATTTTCTTAGCTCTCTTTATTATTTATATGACTCAATATATACAATAAAAATATACAACAATATAGAAAAGTTATAAAAGAGTAGGGTATTGTGAGTTCTAAAATTTTGTGAGTTTTTTAGTTGGAGAAAAAAATTAATTGAATTACTTAAAATAGAAGAAAATATAATATTATGAAGAAGTGTGAAAAATATAAAATATTGTATTAAATATAGAAACTCATGTGAATTAGTCGTTTAAATGGAAATGAGCTTAGAAATTGTTTTGATATATAGCATATTTTGCTTGTTTGTCATGCTTACGTAATAATGCTCGTAAAAGGAATTTGAAATTTGAGAAAGTGTTCGAATGGGGTTTGATACTTTGATTCCATTATCCCGTGCTTTAATATCATACATAAAATTCAATAAGACACTTTATAATCAGTTAAAGTTAATTAAAAATATAAAATCAGAAAAGAGATTTATTAAATAAAAAGTGAGATTCATAAAATTTTGTGATTTATAATATATTTCAATTATTACTACTAAACAGTGGATTCAATAGAGTAGGTGAAAAAAAGGTTATTACCAGCATTTCTAAAAAAAAAAAGAATTAAATTATCAAATAACTTTTACATTATTTTTCAAAGCTATTATTTTGAGCTTTAACTTCAAAATAACTTTTAAGAAGAAGAAAAAGTCAAACATAACCTATATATGTCAATTCTAACTTAATTGCTTTATATTAAATATTTTCTTATATAGATAGAAGATGGAGATCAAGTAACTCTTATTCATCATCTTATTTATTTATATTCTTAAATTTTAATGGTTATTTTTTATTATTAGATTTAAAAAATAATTTTTTTTAAGTTTTGCAACTTGATTCATATATATATATATATATATTCTTTTAACCACGTCTCAAACAATAGAAAGAAAGTTAGTTTCACTCCATCACTCAAAACAATAGTGATTATTTCATTTTGCTCTTCTGTATTTTATTTTAATCCATTTTTTTTTATCAAATATCCAAATGTAGCCCCTGTAGAAAGACTAATGTCACATTTCCCTACGATCATACTAATCATCTCAATTTATAATAAAAATATTAAATGCAGAAGTAAATTTATTTGATATATATCTTAGAAATATTAAAAAAATATTCAATATTTTCTTCATTTAATAAGCAGAAGAATTAGTGAGAAAAAATGTGTTGAAGGATTTAAAACTATTCTAATAGAAATGATTTTGCCTAATCCTGTACCTTGCACATGATTATGATTAAGACAATTCATTAGCGTGAGGCAGTCTCGATTAAAATCCTTAATTAAGTACAGACTCCTATATATGTTATAGTAACATATATGTGTGTGTTTCCTTCTGGTTGTTTGTGGTAGGATAGAGTTAATTGAGATATCAGTATATATACTTTGCTATTTCACAATCTTGTGCCGAGGTTGCGGAGATAATACATGGCTACAATTATAAACTGGGAAAATATTTTTCATAATTCATGCGTAGTAAGATAAGAATCAGATACATGTTAATCTGGTCCCTACTGATCAGTTACTGAATTGCAGTGATCTGCATGCTGTAGTAGTGGATGTAGAAATGACCTAATAATCATTTATTGCATGTCACGCACGCAGCGGTAGACGTAGGTTCATTTGAGGAGATGTATTTTTATCTCTCATTTTTTAAAATTTATCAAATTTGTAAATAAAATTTTATATTTTTATATTTTATTTTATCTATATTTATATAATTAAATCTTCTAATTTTATTTTTTATAATTTGTACTCATTAACTTAGGATCTTGAATTTGTCATTGTACGCAAACCCATTAAATCATTCTTTCTAAGAATTAGATGGATGAGGTTTGAGGGAACAGCTAATTAATTAATGTTGTAATGCAAAACCATCCAAAAGAAATTATTTGGTTGAGCAATTTAAATAATGTTCTCTAATTGTGTGCTTCGTTTTAGGTATGCATGTCTCCCGTTCATTGACATGATCGTGTAGCCAACACATGCGAAAATCGTACTACAAAATAGAGAATTTTGGTGAAGTGAACTACTAGTTTATATCTGGTATGACACTAGCATCTAGTCCATTTTGGAAAGCACTCACCAAATGATGGTTATCTATCCTTTGTCAATTTAATGGTAGAAGTTGGAGTATATTCTTTAAACCTGCCTCCAACTCATTCTTGCATGTGTCCAATTCGATCCCTTTAAATTATTTATTTCTGCAACAGAATCAATGAGGTTCACCATATATCAGAAGGTTTAATGTGGTTGGCCCTGAAGTCCAATATTGTAGCCTGATGAGCCCGCATTAGAACAACCATTAATGAGAACGCAAATTGTCGCATCAAAATTTGTTCACCAATTTCTTCGTAATACATGGCTGCTCCCACATGGTAGCTTTAATATAGCTTTGTCTCCACAATTCCATGCATTAATCTATTTATGCTTCAATTAATTTTATGCACTTTTGAGAGGGAAATCCTTAGAAGAATCTCTAGGGATGAGATATACTTCTATTTTTGCGTCTGACTTCAATAGTGTAGTTATGCATTTATATTTCAACGAACCACATTCTGGTACTCAACTTCAATGCTTTGTAATTGCAGAGCATAGCTCTTAAATATGTAAATCAAAGGGTCCACCTTGTAAATTGAGTAGGTGCTTCAACATAAATTTTAAACCTATCATTTTTTATCATTAATTTGATGTGCAGATTCAGCAGAAGGTAAACGTAACCAAAATGAGCTTCACAATTTTTTTCAGTTAAATCGTATAAATCAATCATATCATAAAGTCAGAAACTTCACATGCAGAATAGATACTAGTCGCCCACAACCAAAGAAAATTTCATAATTTGGTTTTTTGATTTGTGGATAGATACAAAAGAAATGTCATATTGAATCGTTTCTTAACAATGGCACCCCACCCCAATAGAGCATTCGATTCACTGTAAAAGCTAAAACAGTTACCAGCATTTCTATATATTTCGGTGTCTGTTTCTTTGTCAAGGAAACAACTGATTGTTAATTTCGGTGCATCTTCAAAAAGTTCATTCCGAGAAAGAAATGCTTGCATGACAGTGGTTTATTCTTGAATTGCAGTGCATCAAACAAAAAATTAATTTGCTTCCAATTGATCCGAGTGATTCTAGCTGGCCCCCCACCCACTTTAGTCCGAAGCAGCGTGCAAGTTTATATTAGAAAAAAACTTAGATACAGTTATTTAAATATTTTTAGTGTTGTTCTTCAATTAAAATTAGAGTATTAAATTTGTAATTACATGTTTGGCTTATTGTTGTAAACAGAAGTTGGTAACAAAAAGAATTTTACAAAAGTATCTACACCCTTGCTTTTGAGTTCAATTTCTGTTGGACCGTTGGATTTTGTTTCAAAATTTGCACACAAGTTGAATAATAAACCAAACATGCACTGATTTTTGGGATAATAGTTTGCATTAAAGGAAACATAAATTATCAAGATAAAACTTCAATTTTGATTAAACAAGACTAGAAACTCGTACGAAATTGTATATAAATTTCCATAATTTATATTAAGTAATAGCTACACGGTAGCCGGGCAGTGCAGGGTAATTTGTGGGGACACGAAAGTGCTTTAATTTGTGCCAAGAAATTAACAGGCAACAGAAAGAGATTCTGGAGGGAGAAGCATTGAAGCAGCACCCATGATTATTACTGTGGTTCGTTTTATATCACAATATCACATGCGAGTAAAATAGGTTCCTTATTACAAGTATTAGAAAGTGACACTTCAACTAGTGTCCCTCTTGGTTAGATTGTGAAAGGTTCCACGCTCAAAAAGCTGGTCCACAATCTAGATTAATATTGTAGGCGTTGGAAATAGACTTGCCCCAAACTTGGTTTCTCTAATAAGAGTAAATGAAAGTGAGAAATGGTAGTGATGAAATTTGGAAAGTTGGGCATGGATTTGGCGAGTCTACTACTAACGACCATTTAAATTCGTATACTTTTTTTTTCCTGTTACACCCTTCTGTGGGCCTCTATTAGCACGTACTATCTTGTTTTTGAGTAAACAACTAGTACAACAAGAGCATACATTAACCTTTGCTCATTAATTGGATTGTCTACATGAATCAAATCATGTGATAATGTTTGATTATAAATCTTGTTTTATTGTTCACGATTTGACTACTTTTTTTTTCTCTTGTCTTTATTCACAATTGGTGTCGGCCTATTTTTTTTTTTCTTTCTCTAACACAATCATTTGTAATTCTATCTTGTCTTATTTATCTACTTATCTATGGTAACATTCCAATTTTTGCAGCGTTGAGTTTTTCTCTGGTTTACTCGACAGCGTTCTCCTTCGTATTCGCGTTGTAACATGATATTCTGCTTTTTCTTTTCTTATATTTCTTATGGCTGAGGCAGAGGTAGTGAAAAGAGGGGGCAAAAACCATTCATTGCCGGAGAAATTTCAAGGTTCTTCACCGTTGCATGTTTATCGTTTTACCTTGGGTTTCAACTTGCAAGGACAAAAAAAGAATGATAATTCATCCTACTTTCAATTTCTTTATTAAAAACAATTACAATAGCAAAAGAAAAAAGAAAGCAAGCGGTAACTAACTATTAATAAACAGAATTTCAAAATGAATTAACGAACGAATGCATGAGAAACTCATCATATTTTTTTTATGATTGAGAAGTTGATCTATGGATATGTTCTTATCCTACCTGGAAAAAATCATATAATATCCACATTATAGGCAAATCATCAGGTGAATTCATCAGTATCTTCCAAAGATTTAAGAGGACAAATTAGTGACTCCAATCATTTTCAGTCACAAACACGTCATAGTGCATAAATGAAATCTATCAACTTGTCCTCCTTTAGAGGTTATATTTTTTTTTTTTATTCTATGCGTATCACTTATAGACAATAATCTTACTCCAAACATGGCTATACATTAAATATAGGCACTTCTTGGTGGATATTCAAATCGTGATACTAGCCCAATTTCTCAGACTCAACCCTGTTGGATTATGATTGGTATGGAGCAAAAAGCACGGCATTTCCATATTTTGGTGACCTTTATGCATGCTTAAGACTCAGAAATCTAATAAAGAAAAAAGGTTCACATAAGTTGTATAAATGGACTACTAAAAAGTACAAAAAAGACAAAACATACAACACAATGCACATTCAAGGACCAATTGAGTGATGAACAATTGAACATCATGGAGCAAAGAGGATACCGAGGGCCATTGCAATTTTTTTGCTAACATGTCAAAGTAAAACCAATAACTTGCAATCCCCTTCTCTGGGCACTAGCAGTTCAATGTATATAAGTGCACTGATTACATTCTACTTCAAGAATCATCGATTGCTAGCATAATAATCTTGTTAAATAGGCATCTATTGGTATATCCTTGTTCCATGTCCATTCATTTTAATCTGCAAAACTGACAATATAACTAACGAATATAAGGATGTATATGATTCAGAGAAGACCAAACACTCAACATATTCTATCATCCAAGAAAAACCTCCTTTTGGGTTTTCACTTGTATTCTCAGCCTTTAGACAAAAAGATAAGCAATTTGGTTTTTCTCTCTGCGGATTAGGATGTACTAAATAGCAGGAAAACTTTCAAATCAACCTTTATTATCTTTCTTCTCCTAATGGATTACCAGATGAGAGCATAATCTGGCTATTCACAATGATTTTTTTTTCCTCTCACTACTTCCAGTCTTCCATAGTCTTGAACCTGCTACTTTTGAGAGATTGGTGTTGCTTCTCTGTCACTATATGTAGCCTTAGACTTTGTTGCTCTTGAGTGTCTTGATGAGGCAGATAGCGATTCGGAAGAGGGTGTTGCTTCTCTGTCACTATATGTAGCCTTAGACTTTGTTGCTCTTGAGTGTCTTGATGAAGCAGATACCAACTCGGAAGGGGAAGCTGACTTGGTCTTTTTCTTCTTGGATTTCTTAGGAGCATGAGAAACCCCTGCAGATGGGATGCCTTTGTAAATGTTTGATGTTGGTTGGCTTCCTGTGGACACTTCAAAATCTGTTCAAAGGGTTCAAGTAAGGAATGATTATTATACAGAAAAATAATAAATAACATCCAAACAGTAAATAAATCCATCGCACTAGGTAACCCAGCAAGATCTGATTTACATTTATATAGTTCCTACACCAGCAAGAAATTTTGAAGAATATAAAAAGATTATATGTTTATTGCTCATGATTCTCTCCTAGAATTAGCAGGAAATATAATCACAATTCACAAACAATGGAAATAAAATAAATTCTAGTATGTAACTGCATAATTGCAGTGAAATCAATAATGTACAGTGACAACAGTCAAAGGTAACATGGGTGGAAAACAAACAACTTCCGGAAAAAGAAAATCACCCTGCAGATAGAGAGGCTATTTTAAACACACAATTGTGTGGTTAAAACTAATTTCTTAGCATATGAAACTAGTACTTCCGAGTTCTGAGCATAGAATGCAGCTTTCAAACAGAGAATATCACTACATTCAGTACATTGTTTTCAGTTAAATTCTTAATTCTGAGGAATCAGATACTCCAAATGCACCAAAACCCACCCTTGAACATATTGTTTATGCAAAAACACAGTCAATACTTTCCCCTTCAAGAAAGGCATAGTAGCTCAGAGTCACAGTCACTGTCACAGCTAAAATAATTTGTAATTTAAATAAAATAATATCATATATCATATTATAAAAGCACAACAGCTAAATTCTTCTTAGCTAGACCAACCAATCGCCTTCAAACATACCATGATTCCCAAAATATACAGTTTCAAAAACTACCCATCATTGAATTAATACAGTCATAGCTTTTTAACAGTTAAGATCAGGTGTATACCCAGGCATCAAAACTAAAGATCGTTTAAATTGGCTGCTGTTAGCCTGTTACAGCCTAGGAAGCACAAATACAATACAGGATAGATACAATGCAACACATAAGAAAATACAGCAAATTTTAAAAATTATAGGACAGAACACTGCTATAATATATATAATGTGAATCGAAAGTTAACATAAAATAAAATTAAAATTAAAATCGCAGTAGAGACTTCATGTTTAAAAATGAGAATAAGTCATTATAAATATAATAAAATACAAAAAAAAAATCTAATTATTGTGTTATTCCAACCAGTATTGGTAAAAAAAAGTTTAAAAAGTAAGAGTATAAAAATTATATAAATGCAATTAAAAGTACTTGAAGTATCCATGCAGTATTAACAAGTGTCTGTGCTTCTTAGGTTACAATTAGCTATATATTTCATATGCATGATAGCAACATATTTCTGGAGATCATATTAGAATGTCATAGTAATTAGTAATGTTGTATAATGGTGGTTCCATCTTAATCACACACCAATAAGAACAAATCTTATGATCTCCACTAATAGAACTATTCATACAGTTTTGTAGCTTTATTCAATTAGGTTGTTCAGTTCTTTTAAGGGTTTAACTCGATCACGTTGAGGAAACTTACCACATGGAAAAACTAAAGACCAACAAAACATGTTCTTATCAAGCACAGTGATATATACATATAATATTAAATACTAAATTCAATACAATCAAACCACTCCGTTTAAGAAATTCTTGTGTGGTCCACTTGAAACAGTGTTAATTGTAAAGCCAAGAGCCATTAGATTCCCCACGTTGGAGCTGAGTTTGCTCGTGACATAACAGCCAAACTCTTCCTACGGAGGCAAAGAATCTAGATAGCTTTTGGAAGCCTCACAATTTTATCTAGAAGATAATCAAGAGACACAACAATAATCAAATCCATGTACCCCTTTCTACTAGTTAACCCGTGAAGGGCCACCTATTTGTATTATTTTAAATTAAGGACACCGCACGGTTCCACATGAATACAGTATCTCAAACTCAATATTTAATGGCACCACAATTGGAAACAAAAATCAACACTTGACTCAGATGAAATTTTGTTGTATGAGGAGTTCGAAGCAAAGCATACCTTGGGAGGACCATGATGTAGTGACAGCCATAGCATTGGGGTCACTTAGTTCACCCAAGTTTCCTAGTGATGTTGAAAAATCAGGCGCTGTTTTAAAATCATTCATCTGCATAAAAAAATAGAATTTAATTTCCATGCACATGTCAGTGTAAAAAAATTTATACGGTCGAGCCAATCAGAAATTATAATAGGTGTATGACTATAGTTATTGGATGAGACTGTAAAACTCATTTGTGCCGCTAATACGTGGATTAATTTTTCTAATAATAAGAAGAAGAAAAGAATAGAGAAAATGACAAAAAAGAAATTGGATCTTAGATAGTTGAAACATAAATGGAGAGGTAAAGTGCACATCAGCTCCGTACCCAACTGGGTCCAGTTCCTGAGGGGCCATCCCATCCAATGTGAGCCACATGCTTAACATCTGTCGGGTACCCAATTTCCATCTCCCGCTCCTTCACAACTGGAACAGCACCCATTTCCCAACTTAGCACCACCAACAACAAAAACCCAGAAAACCAAAATCACATTGCAAAAATAAAGGATTACCAAATATTTGGGTGATATATTTGAAACTCTTGTAGATTCCTTTTAATGTGGTTGCCATGGTGCAGATCACAAGCCCCAACAATATGATGACAAAATGGGAACTAGAGACCGAGAATTCTTGACCTGGAAATGCTTTTGCCTGTCAGAAAATGGAGTGTTGTTAAATACAAATGCTTAATTCCATAAACAGTGAGGAGTATCAGCAAAGATTTCATTGCATGTGATTTGGAACCTTTTTTTTTGTTTCCTAGGAATGAAGATTGGCATCTGAATATTGAGCACAAAGAAGATGCTATTGCTCATTAATTTTAAAAAATAAAAATGAAAACTTCACACTTTCAAATGGTTTTTAGTAGAAAAATTCAAAGGGGAGAAAAAATTAAAAAAAATACAGTACCCCAAGAGGATTATGATGGAGATGCTGAAAGAAATCCAACTATGTTTTCTGTGCTCCATTCACCATCATTCTGAAACTCGTGTGGAGAGTGCTGACACATGCAAAGATCAAATAGATGGAAGAAAAGATCAAATGGGTCTAAAAAAGTTGAGATTTTGATTGGAGGGAGGAGAAGGAAGGGAAAGAGAGATGCCTCTAGCCTCTAGGAGAAGAGGAATAGTAGGTGGGCATCCATGAATGAAAATTTGAAAACTAGAATGGGGAGAAAGAGAGAGAGAAAGGGTTGGTTTAAGATGAAAAAAAAATTAGGACAAAGATTCGAAAATGGAAGGCAATTTAATAATATGGTTTAATGGGATTGTTTATTTGAGAATGTCCATTATGGTATGGGTGTTTATAGTTGCCGTGCTTGGTTGATGGTTGGTGAGCCTCGATACAGTAAAGAATGGCCCTCTCAGTTTAAAATCATGAACTTGGAAGATTAATTCCTGAGTTATGATTCTATGTTCTAACTACACGAGTAAGTTCCTTTTCTTTGTTATTTTGCTTAGCTGTAAAATATTTAATATTTTTAATGTTGTGGATATTCTATCCTCTTTTTTATTTGGGGTGGGGGGGAGGGACTCTATCCTAACTCAGGAAAAATAGTGCTATGATAAATAATTAATTCATTCATAAAGCAATTAGTTGAATCAGTACAGAAAGTGATTATTTAATTGGACAAAAAAAAGAAGGATAGAAAGTGATTATTTAATTGGATAAATTGCTAATTAAATTTATTTTTGTCTTTTAAAATATTGTGAATTTTGGTTGTAGTTTTTATAATAAAAAATCATTTATTTTAAGTCTTTACTTCCTCCGTACTCAAATATAAATAAAATTAACTTGTACTGATTAAAAAATTTAATTAATATTATTTAGTTTTATTAATCTTATTTTAAAATATTTTTTCTTAAAATATCTTTCATTAAAAATTCTTGTCAAATCTAAAAATGAATTATTAAAAATAGAATTTCAATAAAATATATAATATTTTAAAAATGTTATTCTTAAGAAATTAGTTGACTTTTATTTATATTTTGATCTATCATACACAATTTTAATTATATTTGAGTCCGAATATATTTTAGTAAAATACATATTTTTAGTACTATAACTAATAACTAATGAGAGGCGTCCTAAAAAACTAATGAGAGGCTAAAACAACCTAACTTTTAATTAATGTAAGGATTAAAAGTGAATAAACTTTTTATAATTTATTATATTTTGAGAGATAAAATGCATGCTTAACCCATTAATTTATTATTCTCTAAGTATATTAGTATTCTTTTTATTCATAAGAAACAAAAATAAATATTAAAATTTTACAATAACTCATACATATTATTTAACCACAATTAGATATCTTTATAATTACATTAATGTTTTGTATGAACAATAAGTAAATTAGTTATAATTAACAATTATTTAAAAATAAAATCTACATAAGAATGGAAGTTATTAGATTATTATACTTAAAAGGAAAGGCTTTTTATCCTGGTTGAAGAAAGGAAAAGTTTATTCACCTACCTATCATCGATGCATCTGTGACTTTAAATGTAAACTGCTCATCGCACAAATTTTATTTATGAGAAATATTAATTTCAATATTTAGTTTAATACTGTTTTAGGTGGTAACTAAACACGATATTGGAGAATTTATTTACAAACTTATATCGTGCTCAATCAACTAATTAGACTTTCTTATTATTCATTTATTTATTTAGTTTTATATAAGTGTTTTTTAATGCAAGTTTTATATAAGTGTTCAAGATTATGTTTTTAAACCCACTTTTTCAAGAATCCTATGTGATAACTTGAAACAAGCGCTTCCTATCCCATTTAAAAAACTACTTTTACAATAATTATTTTAAGGCCGAACTTAAAGTATATTTTCATCTCTCTAAAATATGCGAAATCCAAAATAAAATCATCTCATGTTTGTCCCTCTAAAATTTTAAGATATTATTATTCATTAAATGTGTTAAATCTATTAGTGAATCCGCTTAATTGACACAGATATGTTAAACAGAGATTCTGTCAAAGATATTTGTACAATAATTATAAAATGAAATATTTTTTTGGAAAGATCAATTCCAAATTTTGAATATTTTAGAAAGATTAAAAAAAAATCTTAAACCTCATCTTAAAATCTTTGCTTTCAATAGTATATGATTAATGCCAGATCAAAATGATATATTATTAATTAATGAATCGGAATTAAACCTTTTGTGCAGTTTCCTTTTTAATAAACTCAAATTTTTGCAAGATCTTAAATTATGTTGTTTCTTTTATTGGAAGAATTTTTTGATAGGTAATAAACTAATAATTACTATCATGTAATCTTTTAGGCATTAATTATATTGTTTAAAGATTGGTACAATAGGCTTATTTATAATAAAAACCACAAATTATATTGTTTCTTTTATTGGAAAATTTATAGAATTGGCCGGCAAAACTTATCGCGTAATCTTTTTTAGGCATCGTATTTGTCAATTTAAACTCTTCAAAGATTTGTGCGAGAAATTTAGTGACACTTATTTATGATTAATAAATTAAAATTCTTTTTTTTTGCAATATAATTTTTAATAAATTAATATTTTTAATTTATCATAAAGTATGTTCTTATATACTTTTCTTGAAGAAATTTCTTTTAAACAGGCAATATTTATAGCGTAATCTTTTAGTCACCGTATTTTATCAATTAACGTGTAGAATGGACTCTTTAAAAACTGATGCAAGAAGCTTACACTTTTTTTATAATGCATTAAGTTTTGATGCAATTACCTTTTTAATAAATTATTTTTTCTACAATAATGCATTTAGTTTCAAACTTATGATTTCATGATTACTATCCAATCTTATTAAATTGAATCAATCTCATTTTTCATTAAATTGAATCAGTCTCATTTTTCATTTAATAAATTTAACATAAATATCATATGCATATTTATGCTTTATATTGGTATTTGAGATTTATGTAAAATTTATTAAAGAAAAAGTGAGACTTTAGTACATAAATTTTAAATGAAAATACTATAAAACATACTTATAACATTAAGTTTTATCATCCTTTTAAAAAAACATTAAGTTTTATCATAAAAAAACACATTGAAAATCATGTTTTTAATTATCATATGAATGAATGTCATTAATTCCTCCTGGTATCGAATTTAGTGTCCATGATAGCTAGATATATTATTTAATCAAAATTTACTCTTATATGGTGTCTGTTACCATTATTTTTGGGTGTAGTGGTATTGTGGTCGCCCTGACCATAATATTAATATTAGTGTTTTGAACTAGTGAAATTAAGTTAAAGATTTGAAATTCAAGTAGTATGTCAATCGCGTCTTGTTCATTTATTTAAATAAATCAACTTATAGTTTTAGCTCGATTTATTTTGAAAATATGAAATTTAAATTTGACTACTTTAGCTTGTTAACTGCTTAATTTTCTTTTCTTTTTACAAAATATATCTTTATGACGTACTTTTAATTTTATTAATTTATTATTCAATTATGATATATTTTTAAGCTAAAAATTAAATATAAATATTAATAAGAAGAAGAAGAAATAATAAATATTATTTTGACATAAAAAATGGTATAATTTGTAATATATTAGTATAATAGTTTTTAATAGGCATGTACTGTTTATGTAAAAAAAATACTTTTAAGATAATTAATATAAAAACTATTAAATTTAACATACAATAAAGGTTTGTGATGTGATATTATAAAAAAAATAACATTATTAATGTATATGTTATTTATTTTTTAGATTTAGTTATTCTAAATAAGGGTGCACTTTAAAGGCTAAAGTCTAATAATAATATTTAATTAAAAAAATATATGGTATGGTTATATATGCACTTCTCCTTTTAGAGGAGCTAAACCATTGTTGTTAGAGTTAACTACACTTTCTTTTCTCAAGAGATATCCATATTACATTGTTATTATTACTATTATTATTTAATTGGTATAGAGTATTAAGTGATTTTATTAATGATTAATTTTTGTCTGAAATTAATTAATCATTTTTAGAAGAATCTTTCTTTTTATTTATTTATTTATTTATAAGGCTCAAATTTAATATTTTATTTAAGGAAATTGAAATCAGTATAACTTAAACCAACCATTTATTAATTATCATGTTAAAAAATATAATTGTATAATTTAGTCTATCTAACTTAACATTGTTAAAGTTTAAAGCAATTGAATCATTTTACACTGAAAAATACTGATAATAACTTAGTGCACTAAGTTAATTAGTTAGATTATTTCAGTAAACTGTTATCAAGTTTAAAAAATCAAAATAATAATAAGATCTTCCTTAATTTCATTTACTTGAAATGTTTGGATAAAAAATTTCGTGAACACTGAAGAAGAAAATAAGAAAACAAATCTATAAGCTATAGAAAATTTGTTTTTTACTTTTTATTTTTATGTTACAAAATATAATGGTGTACCATTACCATACCAGCAACAAGTCCAGAAAAGCATTCCAGTGTTGAAAAATAAGAAGGAAAAAGGTGTCAAAGAAAAGAAAATACTTCCAAAGCCGCTTATGCCTTTTTCTGAAGGTCACACTAATTATGCTGTATAATGTTGACATTTTTCTTCCATATGTCACTGTTAGTACAGTTTTCATTTAAAATCAAGGAAAAAAAGAACAAAATACCTCTCAATGTGTCTACGTAGCCACTAGCCACCTCTTGTACTCAAACTCCGTTGCTTAGTTGGCATATCTCAGAATTGTTGGAAGCACGTTGGAACGCCAGTTATTTCTTGTTAGGAGGCATAGCCCTTGTATCTTTCTTGATACCCAAACAAAATATTCTTGTGGGCCTCATACTACAAGGTATTTTCTTATTTTTGGTAAGAGACAATAGTTATTTTTTGTAACAAGTTATTTTGTTCAGATATTTTTCCTTTAATTAGTTATATATCCATTAGACTTGCTAAAATTATAGTAGAAAACTAAAGAAACGAGATTTTATAACGTAATTAATATTATTCTTGCATGTAGGCAACAAAGATCTGTACAAGGTTTTCTTATCATTGATGACTTAATTAGAGTCTGTTGATAATGAACTGTATTAATTAATTTTCTTATATTCATTGCACTTTGTTGCACATTGGGTATGGGTACACTGATTTCATAGGCAGAGGAGCCAGGTTCATTTGAGAGGTGCACGGCAGCTACTCCCCTATTTTTTTTTTTTCAATGAAGACGTACTGAAAAAAATTATTGTTTCATCATATATATACATCGAGGAAAATGTATTTATTAGCGTTGACAAAAGTTTGTAGTCCAAAGATTTTAAAAACATGAAAACTTAGGAATGATATATATTGACTATAGCTAATTGTTGCTGATCTTGTATATATGTTCATATAAATTATATCGCTTTTTTAATAATTATTAATATCATTCATTACACCTAAGACCTGGCTCCGTCAACGTTTATGAGTGAACCTATATCGTCGTCGTCATATAATAAATCTGTAAACCAAACACAATAAATAAAATGCATTAATAATTGGTGAGAATTATCCGTTCAAAAGTTTAGAATTGTAAAATTTGTTTATATTTATATATCTCTAAAATCCTGGAGTTAGAAAAAAAAGGCACATTTGGATGAGTTGGGCAAGACTGGAACTGTAAACTTGTAGCGTTGTAGGTTGTGATGACTGGGCCTCTTGTTGGTAGAAGGTCCATTTTTCTTGCACCCAGTTTTAAATGAAAGTCCAAAGGTCCCCGCATAGAACCCATACAACCATTGGTTGGTGCTTCTCTGAGCCTCTTTTGTCTTGGAACCACGTGGCCTATATATATAGAACCCGGAAATCACAATAACCCACAGTTTGGGATTTTTAATATACCAATCAATCATGAAATGCAATATCAATTACATAGAACAGTCAATCAAGTTTAAATTTATTTCTTTTCTGTAATTCAAATTTAAGCATCTTATAGTAAATTTTATATTTTAAATTTAATTTAATGTTTCATTAGAAGACCATTTTATCTCCAATCTTTATCATTATAAGACCATTTTTTTTTCTTTTTTTCTTTCCAAATTTATCCTTGAGACCAGAAGACTTCGCCTTCTCAGTACCGCCGACCTCCCCCAACCTCCAAATCCCCAATGGTCACCCTCTTCAAGGATTTTCAATAAGGATTTACCTAAATAAAGGGGTTTCAATTTTCTTATTTTCTCTAATTTAATTTCCAATTTTAATTATGTGACAACATTACATTACATGACAAATATATTCTTACTTAGATTACAATTGACGTGCTGAGGTGACACTTTATTTGTCACCTTATATTTTAATAGAGTTTCTCTAATAGTGAAAATTAAAAAATGTTTTGGGACTAAATGGAATAAGAAATTTTAATTTATGAAGACAAAAAAAAAACACCAAAATTATGGTGATACATCCATATCGAGATCGAAATGTAGGCACACAAAAAAAACTTATGTGGGATGAACTAATATTTAAATAAATTTTGGTGACTAATGATATCATCTCTAAAATATTCTTTGATTTAGTTAGAGTTTTATTTTTAACAATTAACCTTTATTTTTTTGTTCTATGCAATTAAATGTTAAGGATACTTTAGAAAATGACTTAATGTTTTTATTGAGACTATCAACATGATGGTAACTAATTTTTTTAATAGGTATAAATTAATTTTTTTTCTTATATTTCAGATTGTAGGAAGTATTTTAATAGAAAATATAAAAATGTTGAAAATGTGTGGTGAAATTTCATCTATTAAATAAGAAAATTGTCTACTTTGAAATAAGAAAAGAAATAAAATATAATATTTAAATCTCTCAAGACAAGAAAGTGTAAATGATATGCATTCCATTAATTTTAACATATATATATATATATATATATATATATATATATATATTTTGCATGCTTCAAAGGAGAAAAATGTACATCTTAAAATAAGAGAAGAAAATTTTAACAGAAATTTTGAAAATAGAGTAAAGTATTATCTACTTGGATGTGGATTTGTCAAGAAAGAGAAGTTTATACTTTATATGTTTTATCACGAGAGGATATAACAAGTGTAATGTTGACATGAGGAGAGTGTAATTTATTTATGAGTTTAATGTTTATATGTTCAGGCAACATTAAGTAATTAGAGTTATACCAGTACCAAGTTTAATTTTGAGACAAAGTTTTATTATACTATTTATCTAGCCTTTTTTTGCTGTATTTCAGTAAATTTATTAAATAGTATTAAAGTAATAAGATAATATCCCAGAGTGAAATTAATTTATAAATAAATAATATATATACTGATATGATAATGCAATTAAAGATATTTTATTTTCACGTCTTATTATAAATAATTATATATAATAATTTTATAATAAATTATATTAATAATAATTTTCTTTTTACTAAAAATGCTTAGAAATTGTTGAAACAACACAATACTATTCAAAACAATAAGTGGCAGTGATTTAATGATTTATGTTATTTAATTAAGTTATTTAGGACTTAAAATAAGTGGTAGTGATTTAACGATTTATGTTATTTAATTAAGTTATTTAGGACTTAAAGTTTTGATCTTAGATATAAAATAGATTATATTAAAAAGAAAATATCAATTTTATTTGTGCTTATGATTCTTGACCACGGCTTTCTGACGATAAATATTTTATATTAATATTACTTCCATGATGAAAAATTTACATTAATATCATAATAATAATAATAAAAAAAACACAAGAGTAGTGTTGGATCAAATTAACAACACAAAAGAAAATTTCAATCAAATTAACAATAATTAAGATATTTATGAGTAAACTAGAAAGAGTGTTTGAAATCGGCTTTTGATGAAGCAGCTGGGGCAAACTGATGAACATTGCTTCGTAATCATGAACCATGGATTTTGATTTGGAAACATATCAATCACTTTACATGAAAATATCCTAAATGAAACCCTCCTGAGCCTTTCAAATTCTATCTCCACTCGCAAAAAGCATACAGTTTTCTAGATATTTCCACTCATCACTCCCAGTCTCAGTTTATAAAACCCCACTCCACTCCAACAATAATATCATCAAGTCCCAACAACTATTCTACTTACCTTTTCTCTTAATCCAAATATCATCATCTGAAACGATGGCTGCCATGGCAACCACAACCCTCTCTTCAAACCCGAAACTCTCATTTTTCCACGGAAAGCCCGTTACATATTCTTCCCGCGTCGCACCCACCACCAAGTTATTCTCATCCAAACAAGGCACAATCTCCATGTCCCTAACCCAACCCCCATACGACCTCCAATCCTTCAAATTCCAACCCATCAAAGAATCCATCGTCTCACGCGAAATGACGCGCCGCTACATGACCGACATGATAACCTACGCCGACACCGACGTCGTAATCGTCGGAGCCGGCTCGGCGGGGCTCTCCTGTGCGTACGAGATCAGCAAGAACCCCGCCGTGAGCGTCGCCATAATCGAGCAGTCCGTGAGCCCCGGCGGCGGCGCGTGGCTCGGCGGACAACTCTTCTCCGCCATGGTGGTTCGCAAGCCGGCGCACCTCTTCCTGGACGAGCTCGGCGTGGCGTACGACGAGCAAGAGGACTACGTTGTGATAAAGCACGCGGCTTTGTTCACGTCCACCATCATGAGCAGGCTTCTAGCGAGGCCCAACGTGAAGCTCTTCAACGCGGTGGCGGCGGAGGACTTGATCGTGAAGGAAGGGAGGGTTGCAGGGGTTGTGACCAACT
Organism: Glycine max; assembly: GCF_000004515.6. Lineage (NCBI taxonomy): Eukaryota > Viridiplantae > Streptophyta > Magnoliopsida > Fabales > Fabaceae > Glycine > Glycine max. Next base: position 48,044,444 of record NC_038246.2, read on the forward strand.
GGGCTCTGGTTTCGATGAACCATGACACGCAGTCTTGCATGGACCCCAACGTGATGGAGGCTAAGGTTGTTGTGAGCTCTTGTGGGCACGATGGACCTTTTGGCGCCACCGGGGTTAAGAGGTTGAAGAGTATTGGCATGATTGATAGCGTTCCTGGAATGAAGGCTTTGGATATGAATGCTGCAGAGGATGCTATTGTGAGGCTCACGAGGGAGATTGTGCCCGGCATGATTGTCACCGGCATGGAGGTGGCAGAAATTGATGGCTCCCCAAGGATGGTATGCAGTTTCTATTCTAATCTTGGTCCTAATTACTTAAGTATATTATTATTATTCACAAGATTTGTCTACATAAAACATTTTCAATAATATTGTTGGTGATATATGCAGGGTCCGACGTTTGGGGCGATGATGATATCAGGGCAGAAGGCGGCTCATTTGGCGTTGAAGGCGTTGGGGAGGAACAATGCAATTGATGGAACGTGTGGAGTTGGAAGGGAAGAACCCCAGCTTATTTTCGCTTCTGCAGACACTGAGGAAATTGTTGATGCTTAAACTTACTTTCAAATTAGCTAGATATATAGCTTTTCTTTTCTTTTCTTTCTGTTTGGTCCCTACTTAATTATGATTTTAATTTTGGAATAAATGAACAACATGTGAATTATGAAGGAGACAATACTTGTTGTTACATTGTATTTGGACAGCACGTGCCACGTATAGCAGAGGAAACCATATATTATCAAGGATGGGAGAGATAGACGCCACTTAATTTTTTTCATCTATTCTCAATCGATGAAAAGTGACCAGTATATTTCTTTCTATAAGGTATCTGCTTGTCTACGGGATAGTATCCACTCAATTGTTATGTAAATTGTAAGAAAGTGACGTTAATAAAGGCTATGTTAACATATTTTGGGGCTAAAGTTTATTTTGCCACATAATGGACGATATGCTCTCATTCAACGACGTCTCTATGTGAAAAAATTACAGACATCCAAATAAAGTATTATTAACGTCATTAAAACAGGGATAAGTCAATTTCTCTGTTTCTCTACTCATAACTTGTAAATTTTATTCATAAGAAAATAAAAAATATACGAAATGTTTAAGTAAGGATCAGTGACGGATCCAACGAGGGACTTTGGGATCCCTTTAGGTATATATAAGAAAAAAAAATTAAAAAAATATTGATAAAGAAAAATATATAAGAAAAAAAAGTATTGAGTTATATATTCTTAGTTTTCTTCTAGTAATAGATCATATACATAATTTTGCACATGAAATTAATAATAAATATTTTTGTTAAACGTATTATTTATGAAAAGTTACATATTTAAATAATTGTGTAAAGAAAAATTTTAAGTTTCTCATTAATACATTTTTGGATCTAAACAAAGTAACGATATTAAAAAAATGTGTAAATGAATTGACTAGAAGTTATATCACTTTAACTAATAATTTTGATATTTCTTTTTAAAAAAATGATATTGAGATTGAGTCATAAATATTATCTATTGTAAAATATACACATGGTCGCTTGATCTCTTCTCAACTTATAGAGTACTTTGTGTTTTTTATTTTTACAAAAACAAAGTATACTGTATATCCTACACAAGTATATTTTTATTTTATATTCAAATTTCAATATTATAAATTAAAAATAATTTGAAAACTCTCTAGCATTATATAGAATGCAAGCAAAATTAATTGGGATAAAATTAAAAAACTATATAAACATAAACATGCTTAATTTAATTGTTTTTAAAAATAATTAAAAAATAAAATGTGAAAATTTTGAAATTGTATATTTGAATTTATTATAAATGAGATTTAAAAAAAGATAAAGAATAAATTATTTATTTATTTTTAAATATAAGTATTTAATTTTTTATATATTAGAGACTACATGTATCTTTCAAGTAAATAATTATGTTTAACTCAAATAAAATTAGTATAAGTAATAACTATTATTTAAGCCGAAACAATTGTAAGATGTGAAATAATTTGCTTCAATTGACTTTTTTTAATCAACGATTGCACCTTTTTTTAACTTCAATTGAATTATACTAGAGTGAATAACTAGCACATAAAATCACTTAAAAAAAACTTGCACATAAAATATAAGCTTAAATATATTTTTAATTCATCTATTTTATTCAATGTGTAATTTTAATTTTTTTATTTTAAAATATAAATACTTGATTTTTTATTTAAAAAATTTTGTAATTTTAATTCATCTATTTCAAAATACAAATATTTGATTATCATATTTTAAAAAATTGACAATTTTGATTTAATACTTTAATCTTTAATTTTGATTTTTTTTTACTTTATAATTAATTAAGCTATTTTTTTATAATACCTTAAATGAATATATTAGGTTTATGCTTCAATTCGATAAAAAAAGAAATAAAATTAAGAATTTTACCAAAATTATTAATTTTTAAAATTAAAGAATTTAATATTTTTATTTTAAAATAAGAAAATAAAAAAATTAAATTTTAAAATAAAACGACCTAAAATTAGATATTTTAAAAAATAAGGGATCATAATTTCATAGACTAATAATATTGAAGCAAGATATATAAGGAAACAAAACATTTCTCCCCGTGGAAATTGGGGATTATAGGAGGAGTGACATTGTGGAAGAAAGACTGAAGGTGTTCGCGATCGGAGACTTTGAAACCCTCCTTTCACCCATTCATCCCAAGCATTCAACAATGTCTCCGTTATCGAAGCTCTCGTTGCTGATACTGATGGTGTTCATCTCCTCCGCGATGGCCTCCTCCGACGAGAGAGTGAGCGAATTGCTCTCCCTGCAATCCAGATCCAAATCGGGCGTAATCCGGCTGAACGACCAATCCCTCGCCCGCTTCCTCACCTCCGTGAAAACCCCTCGCCCTTACTCCATCCTCCTTTTCTTTGACGCCGCACAGCTCCACGACAAGCCGGAGCTCCGCCTCACCGAGCTCCGCAACGAATTCTCCATCGTCTCCTCCTCCTTCCTCGCCAACAACCCTTCCAACACCAAGCTCTTCTTCTGCGACATCGAGTTCAAGGAGTCCCAGCTCACCTTCTCCCAGTTCGGCGTCAACGCCCTCCCTCACATCCGTCTCATTGGGCCCACGGCGGGCCTCAAGGACTCCGAGCCCATGGACCAAGGCGACTTCTCCCGCCTCGCCGATTCCATGGCCGAGTTCGTTGAATCCAAGACCAAACTCTCCGTGGGCCCCATCCACCGCCCCCCTCTCTTCTCCCGCAACCAGATCATCCTCTTAACCGTCTTCATTCTCATCTGGATCCCCTTTTTCCTAAAAAAAGTTATCGCGGGCCAGACCATACTCCACGACCCTAAAGTCTGGTTGGCCGGTTCAGTCTTCGTTTACTTCTTCAGCGTTTCTGGTGCAATGCATAACATAATCAGGAAGATGCCTATGTTTCTCGTCGACCGCAACGACCCTTCCAAGCTTGTGTTTTTCTACCAGGGCTCCGGGATGCAGCTTGGTGCAGAGGGCTTTGCTGTGGGCTTCTTGTACACCGTCGTGGGCCTGCTCTTGGCGTTTACGACCCACGGACTCGTTAGGGTTAGCAACGTCAGCGTGCAGAGGGTGGTCATGATCTTCGCACTCTTGGTTTCGTTTTTGGCTGTCAAGCAGGTTGTTTACTTGGATAATTGGAAGACTGGGTATGGGATTCACGGCTTTTGGCCCTCTAGCTGGAATTAAGAGGTATTCTGGGCCTGCCTTCCCATTTTATTAAAATCTATAAAGCTTAGCGAAAATGTCATATGTTTAGAACTTTGCCGGATTTTATATAGAACTTGAATTTGAGTAATGAGTACTACATTTTGTTTGGACATGTTATGGTTATTAGTGGTGGTTGCATAATGCTGAATTGCGTTTTTCTATATTGGTGCTGCTAGATTGATTGTTATATTACTTAAGTTGTGCTTTTTTTTTTTTTTTAATGATGGTCTTTGAACTGAATATGTGGACTTGTGCTATTGTGCAATTGCATGAGTGATGTAGAGATTAGTATTCTCTAGGATTTGGTTGGTCTGAAGTGCAGGTTAGGTTATATCCATGGATGAGAGAATCGAATGTTTGGTTTTAATGAATCCATAGATTCTTATCCAGTTGTTTAACTTTACCCAAATTTGATCCACATAGCACTTCACTTCACAATCTACAACTTGCACTTTAGAGATCTTATTTCTGTTTTCTCTGATACAGATTTGACAGAACCAAAAGTTTTAAGTAAAAGTATGGACAAACCTTGGCTTACAACATTTGTCTGTCAGTATCATCATGCATTATAAATTTATAATTGGTTAAATAGTTACTTGACGAGGTCTTCTATTGATTAACAAACCAAAGCCCCTATGCTTTATCGTGAAATTTATAGTTTATTTCTATTGACGTACTCCTAAAGCATGATTTAAATATGGTCATGATCCAAAAAAAATGGTACTATTTCCACAGCCTTGCTTGCATCCTTTATGATAACATACTGTGTTGAACAAGGAGCAATTCTTTGTTTTTACCTTTCTTCTAATCTCAATATTCAATTACTGTTAGTTTGTTCATTGCATAGCATGATCTCGTGAAGATGCTTGAGAGTCTTGTTGTGTTTGGTGTCAGATGGAATTTTGTCGCCATTCCTCTGTTACACTGCGATTTATAGTCTAATGGGTTTAATACTCTAATTTCTCCTATTCTTTACTTTGAGTCTCTGTCTGGCTTAGCAGGTAGGAAACTGGAAGGTGAAAATTAACAAAAACAGTTTGGAATTATTTTCAATTGAAGTAAAATAGTTAGATTTTCATATTTGTGTTATACCAAGCAAGTGTAAAATGATTTTCATTCCAACAGTTTCACTTCCCCTCTTTCAACCTCTCAACCAAGCAAACCCTTAGTAACAAGTTATATGGATACATTTTTTTGTTCAATTTCCGCAACTGTAAGGTATCTGCGCATGCAACAACTTGACTGCGAGGGAAGAGTGGCTAACATCATTTTGGTGGTTAGATTAGTTCTACTGGGATATTCAGTTTATTCACGTGCTCTACTTTTGATCTCTCAATCAAGATTTAAAAGCCATAGGTATAATATTAACTGCAGTCAGCAAAACTGAGTTGTTAGATGAAGATAAGATTGAACAGATCATATTTTAGTTGTGTTAAATCTGATTTTCTGAAATTTGAATCCCATTCATCTTATCTTAATCCAACGCCTTTGATTTGCTGACTACAGTGACTGCATGAATTTGTGACTGCAACAAATCTGAATTCATTAGATATCCATTTAGATACTCCATTCTTGGGTTTGAAAATACATTCTGTTTTGAATCTTCTGATTATCTTATATAAACCTATCCTAGCTTGTGTTGAATGGTCAACCTTATGACTGATGTTAGTGTAAGGTTAATGGTCAATCTTCTGATTCTTGGCTATGATGTCTTAATTAATGTTGAAACATAAGTTAAATATGAAAATAGAAAATTGAAGATAAAATTCAAGTCAGCCAGTTTATTGAAAGTGTTTTGATACTTTGATTTTCCTTATGTTATGAAAAGGTAAGTTACCAACTTGCTTGGCGTAATTGGTTCTGTATCAGATTTTACTAGTTTCAGTAGTATGTAAAAGATTATCGTAGTAGTCAATGTAACAAAAAATATACAACATAACATAGGTGCAATACGTTAGGCACTTTTTTTTTTTTTTACCTTTCCATAATCTCTAATCCTATTTACAAATTGAAGAAGAGAAAAATCAAGAAGAAAACTAATAAGCGAAGTAGTGAGTAAAAAAGATCAAATAAGGTGTAAAGTAAATATCAAAAGTTATGTATTTTGAGTTCCAGTTGCACTCAACCCGTTTGACAAAGCAGGAAACCATTAAAGATGAACCATTAATTTGTTATCCTCCATTTTTTGTCTTCGACTGTAACTGTGACTTGGCTGAGCTTAGCTTCAAATTGAAGTCTTATTACGTTGAATCCTCTCGTATGCGATGAGCCATGTTTAAATTTTAATAATTAATATAATAATAAGCTGAGTTTAGATGTTCTTTTTATTAAAGCTATATTTAGATCAATAATTTAAATATTTTTAAAGAGTTTATATCACAAGTTTCATCACAAGATTTATTAAAATAAAGATAAAGTATGATTTGGTCCTTCTAAAATACGTAAAATTTGGAATTGGTTCCTCCAAAAATTTTAGTCCCGTTTCAGTCCTCCTAAAATTTTAACATGTTATATTATTCAAACTAATAGTTAACTCAATTTAAAAATTAACCAGTTCACCTATTTTTTGGCAGATTGATTACAGCACGAAATGGAGTCATGCCGACTCCTCTTCGTCCGAGTAAAAAATTAAGCTTAAGTTGAACATTTTTAAAAAAATGTTCAATTTATTTAAAGTAGTTTTAAACGCACGATAAATGAAGTTGTGAATCGATCTAAATCTATTAAATTGATTAAATTGTTAACTTTGTTGCTGGTGCTTTATCTAATCATGCGAAAACGTTAGACGTTGGTCCGTGAGTTTGAATTTTCCCCAATGTTTCCAACTTTTTTTTAACCATTGTATTATTGTCTCTCAATCTACCGTGAGATCCCAATATATATCTAAAAAGTTTCGGTTGATTGAATCAATTATAAGATTAATCTTCCGTTATAAATTTAGTCATATTTAAAGTTTTTTTATCTTTTTCTAACAATGTATTTCGTGAGAATCCAATCTAGGTTATCTCCTACAAATTCAACATGAATTGTTCATTAAACTACATAGTTTATATTTTTGCATTTGCTAGTAGATTCCTCAACGTTTGATAGATAGTTTTCTTTGTTTTCCTTTGGGCTCTTTTATAAATGTTTAATTACTGATTCGATCTCAATAGTCACAAAAGCTTTTCATTTTATTTTTTTCCCTTCATTTTAATCATTATATTTTAAAAAAATCTCATTGTAATTCATATGTATGCAATTTTTAATATCTCTAAGATTAAAATAGATTAAAATGATATATGTAAAGATTAAAAATAATGAGCAGAGACTAAAAGAAAATAGTTTTAAAGAGAGAAAAAGTCTACACACTAATAGAATAAAATAGTTTTACACTGTACTTTAATTGCAAATAATTATATTGGTAAGTTTGTTAACTTTTGTAATAATTATATCAAATTATTTTATATTGTCATTACATGTCCATTAAACTTGTTTTAAAATATGTTTAAATACAATTTTGATTTTCCTATTTTTCTCCATCTTTAATTTTCATCTATCCATTTTAAAATAGAAATATTTAGTTAATTATTTTTAAAAATTCATAATTTTGATCCAGTATTTAATTTTTTATACCTTTTATTTTTCTTATTTTTATTTAATTGAACTCAAAACTTAACATATAAGAAATACAAAAAATAAAATGTAACAAAATTAAAATTTTGATCAAAATCATTGATTTTCTAAAATAAGGGAACTAAAGTTACCCATTTGAGAAAGTAAAGGATACTAAAATTATACTTGAACCTTTTAAATATAAAAATAAAAATATTATAACTATTAAAATCAAAAATTAAACTATTATAAATGAAAAACAACAAAAATAAGCTTTGCCCGAGCCAATGCGAAACAGCATTATTTTGTGCACAATGGAATTGAAAAAAGCAAAAATGACAGCTGTGGGATTTGAACCCACGCCCTTTCGGACCAGAGCCTAAATCTGGCGCCTTAGACCACTCGGCCAAACTGTCGTTGTTGAAAGTGTGTTTCTAGTGATTATTTATAAAAGAAATATATGTTTTGATATTGGCACAAAAGTCATTATCGCTTACAGTTTAGTTTCTGAAATATTGGTCTTTGAAAAATAAAAAGTTCGTAAATATTAAGAGTTTTTTAAGACAACACGTCAGTTACATTCAATGCTACATCAACAAAATTTATTAAAAAATTAAAAAGACTGATATGAGAATCAAATAACACAATTGCGCTGCCTAAAAAACAAAAAGACAATTAAGGCTTATAAATATAGTGGGAACGTGGTAAAAAAAAATTATTTTGTTTTTTCTTTAAACCCTTTTAATTGAAACTTATTTTTTCATAATTATAATATATTATCATTAAATCACAACTTATCATATGGAGGGACATATTTGTGGGTGGGTAAGCCCCCTCCCTCAAACCCCTTTTAATGTTATCTAGTAATAATTAATACTTTTATTAAAAGATATTTTAAATAAAACAATATACTGATTAATAATTTATATATATATATATATATATATATATATATATATATTAGTTCAATTAAAAAAATAAAGAATATATATACTAATTAATAAATTTGATAATATATTTTATCATTTGCTACTAATTATATACTAATTTTTCAATAATATATCTTATGGCTAATTATGTTCTATTTCAAAGAGATATGTATATTAGTAATTAATAGATATGATAAAAAATATTTTTATGATTTTTCATCAATTTGTTACTTAGACTAACTATATTTTTATATTTTTTTTATTATTATAAGTCTCATTTATATATTTATATATCTAATTATTAACATATTATATATATATATATATATACATATTATAATATATATATACATATTATAGTTGTTATTAAATTTGATGATTTTAGTTATTATTATATTTAATGAGTTTATTTTTTTATTGTGAGATTATTGTTATTTATCACGTTTAATTGTTATTGAGCTTGTAAAATAAAAAATAGTATAAATACACATATTTCTTTCTTTATTGTCTAAAATAAAAATTAATTTTAAATTTATATATAAAACTAGTAAATAATTTTATAAAGTTATTATTTATTAAATATTTATTTATTTGATGTTAGATACTTAGTAATTAAAATACAAAAAACAAAAAAATACAACTGGTTTGATGAATTCCTGAATCCATATCCCTGGCTGGATGTATGATAATTTTATTCTTATATTAATGATATCTTCTTATTAGATATAGAGATCATCAGTGAGAATTGTCTGTTAAAAAAAAGTATTCTTCATATACCTGATCGAAATCAAATTCTTAATAACATGTTTAAGAAATTAACTATGTAGTAATTATGGTGAATTAGCCAAGAAGTTAATTTGTTTTATGGATTAATTGTGTTAAACATACAGGGAAGAGTAGATAGTTTCCATTATTGAAGTAGCAAGTGAGAATGGGTGGAGCCCCAGTGCGATTTCCATTCTTGCAGCCTGGCTAAGGTCCCACTCCCACATTAGTGTCGCACATTCTATTACTTTACTATTTTCATATTGCATTATTGCATTTCTTTCTTCACCAATATACCCTTGGCTTGCCTTCTTTCAATGCATCTCCTGTTGCTTGTCATTTTTACCGATCCTCAATTTCTTTTTCAAAATTCAATTTTATTATAAATTTTCATATATAAATGAATAAATAATTTCTATACTAATATTTTAAAATAACTTTACATTATTATCCTTCACAAGTTATTATATATATTAAATTTGATCATTTTTATAATAATTATTTTTAGAACATATTAATAATAATCTTTAATTAATTAATAATATAAAATTATTTAAATTGACAGTCTATAATAAGTAAACTTTATATAAATTCGTCTAACATGTTAGTGATTCCTTTTCGCTTACTCTCTCTGTATCAAAAAATCGATAATGTAAACATATAAAAGAAGTTAATCTTTAACCAACCATTCATATATAAACGATAAAAAAAATTGTTTTTTACACTCTTGTCGATATGTTCTCATTTGTTTTTAACTATTTTATTGGTATGAAAAGTACTTTTCAAAGAATACGACATTTATTCAGAGTAAGGTGATATTTTCTTAGAATATACTTTTACATATTTATATAAAAAATAAATGTGAAGATATAACTACATTTAATTTATTAAAGATATAAAAAATAATTGATACTTTTTATTTGATAAAATAAGAGAATTTAAAATTGTGCTTAAATAAATACTGATCAATAAATGACGAAAAATATTATTAATACATTTTCACTATACTCTAACATAATTTCCTATGAAAACTATCTATTTATCAGTTCTTTTAACCCTTATGTGTAAGATAAATAGTACGGACATTTTGGGGTCTTGTTATTCTTGAAGGGTACATTTGTACAATTAGGCACTGGCACATGCAGTATAATTAAATAAGCAAAGAAATACTAGCATCAATCTAGACAAAGCTGAACAGCACATGATGTTACAACTGGATGTGCTAAAATCATATTCGAAGTCATGGTCATTTAATGAAGTGCCCCTTCTCTGTTTCTGAGATCTAGCTAAGAAACCCTCCACTCTCGAGTCCAAATTCTCCTCCCACCCAGAATGGATGCAAGGGCATCATCTTCTTCAATGTCCATGATTCTTTTCATTACAGCTATTGTGGCTGCAGCTTATTTTCATTCATCAGAAGCAGCTGTGTCAAAAGGATCTTTTGAGGACAATTTCAGCATAATGTGGTCTGAGGACCATTTTACTACCTCTAAAGATGGACAGATCTGGTATCTCTCACTAGACAAAGACACAGGTACCAAATGCATGGCACTAAAAATAGACTTTTGGTTGAACATGCATTGCGTATTATTGATTTGATTGGATAATTTGAACTGTTAGCATCAAATTTGAGATTTGAGGCTGTTTCTGAAGCTTTTACTGTTTGATAGGATGTGGGTTTCAAACAAAACAACGCTACAGATTCGGGTGGTTCAGTATGAAGCTGAAGTTGGTAGCAGGTGACTCTGCAGGTGTTGTGACAGCTTATTATGTAAGTGTGGTATAGTAATCTGAATTAGACAAAACAAAACTTACATGCAACTTCTTAGGTGTTCTTAGTGTTATTCTTTAATTAGAATTAGAGTATCGTTTGGGCAATCTATATTGTTTTTTTAAAGCCGATCTTAATTATACAATTTATTGAAGTAATACTTTAATTCTAATAGGAGAACAACATCAAATAACTGCTTCAATGTTTTATCCATATATATATATATTGTTTATTTTTTCATGAGTTTCCTTCCATGTTTCTATGATTCAATGGTGATGAGTGAGGAATTTTTGCAGATGTGCTCAGAAAATGGTGCAGGGCCGGAGAGGGATGAGCTTGATTTTGAGTTTTTGGGAAACAGAACTGGGGAGCCTTATTTGATTCAGACTAATGTGTACAAGAATGGGACTGGAGGGCGTGAGATGAGGCATATGCTATGGTTTGACCCCACAGAGGACTACCACACTTATTCCATTCTCTGGAACAACCACCAGATAGTGTTAGTTCCATCTCATCCTACCAGTTGCTGCTATAACCTGTGTTCTTATCACCCAAAAAAGTGTTTATGTTCTTCAAAACGTTTTTGCAAATACTATCCTTTATGCTGTTGTCGGTTTAAAGCTTCTCTTCTCAAAAGTCAAAAGTAGTACAGGACGTGTTTGTGAGGTTGAAAAAACGAATATGTTCCAGTAGGACCCTTACCGGGGTGGCCCTAGTGTTATAATTGCTGCTAGATTAAGATTTAGATAATGCACATATGATAAATCATGTGGACAGTACTAAGAAGGATTCAAGGAAAGAGGGCTTTTCTTAAAAGGACTACAAATTTCAAGGGTAAAAAAGGATGCTACTACTTAAAATGGGATTTTAAGCTTTGTCCTTGTAACCACTTTGGGCAATTGGTATATGTTATTCTTGATGCATGATATGCAGTATTTCACTTTTACAATAATTATTTTTAAAAATCATTCTAATTATGATTTTTGACTAATTGACTATATAATTTGTTTTAACAATGACAACTAATCTGGTAATTTTAATGTAAAATGAAACTCAAATAGCAAACTTAAAAATATTCATATCTAGCTTATGTATTTCTTTCTAAGATGAGGTGAATGGAACGTTGCTGACTGAATGATGCAATTAATTCTGAACAGGTTTTTTGTGGATAGAGTTCCAGTGAGGGTGTTCAAGAACAATGGGGAACCAAACAACTTCTTCCCGAATGAGAAGCCCATGTACTTGTTCTCCAGCATATGGAATGCAGATGAGTGGGCCACAAGAGGTGGGCTTGAGAAGACAAACTGGAAATTAGCCCCATTTGTGTCATCCTACAAGGACTTCAGTGTGGATGGTTGCCAGTGGGAAGACCCATACCCTGCCTGTGTCTCAACCACAACCAAAAATTGGTGGGATCAGTATGATGCTTGGCACCTTTCTGATGATCAGAAAAAGGATTATGCTTGGGTTCAGAGGAACCTTGTTATCTATGACTACTGCCAGGATTCTGCACGTTATCCAACTACCCCAGAGGAGTGTTCATTGAGTCCATGGGATTAATATGTCTAGGGGAAAAAAAAAATCCTTATTCTTTTAAATCTCTCTTTTTTGCCTTATAATTTTTTAGTTACCATGAGAATGAGAATAATGTGCAGTTTTGTATGTCGTAAGTTTTTTAAAGTTTGGCAATTAATTATATATTGAAACATTTATTTAATTCGTTACCCATTCCAAATCTCCATTGTCCCCCACCCCCAGCTTATCCCTCCTTTTGAACACTATCTATTTGCTCAAAACTATAAAAACATGATTGGAGAAATGCATCAACTAGTATTATAACCTTACAAAATCTCACGAACAAACGGTGATAAATGTTATCCACAGATGAGTTATTTTACACTTCCAAGATGTTTCTTCACTTTTAGGATTATGATTTAAGGCTTCTTAAGTCACATGTTGCCTCTCCAAGATTCTGAATGAAAAAGTTCGTCAACTCGTTGTCACTTCCTCCATTCTAGAGTAACTATTTCGCATTGTCACAACTTGACTAGATATCTCATATAGTTTTATTCATCAGGGATATCTCATAATTTAAAAATTTGTCTATTTTTTAAAAATAACTTCTCCATATATTAATAATAAACTTTCTTAATTCAATCAATAATATTTTTCTATTCATCATCAATGACATATTGTATAACATAAGGATGTATTTATATCAATATTATTTGTTTTAAAATATATGCTCTAAAAATATACTTTAATTTTAATTTCATATTTTCAAATTTTATTATTTAATCATAATTATTATTAAATTTATATGACATCAATAAATAATTTTTATAATATTTGAATTTCATTAATATCTTAATGAAAAGTTGACCTTTTAAGAAAAAAAATAGTTCATTAGTCTATATTAGGTATAAATTGGTAAATAAAAAATTATTAAAAATATTTTGAAGTATATTATAAATTATGATCGAAATACATTAATAAAATTTTATTATTATTTTTCTATATTTTTAATCACTTCTGTTAAAAACTTATCAAGGAAAATTTATGTCATTTAAAATGAATGTAATTTATATGTCTTGTTAGTGTAAACATTTCTTATACAAATATTTAATAAGAATTTATCATACTATCACAACATAATATTGAATAGAATAATATGATTATAGAATAAAATCCAATTGAATAATGTGTAAAAAATAATGAGAGTGTATATAAATTAAATTCTTAAAATATACTAATATGTATATTGGAAAAGGATAATTTTGTCAATTCGGGGTTAAAAAGGTTCGAATCTTTCAATAAACGGTGAATTGCGAGATTAAACGACACGACTGAGGCGAAAGGGTCATAGGGTACTGTTGTGGTTAGGGATTCGAATTTTGATTATCGAATCGCAAAATTCTGAATCAATCAATCAGTAATTAGAGCCATTAACGACTGCAATGGTCTGCGAGAAGTGTGAGTTTCGTGTCCTTCTCTTCAATTCATACTTCTCGTTCTGTATCTCTCTGTCGGTGATTTAATCGTTTTTTCATTTGAATTTGAATTTGTTTTGCAGGTGAGAAGAAATTATCGAAGGTGATAGTACCAGACAAATGGAAAGAAGGGGCCAGCAATACTACCGAGGGTGGTGGCCGCAAGATCAACGAGAACAAGCTTCTCTCCAAGAAAAACAGGTCCTTTTAACTTAATCTCTAGCTTTACATACTTTGATAATTTCTTTTTTTCTTAATTTTAAAATTGGGTATAAGAATTAAGAAGCATAACTTGGCTCTGTCACCTGTGTATTTTATAATTAGCTGATAACATGTTAAAGCGATCATTTCTAGTTCCATAGCAGAGCCTTTGGAATGTAAATGACTTGACAGTTGACACTTGCTTGATATAACAGAGATTTTGGAAAAAAATAATGTCTCTTTGCATTGTGGAAATTTATTTTCATGCTGTTCTTTATTTTCACTTTTGAATCTCAATAATATTATTTATTTCAACATATATTTCATTTACGTTGAAGTAGCACTCCTCCCTTGAGAGGCGGAGTGATCTTCTAAGGAATTGGCCTGGGTTGAACTTCTTAGGATGAGACTCACCTTTGGATCAATAAGGCTTTTGAATTTTTTATGTTTGTATATATGACCTTATGAGGTGCTATGCGTATGTGCTCTCTCTGAGTTGGAGATATTTGTCTCAAGGTTCCCTGCACAATTATGTCACTGCATACTTGGTTTGATGGTTACAATATGATACTACCTTTTTCATTTGTTTTTGTGGCAATGCATTGTTACATATAGGTTTGTACTAATGGCTGCATGGTATGAGACTATGAGTTGAGAAATAAGCCTAATGTTATTAGGTGGTAGTTAGTGAAAGGGAGGTAGTTGGGTATTTTGATTAAGTATTCAATTGACTTTTTACTATCAGGAGGATCTGATTCTGCAAGTTAATTTGCTTTATGCTGATACAGGTTTGGATTTTAAACACAATTACATCTGTTATTACAATGCATTCTATATCATGGCCAATATTCTGTTATATAAGTGTTGGCATCCCTCTCTTTCACTTCACCCTGGTCACTTTCCCTCTTCACAGTTACCCCCTACAATTTGGTTTTGTTTCAAACTTCATGTTTTTAGTCATTTTCTACTTTTACATTTAAAACTGGATATCTTTATTTTGATCAATGCGGCTCCTGGAAAATATTTTTAATATAGCAAGTGGTGCAGATTTCAAAACTGTTCCAACACGTGGGCTGGTCTATCATAGGTTCTTGTATTCCATATCTGGTTATAATGTGTGTGAGCTTAGTATTGGACTTATAAATGATGCTCAATACTATAATCACTGTTTTCTAGGCTTGCACTTCATACCAATTGATAATGATTATAAGTACAGTTGTTTTTTCATGGCTTAATATCTGTCCCAAAGCTTGCTTAGAATGAGTGACATTCTGGAATAAAGCCATTTCCATCCAAAGTATATAAATAAGTACCCTCAAATGAGGGACATGCTCTGTTATGTGACAGAAAACAGAATCAAAAAATAAAGAAGAACAAGTCTCTGGTGTTGATTAACACCAAAACACCTCTGCCATAACACAGGTAGAATTCCAATACCTCAAAGAAAGTGACCCCTTAATATGTCAGTGTCACAAATCCTAACTAACTTCCCCCATAGTCATATTTGGATCTGTGACAACATTAGAAGGTTCATGTTGTTTATGCCCAACAAATGTCTCCAATTCTTTTGGGCTAACATTTTCCTTTTTGTGAATCTGTATGCATTTAGAGTTGCACTTATAGATGATTCTTGATAGCATCAATTTTTTATCCAATATTCTATCATGCCTTTGCTGCTTGTGTCACATGTTCCGTTTCCTCCTTCTTTAATTTTGTCATTTGTTCCACTATGTATGTTTCGTCATTAACTGTCTGTGAAGAGTATTTTTAAATTGATTGTTTGCAGATGGACCCCTTACGGAAACACTAAGTGCACCATTTGCAAGCAGCAAGTGCACCAGAATGCTAAGTACTGCCACACCTGTGCTTACTCTAAAGGTGTTATTTCCATGTTGAGATCTTTTTGCATTTGCTACCATACATATTATTTTTGGTACACTAATTAAATGTGTTCTATCATGAAAGTGCATGACTAAATTTCTGATGTGTTCTATATGGCAGGAGTTTGTGCAATGTGTGGAAAGCAAGTTCTTGATACCAAGTTTTACAAACAAAGCAATGTGTAGTGGATACTTGTGTTGTATTGCGTGCTGTATCTTCTTTTAGATGCATAATAGCATTACCTTTCTTTCTATTTGTCTAGTTGATCCTATTGCTAACAATGTAACTGAAGCTGTATAAAGAAGAAATACAGTGAGGGATTTTCTGTTATCTGTCTTTTGCAATGTACTCTTGCATGTTTATTCTAGATCAAAAACATATGCCATGGCGTGAAAATTCCGGTTCCATTAAGTTGTTATGATGCTGTTGGATTGAGTAACGTGCTAAAATTCTCATTCCAACATGCTCTATGGTCCAATTTGAATAAGCTTTTCAACAAATATTTATGGAAGAAGAAAATAAGGTTGATAAAATGAATAAAACTTTGGTCATAAATTAAAATTAACTTGTGCAGCATTTTGTCTTTTTTACAAGTTTTTTCGTCTAACTTCTAGAAAAACTAAAGTGTCTATAAGTTGGATTGATCTTATAGATGTTTGATTTATTTTACCTGTATTTATTTCCTACGAGTACTTGAAAAATTTATTCAAACTAGGTTTATACCTAATGCCTTGCGTAAGATAGCAAACTTGGATGATTCGGTGCTTGGTTTGTGCTTCTGATTGTCCCCTCAAAGAGGTTGTTCGTTGAATTCATGTCAAGTATTAAACAAACGTTTTCCTGCATCAAGTTTCGCCGGAAGGATAGTTAGATAACCCCAAAATTGAATTAGCACTAGCGGCTTATTTGTGCATCGTATGCTGAAGAAATGGGCTCCCAAGTAATAATAGACCATCTTCCTCTTAGAGAATGTAGCACTCATAAATAATATTTTTTTAATATATACTAAAAAGTGGTTTACATAAGATTTATTTATTGGAGCAATTTACCAAAATAAAAAAAATAGTAAAACGATGTTTTATGATGAAATCATTTAATATTTCCTAGTTTTTTTCTCACAACATTGTACAACTCCTTTAATTAAAAAATTAAAAAAAAATCACTTTTCTTCTAAAATTCTCCATCCAGACATACCTACAAGAAGCTTGTGTTAGTAAGATTAGTAATGTAAGTATTATAGATTCTTAGACAAGTGTAGAGAATTGCTCTATAAAAGAAAATAAAAGAGCGGGTTGTAACAAAATTTTACATTTACAGAAAATATTTCCTCTGCTAATATCAAGGGTGGGTATTTTATTTTATTTTTCTATCAACACACCCTTTACAATCTGTTTCAAAGTCCACATTTTGCATTCCCGCATATAGAAAAAACTGAATCGCCAACAGCAACCCTAACGCCTCTCCCTCCATAACAGGCATGCATGGTTTCACAACATCAATTCTGGCAACAATAAGATGCCCGAATGCATAAACCAAAAACTGTGCAGTTTTGAATATGATTGAGAGATGCATCAACGTTACATTTTAACCTTCCAATGGCCGGTGGACTCCAAGAATCATTCATCTCCATCAATTCTGCAACCTGTCTAAATTTATTTGCTAGTTGTGCACGAACCCAATCTTGATAAAACATGTCATCTCTGCTGATCACGATGGCGGAATCCGTGATAGTCCCTCCTCAAACAGCATCATAGTGACATCTCCAAGCACTCTCCAGAGAGTTATAGCTACTCTACATTGTTGATAAGATTCAATAGAAAGCATGAGTTTGAAGAAGAATTCTATCAACTTCTGCTGCTCAACCCCAACTTCTGCCAGCATTCCATGATCCTCGGGCAAACTGTAAGCACGTGAAATGTATTTTCAATGCCACCCTCGCACAAAGAGAACAAAGAGCACGTTAAGGGACAGGTTACTCCACGATCTCAAGCTTGTCTCTTGTTGGAAGAGAAGCTCTACACGCACGCCAACACAACAATTTAACTCTGGGAGGAACCTTTTATTAATCCATATAATTACAAAATTAATGATGATAAAAAGGGTATAGAGTATTACTATTCTGTTTTGTTTTTTCGACGAATCAGATACAACTTGAAATGAGTTTTATACACAAGTAAAATGGAGAAACATGTGAGTAGACCACTTTTTTTCGTTGTAATCAAATTTATATCGGAGCAGAAAAATATCACTTGGTAATGACATTTGTTTCATGTATAAACCTGCGTTGTTATTTGTAAAAATGGGATTTTAACCCGATCGCTTTTGTTTTTATCTGTTAAACGGATCCGATTCTGATTAATTTGGGGTCCAGTATTGGAGCAGAAAAATACCACTGAATAGTGTTTTTATTTTTTGGTATTTGGTAATCAAATTTATATTGGAGCAGAAAAATATCACTGAATAACTTGTTTTTTCTTTTTGGTATTTTTTGGGGTCCAGTATACAAAAACTTGCACAAAAATTAGGGATTAGTATGGCATTACATCTTTTAATGATTTTCAAGTTATTATTGATTAGGAATTTTTTATGTGGATCTGTGTGGGGATCATCTCAATGTGCTTTCTGTAAGACAAGGACTACCTGAAGCAGAAAGATTGCATAACTAAAATTGATTAGGAATTTTTATGTGGACCTGTGTGGATCATCTAAATGTGCATTCCGCAAGCCAATTAATGTTCCAACTGAAGCAGATTGCTTACATAATTTATATACGATACCAAATATGCTTCACGAGCATAATTTTTAAGTTGCTACCTCTTGGTAAGGGGCAGCTAATTGAAACTAGGGATCATGATCTCCGTTTGTTCAAAAATCCTTTGGTGTGTTTTCAAAATATCACTTTAGAATCTAATCCAAGAGTTCTCCCTACCTAATAAATATCTTTAACCTATAATACCAAAATCTAATAATTCGTGGGATGATCACCATCCTTCACACAACTCATCCCTGCTTTTCCTCCGTGATAAGCATGAAGAATAAAAAACCCACTAATATACGCCAATTCACTGGATTGAGAACAAAATTCAAACACAATATGCCAGCATACAGTTGATAATTATATATCAGCTCCACAAATTGATAACAAACAGTAGTAACATTAATGGGACAATAGAGTTCAACACAAACCAAACTTATTTTCAAAGGTCATTACAGACCCATTACACATCACATTTCTTCTTAAAATGTTTGGGAAAATCCAACATCGAACATCACACAGAAATCAGCTCCAGCTTAAAACCCCCCACGAAGACGCAACACCAAGTGCAGAGTTGACTCCTTCTGGATGTTGTAGTCAGCGAGGGTCCTTCCATCCTCTAGCTGTTTGCCAGCAAAAATAAGCCTCTGCTGGTCCGGTGGGATTCCTTCCTTGTCCTGGATCTTCGCCTTCACATTGTCAATGGTGTCGGAGCTCTCCACCTCGAGGGTAATAGTCTTACCCGTAAGGGTCTTGACGAAGATCTGCATACCACCACGAAGACGCAACACCAAGTGGAGAGTTGACTCCTTCTGGATGTTGTAGTCAGCAAGGGTACGTCCGTCCTCGAGCTGCTTGCCGGCGAAGATCAGCCTCTGCTGGTCTGGGGGGATACCCTCCTTGTCCTGGATCTTAGCCTTGACGTTGTCGATGGTGTCGGAGCTCTCGACTTCTAGGGTTATAGTCTTGCCGGTGAGGGTCTTAACGAAGATCTGCATGCCACCACGGAGACGGAGGACGAGGTGAAGGGTTGATTCCTTCTGGATGTTGTAGTCGGCGAGGGTGCGCCCGTCCTCAAGTTGCTTTCCGGCGAAGATGAGACGTTGCTGGTCTGGGGGGATTCCCTCCTTGTCCTGGATCTTGGCCTTGACGTTGTCAATGGTGTCAGAGCTTTCGACCTCTAGGGTTATGGTTTTGCCAGTGAGAGTCTTGACGAAGATCTGCATGCCACCACGGAGACGAAGGACAAGGTGAAGGGTTGACTCCTTCTGGATGTTGTAGTCGGCGAGGGTACGGCCGTCCTCGAGCTGCTTTCCGGCGAAGATGAGACGTTGCTGATCCGGGGGAATTCCTTCCTTGTCCTGGATCTTGGCCTTGACGTTGTCGATGGTGTCAGAGCTTTCCACCTCAAGGGTGATGGTCTTTCCGGTGAGGGTCTTGACGAAGATCTGCATCTGTAGAGTCAACAATCACAAGATAAATCAGAATCAAAATCCATCACGTAATTTCAAGAAGCAATTTCGTGAAAAAAAATCCTAATCTATGGCCACAGAATCAACAAATAAGGTAGTTGCTAAAGGACCTGAGCAATATCTCTTGAAATACCATACAGAATCAACGAATAAGGCTTTTATCAACGGATCTGAACAATTTCTTGAAAAACGACTGAAGTATCAACAAATAAGGCTGTTGTTTAACGGATCTGAAGTAGTTCATGAAAAAAACCTTAATCTACGACTACAGAATCAACAATTAAGGCTTGTTGTAAACGGATCTGAAAATCTTTATGAAAAAAACTCTAATTAGACCTAATTTACGGTTATAAAATCATCAATTAAGGACGTTCTTGCATTAATAAAAGCTGAATCTTCTGATTATGAAAATTTATAATCGATGAAACGATAGAAAACACAATCAAATCAACATCATGCTGATGTAGAACAAACAATAAAGAAGAAGAAAAAAAAACAGAAGAAATCTACGAACCTTGAAAGGAGAGGTAGGGAACTGCGCAAAGAGAATGAACTAATTTGATTGCAATTGAAGTGCGATTAGGGTCGAGGGGTGTGGGGGCATTTTATAGCATATGCGGTGGAACCGTTCTCCAATCATATTGTGACGCGTGCCCATGTATGGTGTGACTTGGTGTTTATGACACAGATGATATTTCGGGGAGTCCTTCGTAGTTGACGGTTTCGTAATCTTGACGGAGTCAGAGATGTACCTTCACCGCTTCACGCTTGGCTTTATCCGTTACCACGGCGTTATTAAATTGGGCCCGCACCCGTTGCAAGTTAGGACCACAGTGTCCATTACCTGAACGGTCGGCTGCTACCAGTATTTTACATTATTAAAATCTATGGAAAAGCTGTCACGCTAGATTTTTTTTTTTTTTTTTATGGATAAGAAAAGACTAATAGGAAAGCTTTCTTACTCCACTAAAGTCTTTAATAATTATTTTTTCAATTTTCAAATAAAATCATAATCATCCCACTAAATTCTTTCTCATTTGTTTTTCACTTTGTAAGATATTCTTCCGTAGATTTTTATAAGTAATTCTTTAAGATACATAGCATAATAAATTGTATACTTTTAGTTACAGTCTATATAAAATTAGTCATTTAAAAAATATAGCCTTAATGATTTTTTTAAAATGAAGTTATTTTTTTCTAATTTTTCTTTCTTATTTATTATCGAATGATTTTTTCTACTAATCGTTTAGGGAAGAGTTTTATTTTTCTAATGACGAGATGTGTTAAATGATGCAACTTGAAGGCGACATATTTTTTACCAATAAAATAAAACTAAAAGATAGCTTGTTGACAAAAACAATAATTGATGTTAAAGAAAACGTAAGGGCAATGGGTATCATCTAATTGTTGGACAAGTTGTCTTCTAAGGCTAGGTAAGCTTTTGTTTTTTATTAGCTGAAATATTTATTTAATTGTTCTATAAATAAATTTTTTAAAATGATTTTTAATGTTTTTAAATATTATTTAAAATAATTTTTTTAAAATTTTAACATTTTAGTTTTTAATTATTTTTTATCTTATTTAAATTAATTATAATTTATTATTTTCTACCATTTTATACTTTCCAATTAATTTTATCAAAGCATTAATACCATCTGGTATTTTGTCACTGCTTCGTATGATTGTTTATTAAATTTTAGCTTCTTTCACATTGGAGATGCTGGGCGGTGTGAGTTACAGCATGGTGTGAAGTTAAGGTGGTTTGATTATGGAACCCGAAGGTGTTGGTGCAAGGTGGATAAAATTGCTTGCCAGGAGATACATAAAATGATTTACAAAATGAAATAAAGAATAAATAAATAGTCAAGATCAAATTTAAATCAAGGATTAGAATTATTTTTCCGTACATGATGTAACCGCAATCACATTGGATTAATACTATAATTTAATAATTAGTAAGGACTAACTGAAAATTTTGGAATTTCTGCTTATTAATTTATTTTAAGAGCGTGAATACCTTTTTCTTTCATTTTTGCGTAAATTTAATGAAAAAAAAAAAACAAGCAAGCGCAATATATCAATTTTTATTGATCCTCATCTAAATCCTAAAGTTCTTGAGCCCAATTAAAAAACTTACTGGAGAACCAAGGCCCAAACGAATATTTGCTTTTAGGACAATGAGGAAGCCTAAGCCCCTAACCATGTTAGCCCGTATGCATATATATAGTTTTTTAAATTGAGATTTTAGTTTTTCAATTTGTTCATATTTCAATTTTTTGAGGGCTATTCATTTTCCGTCAGCAAGTCTTTCTAAAAAAAGTTTCATTTATTTATTTTTATTGCTCAAATTAATCTATATTAAACCTATTTTAATCCTTCATTTGAGGTTAATTTTAAGAAGTTTTTAACTGGTGCCAAACAACTCAACTCATCATAGACAATAATAACTTGTTACATATTCAAGGATCATGTTGGTTAAGTGTTTAAAGTTTGGAGTGTTAAAAAAAAATAAAAAAGATACATGAGAATTGGATTACTCTTATTTTAAATTCTGAAAACTGTTGTGAAATATATAAAATAACTTATTAGTTTCATACTTTTTTATTTTTCTTTTTCCTAATTTTGAAAACTGTTGTGAAATATATTTACATGAGAATTGGATTACTCTTATTTCAAATTTCTGATTGAAATTAAATATGACCGGAAAGGTTGCTGTGTTTCTATTGTCGAAGTTCAGCTAGCTAAGCTGTATATTACTCATGACTCATACAGCTCTAAATTCTTATTCCTTAATATGCAACAACTAACTAACTTCCCCGCTAAGTTCGTTACCGGATGCACAACTATGGATCGGTGATAATGATGCATGCATGGGTATTTCTCCTTGGTGCTGTTGGCGTAACCCACATGCATTTATTTGGCTCCTCGTGTTGGTGTAATCCTTTGGTGTATCCCGCCAACACTGATGACAGAATAATCTCTATCTTCTCCTTCGAGTTCACCGGCAACACCGTCAGCTTCAACACCACCAGCTGCGGCGGAGGTTTTAAGTACACGTCGACCTCATTGTAGGGAAAATCGAAAACCGGGCAATCTTTGAGCAACTGTTCGTCGAGCAATTCGACTTGCGTTTTGTGCGTTTGCAACACAACCCTCTCCACTGGCACGGGATACATTTCTTTGCACGCGCACGCAGGCACTTTCGCTTCCAGCACGATTGTCGTCCACTCCGTTGTCGGTGGTGCCAACGACTCACCAACCGTCTTCTTCTTCTCTGATCATTGTCTTCTCCACGTCTACCTCGGCGGCAACTCATCCATGCATGACAGTCACTACTATTCACTAGTGATGAGAGAATGAATGCAAATTGAGAAACGGTTAAGTTGTAACTGTATCTAATTAATGTGACCCAAAATGTAGAAAATAATTGAGAAACGGTTTATTTAATTTACATAATAATAATCTCAGTTAATCTCAGGTTCGTATTTCCACCTTGTGTAAAAAAGATAACTAAGCAATGTAGGGAAAGAGAAAAAAAAAAAAAAGACTTATCAAGATGTAAAATAAATATAAAAATTTAACGTATCATAATAGAGTAATATATTTTCTACTTAAAAGTTGCATGAGTCATTACAATATAAATCGAGTATTGTTTTCAAAATTACTGTTAATATAAAATTTTATTAAAAAAACAATATATATATATATATATATATATATATATATATATATATATCCAATTTTTATATTTAATGAATATGAAAATAAAATATTGCATTTATAAAAGAGCAATAACATATTTAATTACGATGTAGTCAAATATCTAAGTATTGGATCAAATTAATTGATAAGCTAGTTAATTAAAATAATTTATAAACTCTCTGAATACTTCATCAAATACACTTAATTATAGTAGTAACTTTAATAATTTTAATATGAATTCACTATTAGTATATACATAAATAAATGTAACTATAAATGATTTGATTGTTAAAAAATGTTAATTCTAAATTAACTGTAGAAAATAATGTTTTAATACTTTTTAAATTGTATATATTTTGAGAGGAAAAAAAGATAGGAAAAGAAAAATAATATTACATGTAGTATTAAAAATGTCGAAATTTATATGTAAAAAATGCGAGACAACTTTGTATATATAAAATAAAATATCTTATGATCTCACACAGTTACACTGAACGTTTAATTCGTTTTAGTTGTAGTTATATAAAACAAAAGGGATCGACCACCCAGATATTAAACCAACTCAACATAAAAAAAGGGGGTGATAAAGTAAAGAACACATATAAGTATGATACAGAACACTTTTCAACGCTTTATTTGGAAGAAGAATGATTATAAAACGAAAGTAACTATGCTTGTATTTACAAAAGTTGTATTTAGAGATAGTTAAGCTCTGGTATTTATTTATACAACAACTAACAGTGTAGCCGTACTGGCTTGCTTGGGGCGCTTAACTATGCAAGACGAAGTAGCGGTATTTTCTATTTTCAGCAACATGAAGTAGTGGTATTGAATCAGTAACGTATCCAACAAAGACTCTGATGGAGTCACCGTCCCTAACTCCGTGCCACTCAAAGGTTTCTTGTTGATTCATCACCTCCTCCTTGTAAAGGAAAAAATAAGTGCCATATTGGGCAAGACGGAACATGAGCTTCTCTTCCAACTTCTTCATCTGGTTCTTCAACACCGACGACACATTATCCATGGGATTCACCTCTACCACTACATTCGCTAGGTTAGAGTGCAACGGCATCAGCACCACCATCTGCTTCCTAGACGCGCTACTACTGCCACGGGTCACCGGTACAGACCATTTCAAGAACACGTCTATATTAGGATTCCACATGCCTCCACGCGTTAAACCCGGATACAACACGATCCTATCCACCGCCACACCTTGCATGTCTTTCAGCGCAACAATCTTCTTTTTCAGCTTCCCAACGACGTCGTTCTCTGCCATTTCTATAGGGATACGATCTTTGGACTTTGGCAATTTCACGTTCACGGTCACTCTCGGTGGCCCCAGAGACGGAAGCTGTGGCGGCGGCATCTGTTGCATCGGCGTCACCTGCGTTGGCGATGGAAACTGCAGCTTTCCAAATCCAGACGGATCTTGATGATCTTGTGGGAGCGTTTTCAGATTCAATGACGGTGGAAACTCCGGCGTCCCGAACGTGGGTGTTGGCGCTGGCGGATTCTGAGCAACTGCATCAGTAATGAATCCATCAATGGTTTCAATGGTGTCACCCTGCCTAATTCCGTGAAACTGAAACGACTCTTCTTCACGCAGCACCTTCTGCTTGTGAACGAAGAAATAACCGCCATTTTCGGGAAGACGGAACCTGAACGCCTTGCGACATTCATTCAGCTCTTGCCTCAACGCCGCCACGTTATCCGCGGGATTCACTTTTATCAGAATCTTCATTCCTGTATGCATCGGCATCACAGTCACGGCCAGCTTCTGAGGTTTCACCACCACGTCGATCTCGTTATTCTCTGGAACCGAACAACAATCCTGCAGAACCTGATGGTTAAGCAATTCTACACGCGCGGAATGCGACTGCAACGCGATCCTCTCCACCGGAATACCTCGCAAGTTATCGAGCGCAAGTATCTTCTCTTTCAGCTTCCGAACGGTGTCTTCACACTCCATTTCTATAGGGATGCGATCTAGGATCGTAGGCACTTTCACTTTAAGCGTCATTCTCATCGGCGGCGGCATCAGCTCTTGAAACACATTTCTATTTGACGGCATCGGCATCACCTGCGTTGACGATCCAAACAACTGATCGCAGTAGTCTGCCAACGGATTCAGATGCGATGACGGTGGAAACTCCGGCGTCCCTAAAGGAAGTGGTGGCGGTGGCGGAGCAAGGTTTTGGAAATCGGGGGCGGTGACTAGGAGGTTAATGCGGTAACCGCGACGGAGTTGAGATCTGGAAAGTTGGAGATCGTCGGGAAGGATTTCGCCATGGAAGACGAAGGTTTGGTAGGAAACGGGAATGTGGTGAATCTTTTGCACCTTCTCTTTGACATGGAGGACTGTGTCAAAAGGACCAACTTCAATAGAGAACGAGTTCCCTCCCAGAACGTCAAGAATTACATCCATCTCAATCAATCATACACGATGAGCGAGAGTGACTCAGTGAATAACTGAATAACTGAATATTCATTTATATAGCTTCTTGAATGTTCTTGGCTTAATGCCCCAAGTCCAAACGGTTTCCGATACAACACTTTTGACTCACCAAATCGGATAAATGGTCTTTGTTCGTGCACCAAGTTTTGACTTGGGGGATAACTAATTAACCTTTATCCCTGTATTTGGCTGAGATTAGCCTCACCATTAAACATTAAAAAAATTACCATAAAAGCAACAAAGAAAATATTCTCTAATACTTAACTTTTTTTTTTTACTTTTAATTTCACCGTTATAGCTATATTTATAATCATTTTAATATATATTTACTAATAGTATTATGGTTTTTACATAAATAAATAGACGGTTATGTTGGAGTGATTTGAAAATAAATCATACCGATTTATATATTATTTAGTTATGTAATGTCGTATGGTTTATATCGTTGTCTTAGATAATTTAATTTATTTTTTTATTTTTTGCAATTAAATCCAATAATTTTTTTTATAAATTTGATATTTTTATTTGTAATTTAACATTTTATTAAAAGACTCTTTTATCTTTAATCTTATTAATTAAATTCCAATTTTTTTAATCTCCAATTTTCTAATCCTAAAATTCGTATCTTTCATTCTCTTTTTATTATATAACCAATATTAAATTAATAAAATATTATATAATCAAATAAAGTAAAATATTATCTTATCAATTTTAAATTAATCAATTGAAATTAAATATTACTTGATAAATTTTAAATTTATCTAAGCAAATAAAATGGTCTAGCTAGAAGAATGAAAGCTAGGAGTTTCACGATTAAAAGAGGAATTGAATTAAAAAGATTAGAGATAAAAGAGCCTTTCAATAATATATTAAATAAAAAATAAATATATCAGATTTATAAAAAAATCTTTAAAATTTAATTATAAAGAATAAAAATTAAACTAAATTATTTGATGTGATAATATAAATGACGTAATCACATCATATGATGAGATAATATATAATTTACAAAATTTACCCAAGTAACTAACTGCCAGGTAAATAAACCCCTTAATTAACATGAAAACAGTCAAGAAAAGAAAGCTAGATAAGTAGGTATCATACAATACTCTTTGCAAAGCTTTATTTACAAGACGAATGATTATACTTTTTTCTGTTGCACATGAAAGTAACCTGCTTCTATTTTACAAAGTTTTATTCGTAGTTAGCGAACTAAACAAACGAACTAATTAACAGCTAGCTAGTTTGTTATTATAGTTATGAACAGAAACTATAGCTGGCTTGTGGCGCGTAACTATGCAACTAGGATTAGGCAGGGCGTGACGAGGAAGATGCCGATGCCGATGCCGCAGTAGAAGAAATTAATCCATCAAAGGTTTCTATGGTGTCACTCTCCCTAACTCGGTGCCACAGAAACGAATTATTTTCATCCATGGCATTCCGCTTGTGAATGAAAAAATAACCACCATTCGCGGGAAGAGAAAACCCACCGAGCTGCTGCAACCTCTCCAGCTCCTGCCTCAGCACCGAAACTTTGTCCGTGGAATTCACCTCTATCTTCACCGTGTGTCTCGAATTCCTCGGTATCACCTTCACCTTCATCCTCCTACCGGGAACCGGCAGAGAAGGTTTCAAGAACACGTCGATTTCAGGACTCCCTGAAACAATAATGTTTTGCAGGATCTGATCGTCTCGCAATTCCATGCCCATCGAAGGCGACTGCAGCACGATCCTCGCCACCGGAACACCTCGCATCTCTCCGCGCTCAGAAATCTTCCATTTCAGATTCAGAACGGTTTCGACCTTCTCCATTTCGATAGGGATGCGATCTTGCGACCTTGGAACTTTCACGTTCAGCGTCACCGTCGGAGGAGGAGGCGGCAGCGGATTTGGAACCAGTTGCGACGGCGTCGGACGAAAGAGCTGAAGCCGCCGCGATAGTATCGTTGACGCCGGCAACTCTTGGATCTCCTTTAGCTCGGACGGTGGTTGTGGCATCGGGATCACGTCCGATAACGAAGGACACTCCGGCATCGCAAGCGGATCGTAAAAGTCTTGCGGAGGAATGAGCTGCAACGAGGGATCCCACGGTGGGATGGCGGAGGGAACGTGTTCTTTGGTGGGAAGAGTTGGCAGTTGCAGGTCGGGCGTTGGTTGCGGATGCTTGGGCAAGTCTGAGTGAGACAGCGGCGAAGGAGGACGTTCGGCGCTAAGTTGGAGGAGAATTCGAGCGCCATGATGGAGATCGCATTGCGAAACGGTCCATTCGTCTCTGAGAAGTTGGCCGTGGTAGATGATTATTTGGCGGTAAATGGGAATGCGCTGAGAGTTTAACACCTTCTCTTTGACATGGCGGATTGTTTCAGAGGGATCAACTTCAAGACTGAAATTTTTCCCTCCCTGCTGCTGGACATGAAACTTAATCTCCATGTTTGAGCGGGAAACCACCCATTTTGCGTGCTTTATCTAGTTTCTTGAACCCCAATGCCCCCACACTCCAACCTGCTTTATAACTGTTGCCCGTTAATTACTATTATACTATTAGTATGCTATAGGTGTTTGAAAATTTCAATTTATGTAAATACTTTTAGAATGCACTAATAATATAATTATTTCTACTAAATTACACTCTCTTTTATTTATTTATTTATTTCGTGCGATGCAAATATTACACTCTCTCGTTTAGTTATGTTAGAAGACATACTTTCGTCTCCAATAGATTTGATTATACGATACTTCATAATATTTATTTATTTTTTTGTGAAGTTCTATAATATTTTTTTCCCACTAAAATATCTTTTATCCTAGTATATTTGAGCGATACAAATGTTATATTATTTTTTTATTATAATAAAATACACACTCTTATTTGTTAAAAATATAAATATAAATTTATTACAGTTTACTGTCATATTTAATAAAATAAATTTAGAAAGTACAACATGAGACCTCTTTGTATATTTAGGAGTTAGGACGACGATATTTGGATACTCTCTTAACAAACATCTTATGTGATACCTTTTTTTCAAATTTAAATAAACAAAGGGACCATTTATTTTATTATTATTTAGGCCCCGGGGGCTGGATCGGGGCAATTTGACCAGCTAATGCAAATTTCTAGTCCGCCACATGAAGGCCCACGTCATGCGGTTCAGTATAAGTATAAAATAGAAATATATTTAATAGTTTAAATATTATAAATATATTGAAATATAAAAGATATCGTATATATATGAGTCAAACAGTTTGACATAAAACACTTTTGACTCATCTTGTTAGGAAACCCAAACAGCCCTTAGACTTCGAGGACCACCTCCAGAAGAAGGAAGGTAAGAGAAATGTTACTTTTCTTATTCATTCATTATATATATATATATATATATTAAAATAGCTAAAGGACAAAGCGAATAACCGAACGCAAGGCCAATAACAGACAGCAAAGCCAATTAACGAAAAAGCACTAACAAAGTTTCCTTTTGGGCCTTATGGTTCTCCGCCTATCACAACTTCTCATCTTAAATCTTAATCTGGGCAAGAAAGAAACGAAGTTGAATACAAATACGTTGATTTCTTTTTTTTATATTTTTTATATTAGCAAAATTGTCGTGGTAAGTCCAAGATGAAAATAAACTACATTATTAGACTTTTAAAAGTCTACTCTATAGTCTCTACTATGGATTAATTATAAAATAGGTTATTAGCTATCAGAACTAAACTTACTTATTGAGTGATGAAATATGACGTTAAGTCGATCAGGGATTTAACTTCCATGTAAAAAAGACTATTGCATTAAGTGATATCCAATTGGATTTCTCTGGCAAGTCAGGATGCAGAAAGAAGGGAGATTAATTTTTAACATGTAGTCAGGATGCATTAAGTGATATCCAATTGAATCTCTAGGAATAAGATCCCTACCAAGCAACGCCTTTTATCTAAAGGAGTCAATTGTGGTGACCTATGTTGCTACTGCCATTCAAACTTTGAGAATGATTTTCACTTGTTCTTCGGGTGCGAGCTTGTTCCTATTAATTAAGGACATGGTGCTTGCAGCTGAAAATTGCACTGTTTTTATTTTATTTTCTCTTTACTTAATGCATTAGCCGAGAATGGCAAAAACCAGTTTGTTTTAACTCTATGTCTATGGTGCATACGAAAAAGGAGAAATGAAAAGCTTTGGGATGATGTTGACCCTCAATGGTGAACAACAACCTCTCACACACAGCAATATCATCTAGAATGACTTCATGCGAGGAGGAAAAACCAGCGACCACTTGGGGTGAGCCCCAATTCTGATCAAACATAGCAAAAACCCAATATTGGATATCTAACGAGTACCAATGCTGCAACGTTTAAAGTTCCGAACTGTTTTGGTGTAGGACTGTGTTTGCGAGATGATGCTGGAAATTTTGTGAAGGCAAAAACTTGATGTGGTAATCCGGAAGCAAAAGAAGCAGAAGCCTGGGGCCTCTTAGAAGCTGTTAATTGGGCAGCGGAGTTGCAAGAAACAAATGTTATATTTGAGCTTGATTGCAAGTATGTCGTAGATGCAATCATTACTATTCCTAAGGACAACGCGGAATTCCATTCTACTTTAGGGCTTCTTGGTTTCATATTAGTGTCCAATTATTTGATCACATCGCTCATTGTATTAATGTTTTTATTCTTAATGAAATAAAATAAGGAAGCTGTCTCAAAAAAGAAAAGAAAAACTACAAATTAGCTACTAATTTTATTGTAGTTAATCTTAAAAATTCTTGCAGTGTATTTCAAACCTATAAAACTGGAAACAAAAAAGATTTCATCATGATTACTCAAAATCGACATTGGATAACAATCTCAACATATTATTCAAACGAATGGATCTGACAATAATCAATATGAATGAAAGGTAAATACCCAATGTATAAATTTGTATTATTATTTTCTGTTTTAATTGCGCCAGCCTGCAATTAAGCCCGCTTATATGTGTGGTGCACCACCAAGAAGAAGGAACCAGCAACACAGACTCCAAATAGATTGTTTCTAGACAATTTTTCTTATATATATATAGTTTTTGTTATGTTTCAATTCCTTATAGTTTTAGTATACGTTGACGAATGATAAACACACCTGAATCAAACCATTGATGAAAAGAAAGAATGCAAAACACTGTTCCATGCTTTATCTCTGAGATGAATAGAATAAAAAAAAACAACGAACAAACACATCAGCTAGTTTATGATTAGTTACGATGATTGAGCAGAAACGAATCTATCTAGGGTTTCAAGGGCTGACCTATTCCTTGATGGAAAGGTCGATCTCATGATTCTCTGAAACATTACAATCTCGAAGAAGCTGATGATCAAGCAGTTCCACACGCGTAGAATGCGAGTGCAGCACCATCCTATCTACTGTGACATGTTCCATCTCAAAGCCTGCAAGAACTTTCATAGATGCAAGAATGAACTTTTTCAGCTTCAGAACGGTGTCGTCCAGGTCCGCTTCCATAGGGAAACGATCTTTCCAGTATTTATGCGCCTTCAAGCTCACCGTTACAATCCGTGACGGATCGTATGGCTTCGGAATCACCTGCGACGTCTGTTTGTCCGACGGCGCCGGCGGCTCTTCCAAACTCTTATGATTTGACGGCATCGACAACATCGGAGTCCTAAATGGCATCGGCAACACCAGCGATTGTCCGAGATGATTGTAATTGTTCTAGTCTAGGGTTACTAGATGGTTTAGCATGCATTATATAAGCATCGTCAAACCCTAATCTTATTATATGCTTACGTATTCAAGTCCGAGGGGATGTGTTATGTATCCTCCCATTTCATTTGGGCCAACTGACCCGGTGTCTTGGTAGACAACCGATCCACTATCAAATTTTACTCCTCACATGAGACAATACTATCCTGTTATATCTTAACTGCAAATCATCATATTCACTTATATCTTAATCATATCTTTTTTTTTTACACATAATCTCATCATATCTAAACATATTAATTTCTATTTTATATAATCATATAGTATTTACAATCCAAGACAGTATTTTTCCATTTCGAGACAGTATTTGTCGAATATGAGATAATATTTTTTTAGGCATCCAAGTAAGTTCAAGGTTCTTTGCTCCCCGCAATTTTGAATGTGGCTACAAAATTATTTTATCAAGCAACACAAAATTTTTTATTTTTGTATAAGGAAAAATCAAACAAAATGCCATAAGATTTAATTACAACAACTCATATTCTTGTTAAACAAACTGACTCAAACCTTCTTGACATAAAATTAGTTGTTTAGAAAAAGAAAACTTGTAATATAAGTTAAGAAATACTCAATGAAAAATTGACTCAATGGAGACTAAAAAATTAATAATAAATTTGTTATAATAAAAAATACTTACATTAAGCATACAATATGTCTAATTCAAGATTCTACATAAATTTTTTTTTGAGCGGACGACCACACATAATAATAGAACACAAGTAACATATATTAACGAAATTATACAATACAAATCACCTACCAAAAAATAATAAGAGACCAAAATTTCTGCAATGATAAAAATAAAGAACCATTTAAATATTATCTTATCATATTAAACAAGAATAGACTTGTTGCCCATGAAGAAAACCAAGCACAAGTAACATCAAAATTGACATCAATTTAATTTGCAAAAGAGTGACATAAAGAGAATGAAAATTATCACTCCTCAAATTATATATTCTAATTTATAACATG
Source organism: Glycine max (assembly GCF_000004515.6). NCBI lineage: Eukaryota > Viridiplantae > Streptophyta > Magnoliopsida > Fabales > Fabaceae > Glycine > Glycine max. Next base: position 48,077,430 of record NC_038246.2, read on the forward strand.
ATTAGATATTCTTACAATACATCAAGTAATTTTATTTGTTTAATGGAAAAGGAATTAAGATTGCCCGCTATTTAAAAAATACTATTGTTTTACATTATATGTGTATTTTAAAATTTAATAAAAGTAAAATATATGATTAAAAATATAAGCATATAATTAAAATATCATCATACTACTTAATAATAATGAAATCAGGTACTAAAATGAAATTATATTTTGAAAATGAATACTTAAATTTAATTGTTAAGGTTGATAGTAAACAATCTCTACATCCATTAATTGTAAACTGGAAAAGGTTATCCTATAATAAAATAAAAACTTAAAAATAAAACATTAAAATGATGGTGAGCATAATTTTTTGATACAAAAAAGTAAAAACAAAGTTTGAATGGTTGTGGAAATAGATGGCCCCATAACATCAGGCAAACATATAAATGAAATTATAGGAGAAGGTGTTGTGAGAACATGCAGTCTACAGCCCAGCTAATTAATGAATTTTATTAGTGGTGGGGGGTCGAGCCCCCCTGGCTAGATCCGTCGTCTCTGGTAATGGAGATGTTTCACATAACCAACATTTATAACTCAAAATTCCTCATAAGTATGCCTTTTTACAATTAAACTTTTAACAAGAGTCAGCTAGCTTATGACGAAAATCAGAATCTCTTACTATTAAAAATAAAATTAAGGACTTGCTTCTCTGAATAACCATATGATTCTGGTTAAACAAACATAACCAAATTTAAAATCAAATTTACAAAATGCTAGATTTGTGCATGATTTTTAAATTTATCATATCAAATGCAGAAATTTAACCTTCCTAACTTAAAATTCATTAGTAACTTAAAAAAAATACCCTTACTAAACACTCCTAAATGTTATTCATTAAAAAATACAATAACTTTACTTTTTAATATTTTTTCCATCACATTATATATATATATATATATATATATATATATATATATATATATATATATATATATATATATATATTACTATGTTGCAATGTATATATATAAATAACATTACTCGTGTGCCACAGCGAAATCAACAACAATTTTAAGTGATTCTCATTTACTCATTTTTGTGTTTGTTGACGTGGAGTGTTTGTCTGATTCTCTTGTTGCTTTACTTATGTTGATGTTATCAATTATTTGCTCCTTCAAGGATAGATCGATCGTGCAACTTTGCCTTCCATTATGACTAGGTAACTCATCTTGGATCTTCATTTTCAAGTAATAGTTACCTGAAATCATTGTCCAACTCAATCTTATTAGTGAAAGAGAGCTAGATTGAATACATGATCTTTTTTTTCCTTTTTTCTATAGTTTAACTACTAAGTTATTCTTAGAACTCATTGCATAACTCAACTTAATTTCTTGCTATTTGCATATGCCTCCAAGGTGTCTTTCTTTTGTTCGTGATTGTTTTACCTTTCCCACTGATAAAAATAATAAAAAATAAATAACGAAACTATTTATCTTTAAACACTTTCTTTATTTACATTCGAATCATAAAATTTCTATAATATTGGTAAGTTAAAGAACTTACTCGAAAAAAAAAACATTTGTGAAATATAAAACAGGTTAATTTTGATATGCGTACGGATTAGAATTTCATGACGTGTCAAATAAATCATGAAGCAATATTAAGTGATTAACTATTTAAAGATGTGAAATTAAACCCATTTCAAATACCACTTTTTAAAATAAAGTAAAAAAAATCATGAAAGACGTTTGCAAACTCTTTAATATATATGCCTTTATGTCAAATATGAACGAATCACGTACAATGAAGCATACAAAACTTTTATTTGAATGATTTACCAAGCTCTGAATTTACCAGTCTATACGAACAAACAGTCACATATCGGTATTGGCGTCCATAGGCCTAATAGTTAATCCTAAATGCAAGAAACACATTTTATGATAATTTTTAACAATTAGAAGCTTTTTTTTATGTCACAAATAACAATTTTTTTTTAACAGTGCATCAATACAATTCTATCATCATAACTAACTAATTTCCTCGTCTAACTAACAGAAATCATACCTACCTTAGCAACTAACTTGAAGCTAATTTTTTATTCGATACGAACTGAGATTCGCATGCATGCATGGCTTCTTTACCATTTACAAATTGTGGGAAAGAATGACTATTCTTTATCCTGGTGTGATTTCAATGGTGTCACCGTCAGCGGCAGCTGCGGTGGAGGAGGAGGAGGCGGCGGAGACTGTGTAAACTCAGGATTCCGCGGCGGCAATGCGTTCTCTGTGACTGTCATCGGTGTCTGCGGTGCCACCGGAGGCGCGTCCGGAATCGATGACAGCAACTCTTCCTTTGGTGGCGGCATGTCTACAATCGACTGCGGCAACTCTTGGTATTCATTTTTATCCGGCGGTGGTGGCGGTGGCGGTGGCGGCGCATCTGAATTTCGCTGCATCATCTCTTCTAACTCGTCCCTGTCTTGTATATGCATGTCTGTAATCTCGCAAGATTTTTTTTTTTTTTAATGTGAAACGCTTCACTTATGCGTTAATGAAAATGCTTTCCTATTTAATTTATGTAGTGAATGAGTAGTACTGAATAAAGAGATTCGTTCACCGTTCACCCCATTTTAGTTGAGTCTTATATCCCTCTCAAATGTATAGTATTTTATTATAAAAAAATAAAATTGTCATTACTTATATAAATAACATTACTCGTGTCGCAGCGGAATAAACTGCTATTTTAAGTGATTCTCAGTTTTATTATTTTTTCGGTGTATGTTGAAGATGCTACGTAGCAATATTTTTAGCTGCATGCATGATAGGACCAGTCTAACGAGATCTTTTTAAACTAATTAAAATATTCCTTAAATTTATCATAATTTCATCTGAAGGTTATTTTTATGCTTCCTAAGATGTAAAATTTCTAAGTTATTATGTAATTCCATTTACCATTTCTTTTTTTTTTTAGATTTGAGAATTTAAAAATATTTTTAGGGGCCTCCAGCAAACGCTTTACTTACCTCATGATTGGGTCGATATGAAAATGATCAGAGGAACTAAAAATTACTGTGATATCTAGATCTGTTTGATTTTGTCCTTTTCTTAAAAAAAAGAGTATTTTGTAAAAAAAAATTAAAAGAATAATTTAAACAAAAGAAAAGAAAAAGATTTTTAGTAATACTAATTTGAAAACAGAGCGAAAACGAGACACTATAGGAAAAGTCGAATGATATATATTTCAGGTACAGATTCATTCAAGTCATAACTCTACTGTAACATGCTGAGATTTCATATAATCTCATTAATAGGCAATGATATATAGGCACTCATATGTCACAAACACCTATTTAATACTCATTCTTTCTCTTTCATCCTATCAAATTATATCACTTATCACTTATCATACCTACATTCCTCTCCAATCTCTATCACTTTATCAAGGTGTCAAATAACATGAAGGTGTCCATGTATCTTTATCCTTAAAATTATTGAACTAGAGGCACTCAAAATTACTACCAAACATGCGATTGTAGCAAGATTGAGGCTTATGTACCCGATTCATTGAAAGAATAAAAGCAATATCTAAAGCAGTATTCTTTGGTGTTCATTGTTTACAGACTGTTAGAGAGCAACAATAACATGTGTAAACGTAATAAACTACGTATATGATTCCACAATTTCGTGGTTGCCACGAATAATTCTGCTTTTATCACCCCCACCCCGAAAATCAATTTGCAACAAAATTTAGTAATTTAAAAGCGGCAGAGCCGACTAATGCAACTATCTTCTGCGCTTTGATTCTTTCCGCATCTCTGCTACATAGTTCTCCAGATTTGATTTCTCCCATAAGCGTCTGAGCACAAGATCTTCCTTTGTTGCTTCATCTATTAATAACAGGCACGAAAACCATTAAGAGACATGCTAGTAGAATCCAGAACAAAACATAAAAAACAGGATGATTTTACTTCTGCAACATGGATAATTCCCCTATGTTCATAGTGTCTGTAAGAAGAAAGTTCATCAAAGATAAATTATAATCACCTATATTTCTCCATCTATCGAGAGGAATACTGAGGGATCTTTGTGTCAGATAAGAAGCATCTTCCAAGGAATAAGGGTACTTTTTCACTTTGTATCTCCAAAACCAACAGGCAGTCCACAACAGCAGCTGAATGGAAAACAGAACTAATCAGTAATTGCACATTTAAAAAAAATATTAATTTTCAAGGTTCAGCACCATTTGTGGGAAAGAACTTTGTACCTTGAATTAAAATAGAGCAATGAAAAATTCATGGTGAGTAATTGCAGTTTCCAGATAAAAGATTTGAACTCTAACCTTGCCTAAGGTATACGGTAATAGAACAAAGCGGACGCCAAGAAGTTTCCATACAGAGGGCATTTCAGCTCCAGTTATCTGCAGATCGAGTTCTTTGCTAAGGTCTTCTTCCGTTTTCCTGCATGTACGGATTCCTCACATTGTGTCTTTGTGTCAAAAATAAAGAAATTGCAGTCAACAAGGCCCAATCTTACAGATGAAAGACAAGCTGATTTAACAAAGGAAATAAGAGTTTTCAAAGAGAACCAATTTGAACAGGTCACTGGATACTAGATATAGGAAATTTCTTTTCGGGAGGTGCAACTGAATAACAACTAGATATAGGAAATTACATACAATAACTATAGGTGGCATTTGTTTCAAGGTATGTGATTAAATTCCCAGGAACAACTTTCCTAGGAATACTACATTCATGGGAAAACTAAATGGTATTTCTGGTGAAGATTTAATATTTCCATGAATGTTTTCAAAATTCAAATATGAAAGAAAAAATAAAAATGGGAATGATACTGATTAGTTGGAATATATGATAATTTCCAACAATCCCAGGGTAATGTTATATTCCCACCCATCACAGTGGGAATAGAAGATAAGAAAACTATGCAGACAGTTAAATCCTAGGAATCAACTATGTCTGGGATTTTTTTTTAAAAAAACTTATAACATGGGAATATTATATTTCCATGTTCATATTCAGGGTAATAATTTTGCAAAACTTGAAACAAATACACACATACAGATTGAGGATGATAACATACTTGTCCATATTCTTCTGACTCTTCTTCTTGTTTGTAACCCCTCCACTGCGTTCAAGTTCCAATGCCCTTAGTTTATTTTTATATGCAGGTGTCTTCTTGACCATGGCTACAGCCTAAACACAGAAAAGTCAGTGCAATGAATGTGGATGTCTTAATCTTTCAAAAACATTTTATACAAATAACAAATTAAGCAATTTCCACACACAAACAAAAAAAAATTTAACAGCCCTGACCTATTTCAAATTCTATGCATGCATCTATGACCGTAAATCATTGTAAACCATTTTACTGGTAATGACGCTTGGATTCATTGAACATGCATGGAACAGAAAATTTTCACCACAAAACTTGGGCAGTGGCTACCCTTTACTTCAAGACCTACTCTCCTTGGTAAGAGATGTTCCAAAAACAAACAAGTTAGTTCTACACCCATTAATCAAATGATATGGTTCGTACAAATCCAAAACCCTTCACAGAATGTGCTCAACTGCTAGGCATAAGTCAGCTAAATACAATCTTTAACACCAAAGGTACAGCTCTTCAACCTTTAGCTAGCCAACTAGAGAAGAGAAGTATAACTGTGCATTTCACATAACAAAGTTCTACTTTTCTTGAGTTTTGACAATACAAACTTGTATCAACAGTTAACATATCCATGGCACATGTTCACATCAGGGATGTTGTATACTTTTTTTTTCATCAGCAAAGAAAATTCATAAATAAAAGAGGATAAAGGGTACAAGGGATGTTTTATAATAAATCAACTGATATTAAATATTTCACAATACCTGATTATACCTTGTTGATTGATTTAGATATTGAAAACCTGAAAGAATAAGAAGAAGGCCGACCAACACAGCACGGGGATCCTGGCAGGTAAAAAAGTACAGAAGTACTACAAAATGAGTGTCACTTGCAAAATTCAATCATTTCAAATCAATTTCGTATCCAAAATCCATCACTGCTTCCAATTGCAAATGCAACAAATCTCACCGTCTTGTGACCATAGTAAGCCCGATAATAGCGTGCAGTATTATAAAACACCTGAAATCAAGAGATGAAAACACAGTTCTATACTTCAACAAAAACTAAAAGGATAGGGATGAACAACAATTCAGCGGCTATTAACCACAATCTTAAAAGGAAACCAAACTTGCTATAAAAGTATAAACACCTCCTCCGGATGTGCAATTGCATAATCATATTGCTCTCGCGTGGCCTCATCCTTCAAAATCTGTAAAGAAGTCATATTACCATCATTAGCATCAGAACCAATTTCTCACCAAAAACAGAACAATGTGATCAATTTTCAATTTACTTCTCATTGCAAAACGTTCATTTTTTTTATCAAATGCAAACTCCTACATCAGAACCATTGAAAAACAAAGAAAGCTATAAAACCAAAGTACCTCATAAGCATTGGCGACTTTTACAAACAGCTTTCGCGATTCCGGATCAGGGTTTTTGTCCGGGTGACTGAATTAAACAAAAAAACCGAAAAAGAAAATAAAAAACAAAGAGAGAGTAAAAGAGAGCGAGTTAAGGAGAAGCTGTATTAAGAGAAACACTTACTACTTCAAGGAGAGTTTGTAGTAAGCTTTTTTGATTTCGGAAGCATTGGCACTTTGAGTAACCCTGCAAATAAGAAGAGGAGGAAGGGTTACGAAAACGAATAATGCAGAAACGAAAGAGAATTGGGGGGAAGAAAGGGAATGTTGGCTGACCCAAGTAGATCGTAGCAATCATCTTCGTCGCAGTAGATTGCGCGCGAAGGCGAGATGGTGGATAGAAAGAGAACCAACACAAAGAATGGGATGGCGGTTGCGCGCCACCGGATCGGTACCGGCGGCGGATCCATTTCGCCGAAGTCGGTGATGAGGCTTTTTTTCTTTTCCCTACTTTCTCTCTGTTGACCAAAACTCCAGACACGAATTTGCACTCTTGCCACAAACCCCGATCTAATTCGGGGCTTCTTCAATTCTCCCAGAATTTCGACATTTTTTTTAGTTTAATTAATTTAATTTAATCGTACTCTCCATTCTTTTCTTTTTTTATAATTCTGGTGATATCAGAGTTCCATTTTTTGCTAACATAATTTTTTGTTTAAAGTTTATTTGTCTTTTAATCGAATTCTAAATTATAATCAAGTTCTTTTTTCCTATGAATCGAAGAATTAACAAAAAAATAATAATTTTTTGTCAACGGTAAATAAGTAATTTGATGGTTGTAATGTGAGATGCTAATTTCATCCTTGAAAATAATAAAAAGTTTCTAATTCTTTCATTACAAAAAAGAATATGTGATACTTAAAGAGGTATTGTTTCTTTAAATTTTTAGAAATATTAAAATATTTATGGACTAATTAAAATTTTAGTGAAGAATTAATACTAAAAATACTATTTTATGAAAATTAGAATATATTATGTAGAACGTGTGCCAAAAGTAAATATGAAAGTGATTACTTAAACTAGTTAGACTAGTTTTTTTGAAAAAAAACTAGTGAGATAAGTTGGTAATTAGTATTTTAATAGTAATTCATATTTTGGCTATTATTTTAAATTTGTGTATGAGATTAATTATACAATTATAATTCTAACTATGACATTGATTTGTTCTTTGCATACTAAGTAAAAAAGTAACTCAATTTTTAATATTAAAAAAATTGTTAAATGCGAAGAGAAAAGGTGAAAAATGAAAAAAAAAATTCATAAATGTTGATATGTGTCTACATTTTTTGACAGTTTTTATATCAAAAAATATAGATTAAACTAAAATAGTTGAAAGATTTTATCTGAAGTTGTGAAAAAAATTCTATAAACTTAAAGAAATTGAAAAATTTGTATTTTGGTGATGTTGGATATTAGAAAAACTATTTAAAAAATAGTAGTTAAAACTATTAGGATTTATTATAATCTTTAGTAGAATGTTTATGTATTTATTATATTAATATTTTAATTGAATTAGTGGGTTAGTATTGGATTGGTTAAGGTTGGAGCATTATGTTTGTCGGGCCTTGAAATCGAAGCCCACGTGGATTTGACCCCAAATAATTGACCCTCTTAGTCTTAGACATACACCAAGGGCTGTGTAGAAAGCAACTTGAAGTGCAGGTAGCAATAGCCCATCTCGAATCCAAATTATGCAACCTACACAGCCCTTTTTAGCCGAAACCCGTGGAGTTAGGAGCTGGCCCAAATCAATGATGCACTTTAAACGAGATTAAACACTGATAGAAAGGAACCTTGAGTAGTAACCACTGATTTAAGAAAACCTTTGAGAAGAAGACCAAAGAGAACAAGTTCTTCAATTTTTCCGCAGGTAGCTACCGTTGGGGATCCCCCAATGCTACATGCATTGGCCAGTTATCTTGGTCAGAAGCATTTCACATTCCTTTAACTCATATGCTGGGTTCCGCCGGAACCAACACTTTTAGGTAATCACAAATTATCTCTCCTTTAACATTTTTAATTTTGGATACTCATGTTTTTATTCTGTATATTGATCATTTTTTTTTTAATTTCTTCTCAATACTAATTCAAATACAAACGTTTTTGGATGAATACAGATTTAGTACAAAAATTGCTCTCCAAATATATGTTGCACTTAATTTTGGCAAACAAGAAATGTTTCACCGTTGGAAAAACACAGACTCAAGATACAACACAATTCAATAACTTTTTTTTTTTTTTTGAATCGATCCCTTCAATTAAAATTGCGTTTATTTTCATTTTTGATAAAATCATTTAATTTTAAAAAATCGAGGTTTAAAAATTAATTTATGTTTAGGAGAAAAATTTAAAAGTAAGTTAAGAAAAATTATTTGTTTTATCTGAAAGATTCTCGATTTGTAAATATATATAAATAGAGTAAATTATTCCGATATTCCTATGTTTTTTGAGATTACACATGATTCTTAAGTTTTTTTAACGATCGCTGTAACCTCTTTTATAAGGGTAGTATGCATAATATTTTTTAAACAATTAAAGAAGTTAGTATAATATTTTTTAAATAACTAAGAAATAAGTGTATGAATAGAAAAAGAAGAGGAATCAAGAAAAAAATGACAAAACTATAGGAGTGTTAATTTAATTTACTCTGAATATAATTTTTAAGTTTACCCATCAAAATGTAATTTATGTCACTTCTTTCCAAATGAATTTTATTTTCTACTATAATTTTGAAAATATCAAAATTCTACCAAACATAATTACAATCGTTTGTCAATTCTAAGTACCACACATTAACGAGAACAAAAAATAGAATTTATCGAAAACTAATTAATTTGTGTAGGTGTTTCTATGTATGCAGCTGGACAATTCAACAGTTTGCTACTCAAGTTTCCATTTTGGCGCAAACACTAGCTGAAATTCTGGCACAAGTCAGCACGTTCTTTGAGGAGAATTGTTTGCCCAGATCCTGTTATATTAGATTGAATCGATATCCTCCTTGCCCCTTGGCTTCTGGATTGATGCCACACACAGATAGTGCCTTCCTCACCATCTTACATCAAGATCAGGTTAGAGGCTTGCAAATGCTCAAAGATGGGAAATGGTTTGCCGTAAAACCAAACCCTGATGCTCTTATAATCATCATTGGTGACTTGTTCCAGGTACTCATTATTATTATTAGGAAGGAATTTTTTTAGAGATAGTCTTTAATTTATCCGTAAGTACGTTACATTCAATCCTAACTAATTCAAGTTGATTTGGATAAATCCATTTAAGGGAATACGGTATATTCAGTGCCTATTTTATACTATGACTATGACACTAATCAGTGCCGAATTTGTTAACTTAATTAAGAACACTGCTAATTTGCTATTTTGTTTATTTTATGCAGGCATGGAGCAATGGTGTTTACAAGAGTGTGGAGCACAGAGTTGTGACCAATCCAAAATTGGAGAGGTTCTCTATGGCATATTTCTTTTGCCCCTCTGATGCTACAGTGAAGTGTCAAATGCCGGTCTCAGTTACGGGCTTAGCGTATTATTTGGGCCTTAAAAGTCCATAAAAAAACGAGTGCTGGTCACTCTTCATCCAATTTTTTTGTTTTCCTACTTCTAACTTGTAACATCAAAGCGAATCAAAACTAGACAATGCTCCGATTATCAAAGTTAGAGGATTAATGTCAAGAAGTGGAAACATTGCAATAAGATTTTTGGTGAATTAATCAGTAAAATACTTGATGACAAATATTAATATGACCTAATTAATAATCAATCGTCTTTCTCAGGATTTTTGGTAATGTTGTCATTTTCCCAATCTTTGCCTGGCTAAGGGAAAAAAAAACCGGAAGCGCTCACTCGGCAGCCATGCCAATTTGGCAGTTGTGTCCAAACATCCATTCCGTTCCTCAAATCGTAGCGTGCACCCGCAACGACAAAACGGGATCGAAATCCGTTTCAGGGAGACCCAAGGTGAGCCCTCAACTGAACCGGTGGTCCAGAGCCCGAGCCGTGCGGTCCGGTCAGAAATTGGACCAGTCCAGTCTCCGAACCCAACCCCCGGAGCCCAACCCTCCTGTACGTCCACTTCCTCTCCCGGTGGACCCAGACGGCGCCGTCAATTTGGACGGCGCAGATGTCATGACCGTCAAGTCCATCTATATAGTCTCCGACGGAACCGGCTGGACCGCCGAACACTGCGTTAACGCCGCTTTGGGTCAGTTCGATTACTGCTTGGTCGACCGTGGCTGCCCCGTCAGTACCCATTTGTTTTCTGGGGTAAGCAAATAGAAAACATTGTATTGTATCAGAATGTCTTTTTTCTTTCTTTGATTAAATTACCATACTAATTTTAATCATGTCAAAGTATGAGTTTCAGTTTTGGACTTCCATTATCAACTACTTATTAGAAATTATTAGATGCATTTTTGAATGAAATTATTACACATGTGAAGAATCATATCATACATACATGTAGTAATTACCCTCGAATGCATAGAATAACTGGCACGGATTATTTTTGTTTAATGGTTCTACCGATTATGATGATCACCCGCAGAGACTATCTGTAGTGTCACACCAAAAACATAGATTACCCTATATGTGATAATTTATAATTCAATGATGGCTTTACGCTTCCAGAGTTCCAGTATATCAATGCATATACTAAATTTCAATTTTTTTAGTTATGTTTGGTAATGTTTAAAATTTGTTGTTATTGATTAGATTGATGATGCAGAGAAGTTGTTGGAGATCACAAAGCAAGCAGCGAAGGAAGGTGCTTTCTTTGTGTATACTTTAGCTGACCCATCATTGGCTTCAGCTGCAAAGCAGGCATGTAAGTTATGGGGTGTGCCTTCCACTGATGTATTAGGACCCATTACAGAGGCCATTGCTTCTCATTTGGGTGTTTCTCCTTCTGGCCTTCCTCGTGGGGCTTCCGGACTCCCCCTCTCCGATGATTACTTTCGTAGGATTGAAGCTGTTGAGTTTACCATCAAGCAAGATGATGGGGCATGTCCCCAGAATCTGGCTGAGGCTGACATTGTTCTCACTGGTGTTTCACGCACCGGCAAGACCCCCTTGTCTATTTATCTGGCTCAGAAGGGGTACAAGGTGGCCAATGTGCCCATTGTCTTGGGCGTGGGAGTGCCAAGGACTCTGTTTGAGGTGGATTCAAAGAAGGTTTTTGGTTTGACTATAAATCCTCTTGTCTTACAGAATATTAGAAGAACAAGGGCTAAAACTATGGGATTAAGTTCAGATGGTAGGAGTAATTACTCGGAGATGAATTATGTTAGGGAGGAGCTTGAATTTGCTGGAAGGCTCTTTGCACAGAACCCTCTTTGGCCAGTCATTGGTAACAAATTTATTTTACCCTAGTTCTCATTTCTGTCATCTTTGATGTTACATTAATTCATGAAAGGGGTTTGGAAAATGTTAGCTTCAAACTAATGCTTATGATGTCTTAATTTGTTATCTAATTACAGATGTGACTGGAAAAGCCATAGAAGAGACTGCAGCAGTTGTATTGAGGCTGTACCATGACAGGAAGCACATATGCACCATGCCAAGGATCTCAAAACGCTATTAGAGATGACAACTTTTTCTCTTGTTGAACTTATAGATTGTATAGTATTATGATGCAGAGTTCGCCGAGTACTGATAAATTTCATATACCATTTACTTGTGGGGGTATACTTTAGCTAACATGTATGTCTTTCTTAGGTGTTATATATCATTACATGTATATGGTGAGATGCTACTATCAACTTCAAAACTTGTATCATAAGTAATTCGATTCTAAGAAAGAGTTGAACAGTATCTTGGCCCAACTGCCGAAAAAGTGTTTTGCTCTCTTGAACCTACTAATCTATTGCAAAACTGCTTTTCAAAAAATTTGGTGACTGCTGGTCACTTCTCTTTTTGTGAAAATTCTCATAGAGCATAATGAATAAGTAGAAATGCCCTTTTCCTTTAAGGGAAAGCAAGATCTGTTTCCGCCAGAATAGTGAAGTATTCCTCCATTGCTATTAGCTTTATTATCTTGTTTGGATCTTAGTTACACTTATTGTTATGCTCGCAATATTTATTGGTATGTACGTGATAGGTTATCTTACCAAAATATCTGGTGGAATTTAATATTTTATGCTAGTTTGGTTACGAACACTTGTTGATAAAATACATGACATACTAAACATGTTGAAATCTTAGAATCCAAGCAACCTATACGTCATTTAACTAATTTTATGTAAACTTGCTGGTGTACCAAACTTGCCTACAGGCACAAAAGCATGAGCATGTGGATAGCGAGGGGTTTCTTTGTTTTTCTTACCCATTGAGAAGTTCAATAACTCACAAATTTCGTCGGTTGAGTTGCTGATATTTTTGTTCACCTAACTGGGACTGTGGATTAACAGTGTTACTGCAACCTTAGAAAAGAGGTTGGCTAATTACCCAAGAAGTGTGCTTGATCTCTTAATATGATTGAGGACAAAATTAACAGTTACATTAATTAGGGGTTGTCCTCAAGTCCGCCATCGAAAACTCGCTTGGCTGTTTATGTCTTCTGGCAGTGGCAAACATTTATCTTCATATTAGGGTTGGTTGTGAAGGAAAAGGATCCAAGTATCTAACGTTCACATGCTACTTGTTATTTAGATTAAAATACACAACATACAAAATTTACCAAACTAATCTTAATCTTTTATACACATAGTTTATTTCGAAAGGTTTCCCCATATATAAACATTCTTTGTCCCTAGAAAAAGCACTCGTGGATTTCAGTTTCTTCCGTAAGGAAAAATGTATTTCAGCACGCATGCCGTTTGTGCCTACTTTTGTAGCTTGTAGAGGTAGGTAGCTCTCATGGTTTTGGTTTTACTTTCCCCTCCCCTTTTTCCACTGTTAAAACTAAAGTTACACACATTAGAAAAAGGTTCACTTGCCATTACATGCAAGAGCAAAACAAAAGATACGGGGGATAAAAATAAGATCTGAGTAGAAAGAGCGAAACAGTGACTTTCTGATCCTCCAACTCCGTTATGCCCTTAAATGACACTCCCAATAAACTACAGAGCACTCTCTTACATGTGATCTTTTTTATCTGTTGCTAACTTGCTGGCTTCCATTCAGATAAAAGAAATATATTCCTTCCTCTCTATCATAGTGCATTGTGTCATTGTATTTGCCTTTTGTAGCTCCCAAATAGGTAATTGAGTCTGACAGGTAGTTCTGCAAATTTGTCCTCAACTTCTTGTTCCTGAGTTTTGCTCCAATCCTAGGATTTATAATTTACACGACCCATTATCTCATTTGTCCAATATAAATCAGTGGCATCAGTCACTGCTGCCAGTCACCCCCATATTCATCTGCATTTTGCTTGCTGAGAGTAAGAGTGAAGTATATCAGCAACATTGTTCCCATGCTTGACCTGTTTCAGTGTAGGGAAATTAAGACACATAACATTGGATGAAAGGACAGAACAGAAACCAAGTATTGGAGCTGAATCTTACAAGGTGGCAAAGAAAAGAAGGACTCTTTTAGGATCAAGGAGCCATGAAGAAGATCGTTTAAAACTATTTCTTCGAGTTATACATTTGCTTTCGGTGGTGGGGGTGGTGGTGGTGCACATGTTACTGGCAGTAATAGTAATCTGATGATGAACTTGTGTGTTTGTGGAATGATGTGTGGACCCTACTGCCACCACCGCTGACTTTTCAGCCGTGCAGGACCCTGCTAGAGCAGCTGCAGTTCCATAAAACTCATCAAAATATTGTCTCAATTTCTTATAATGACAATACCTGTGGCCCACAAGAATGGGTTACCAACAAGATTTTAATATTTATATCTAATCCCATGATCTGTAATGTCTGCAGTCATATACATGGTTGACCCAGAACTCTATTTCAGAGAGCTATAATTAATTGACATGTTCTCGTAGTAGGTTTCCTTTTTTTCACCCTAACTAATCTCCAACCACCAGGGACTAGGCCAAACAAATTTCACCGCCCTCATAATTTTCAATTTACGTAATCCAAGTGAGACTATAATCATGTTGATGTCATTATATTCCAAAACTTAAATCTGAGATTATGATACTGACAACCATACTATATTAATAACAAACATACTTATGTTTGTCAAAAAAAAAAAAAAAACCAATAACAAACATAGTTATACAGCAATGAGACCTAAGAATCAGGGGACACCCACTTTGGCCTCACATAGGTACAGGTTGGTGTTGAAATATTTTATGATACCATTTTAATTTTTTCACCCGTGTCCACAATCCACATATGCATATCGATGAACCCAAGTTCCATAATGGTCAAAAATAGAAACAAAAACACCTGTTGATTAATTATATTAAACTTCTCTTCACCAAAACAAATTTCAAGTAGGCGAATCATTCAGTCTAGGATCCTAAGAAAAATACAAAAAAGATATTTAGATCCTTTCATGGGTTCTTTCTGGTGTACACATTTTTTTTATATAATTATCTGCAAATTACTCTATTTCACATGAAAAGACTCAAATGAAGATCCAAATTGTAAACAAAACATACTATATAATTTTAGGTTAGAATAATACAACGAATGAGTTCAACTTTTTCTTTTTTTGCAAAGGCAATGGTACCTTTTGGTGAGCATGTAGTTGGGGCAGTATCCCTATCATGAAGTGTGACATTGCCATTCACCTTCCTGTCGCCCCCACGCTGAGATCCTTTCCTGGAAAGGCTCCGCTGCAACTATACCGTTAAAATCAATCAATCAATAATCAATAACGTGAGGAAAATGATTAAGTATAATAGCCAAAAGAACACAACTGAACTAGTCAACATGGGGGGAGTTAAGTAAGTGATACACAAAGTTGAAACTTGAATGATTAAATTTAAATAGCTCCATCTAATTTTCGACGTTTCATAATTTAAAATTATAGTTAAGGGTGAAGGAATTGAGGGGTTGGGAGGATAATAATAATAAAAAAATAATGCTTGAGAAAGACATTCGATTTCAATGGCCGCAAAGGTTTAACAACAGTTGATAACGTGCGTGTTTTTCCTTCTCATTTTCATTAATGCCCTCATTCTCTGTTCATGACTAGAGTCTAACATTCTGGTTACCTAATCAGTGTCTCGTCCCCCAAGTAATAAAAATAATAAATTTATATAAAAAATTCTAATGTTTAAAGTATACATTATAAATTGCAGGAAGAACAAACCACCACTGACCCTGTTTTGCTTGTAAGATGTGCCAAACAAAACAAAAATAAAATAATTATCGCGTGGAAAAATATAATTTAAAAAATAAAAGGATCTTACTGTAATTCTGGAATTAGCATTATTGCTATCTTTGTTGATGCCGGAAGAGAAGGAATCCATATCAATCACAAAGCTATCAGCTTCCTCAGCCGAATACTGATATGCGTTTATGTGATCTGAAACCAAGATTCTCTGGGTACCCATGTTCTTCTCTTCTGATTCCAAAGCCTCGTGAGAAGAAGAAGAACCACCCAAATTCTACAAAAACCAAACACAACAACCCACAGCCACAGAGCCACAAGGATTATGAATTTATCAAGGAACTTATCACAGAAAAATTGAAGTACCCGAATAAAGACACAAATTTTCAATGGAACAGTTGTAAGAGAGAAACAAAGGAAAAGAAAAATCTTACCGACTCTGAAATTTCTTCGATGTCCATCACTTATTAAGGTGAGAAAAAAAAGGAGAATGATGGAGGAAAAGTTGCGTATGGAATGGGGCACAGCTCAGGCTATATAACTATACAGCACCCGATTGAACATGAACATGAAACCCATAAGTCAAAACGCTCAAGTTTATATATATAAAAAATAGCATAAATGATTAACATACCCGCGAACCATTACCCAGAAACTTCTTATTTCTTCCTTCTTCAATTGATTGTGATTGTGGCAGTGAAAATCAGCAAAAAGGGTTGCCAAGGACACAGAAAAAGCCAGTAACGGAAGGTGTTAGTTTCTTCTGTTGAAAGTTGTGTGGAAACGGAAGAAAAGAATGGACTTATAACCACTCTACTTTTTGTCTGATTAGAAGTGAGTATTTTTTACTGGAAGGAAGAAGAAAGAGGAAACGATGAGGGAATAGATGGGAAGAGTGTGAGAGTAAAAGAGAGAGAGAAAGGCAACGCCATCATCATAATCATCATGTGGATTGTGGGGTTTGTTCTGTGAACAAAATATATACATACATCAACGGATTTAATCCTTCTTACTCTCTTGCTTTTGTAGTTTTGTTTAGTGTTTATAATACCATGTTTGCTTTTATTTGTTTTGTTATATCCCATGTACTTCACTGTGAATCTGTGACGTGCAGCAGATAAGTACATCTTTGCAGCCAAAATCGGACTACGATTTCAGAAAATTTTAGAAATATAATTAACTGATTTCTTATATTGTTTTTGGTCAGTTTATATTTTGTAAGGTAAGTTTTGGTCACTTTGAATGAGTTGACTTGAATCTTAATATTGTTGGACAAGATAACTAAGGATTATCTTTTTGTTATTTTTGGGTCAAATAATTTTCTTTTTAAAAAAGAATATCTTAAATGTACGCTTTCATATGATTAAGGAAAATAGTTTCAATCAACCATTTTAAGTAGACTACTCTAATAAAAAATTTAGCTTTTACAAGCATATCGGATTCGCCTTGCACTTATTCTTTATCCTCCTTTTAACCGTTTTGGTTGTTATTATTTATTATTGTTGTTATAATTTTGGATAACAATTTACCTTTATATAGTAAAGAATTTTTATAAGGAAACCTAATCTGTGTCTATCCTTCCTTGAAAAATAATACGTGTACTAATTGCTCTTATTTTGAAATTTGAATTCTTTTAACTTAATCATACTGTACATATTTTAAAGGATTTTAATTTTTTGGTTGTTATTATTTATTATTGTTAATTGTTATAATTTTGGATAACAATTTACCTTTATATAGTAAGGAATTTTTTTAAAGAAACCTAATCTGTGTCTATCCTTCCTTGGAAAATAATACGTGTACTAATTGCTCTTATTTTGAAATTCGAATTCTGTTAAATTAATCATACTGTACACATTTTAAACGATTTTATTTTATATATTTAAAATTTTGGGAGAAAAATAAACCATGTGAAAAGAAAAATACTTATGTATGTTTGAGGTTCTTGATAAAGATTAATAATTGTTTCCAGCAATGACTACTTTGTATCATGATCAACAGAAAAAATTAAAATATTTTCTCTTAATATTATCTTATAAATTTACTTAAATTTAAAAATACCCATGTAGTAAACAGAAATTTGTGTTTATTATTTTAAAACATTTAAAATCCCACCATTGTTTCTTTTAAGATATTTTTTATCTACTAACAAAAATAATAGCTACTTTTTCTAATAGACTTCTTTAGAATAGAATCTGAATTCCGATCATGTAACGTAGTTTAACAAACACAATCACAATGAGACCTGAAACTTAGAAGAACTATTTTTTTTTTTTACAGAAAAACTTAATTAGGAGAACTATTAATATTCACCATTTATATATAATCAAAGCAGTAAACTTTGACAAATTCAATTGCATGTAATTAAAGTCTCGAGCTTTCAAAATTAATGCAGCAAAGTCAACATTGACAGTGGAATTAATTTTACATCACATTAGGAATGAGTTTTTGTTTATGGGTTTCATTGAAATATAGTGATACTGGAAAATTAGTTACATCATCTAATTATAATTATAAGTGTTAAAAGTTTTTTAAATTTATGATTTTGGTTTTTTTTATTTTAATTATAATATTTGGTCCTGTTAATGTTTTTGATCATCCTGATAGATTATTTACACATAAGTATGACTAATTGAGTTATTAAGTTAATTATAAATTAATCAAAACTATTAGTTATTAAAAAGTTATTAATATTAATTTTTTATAGCACAAACATCTCTTTTATCTTTATTATTGCACCAACTCCATCAATAATAACACCACATTAGGATAGAGTTAATAGTCTTTTATTAAAAAAAATAATTTAATTTATAATTATTTTAATATCTCTAATAATTATAATTATTAGTTAATAATCTATAGGGGAACCAAAATTATAAATTTATAAAACTAAGAGGACAAGATATTACAATTAACAATCAATGAGACTAAAATCATAGATTTAGAAAATTTGGGGATCAAAATTATAATTTAGCCAACTATAAATTGTTGTAAATTTATTTTTAAAAAAATCTTATGATAATCGTGAGATTTGCTAACATTTTCCCACGTAATTATTTAAAGAAATACATTAATTAGTAATGAGCAATTAAAAAATTGTAGTTATAATTTATTAATCTACTATACTATAAAAATAAATAAAACAAAGTCAAAGTGCCTAATACGTTAATAAGCTACGCCCTACCCTAGGTGTATTTATTTCAAGAAAATTACAATTGTAAATTTGTAACTTACCAACATACTTCTCCTAAGAAAAACATAAAGCTTAATTGCATTTTTTTTATTATAACTCTTTTGATTTTTCACGAATTTTATCCTTAACTTTTTAATTTGATGCATTTTATCCAATTTTTAGGAAATTTACAAATTTTATCATTGGTAATTTATTCATTAATAAGTACAAAAGTTGGAAATAAAATTTTTCCAAAAAAATTAGGAATTAAATTCGTCAAAAAATAAATCGAGGTAAATTTTTTGAAAAGAATAATAAATTAAAGGTAAAACGTATAATTATGTTAATAGTAAAATGATGGACAGTAAAATATAAATGTTTGAACTAAAACACACCAAATTAAATAATTGGGATAAAAAGTACAATTAAGAGAAAAAAAACAAGTTAATATATATTAAAAAATCTCAACAATTATTTTGAAAATCATATTTAAAATGATATGTATTTTTATACATGAATATAATGATATGTAAGTAGTTGACCGTATAAAAAAATATTGTATCATAATTTTAAATTTTAAATAAGGCGTGATATCACATGGAGAGACTACTAATGATGTTGTATATTATAGGGTGTGAATATCGCATGGAGAATTCTCTAATTAACTATCTTACAATTATGTTTGTTTTTATAATTTAATTAAAAACTATAAGCAATTTATATTTAAGAAAAAAATCAGTTTTAATAAATTTTAAAAATAATGTTAGTGGCTTAGTGCATAAGTAGTTAAGATTTGAGATAATTTTTCAATATTAAAAATGAATCACGTGAAAAAATAATTTTAAAACTTTTAAATTTTAAGGTAAAAGAAAAAAAATGTTAAAAAATTGAGTTTTAAAAAAAATATAAAAACCAATTTAAATAACAATTGTAAAACAACGAAAAACAGTATAGTAAGAGAAAAATAATATAGGAACTGATAAATAAATTTAAATTTTTTCATAAAATATTAATATTTACTTAAAAATTATATTTAATCTTTATAAATTAGTTTATCTATAAAAGAACACGCATGAAAACATCAAATAAAATTTTAGTAACTAAAAAAAAACTCGCATAAAAAAAATCTAAATTCTTAATCATGCTTTAACAATTCCTCTGTATTTAAAATCTATTTCTTTGACTTCCGATCAATACTTGTTCATCTGTCAGTCAGTTAACCCTATCTGTTCAACTAAAATTTCCGTTAGCTGCCAAATTCTGATTTGGTTAGGCCAAACATTTTTCAGTATGGATAAGGTGAAATGATATTTTTCAGTTGAATTAAATTACTTTATGAAGATTTTGAAATAAAAATCAAAATCAAAATTTGACAGTTATTTAGTTAAAAAAAAAACTCAAATAACTTGATTTTATCAATTAAAAAATTAATGAAATAAAATTCTAACAGAACTATTCAAAAATTAAATCATAACTTAATGACTGATTATTAAAATATAAAATTTCAATGTTTTTTATAGGTTTATAAGAGCAATTATACATGCACTTTTTTCCAATTTCCTAAATTAATTTTTTCTTCTTCTGAATATTAAGGTATCATTGATAAGGTTGATCATGGATTTGGTCGGCTTTAGGAAAATTTTGAGTTTTTGTTGTTTGTATCAAAGATACCTCTTGGTTGACGATTAGAGGTTAATTTTTTGAGACACAAATATCATTATAGTGAATTTTACTTCTCATAACATTATTTTTCATACTCATCACTAAGAATTGAAACACAATTAATATACTTAAGAGACTCAATTATTTACTAATTGTTGCTAAAGTTCGTTCATACAGAAAAAAATTGAGTTTGATAAAATAAAAATTGGAAGGTTAAGTTAGGTCCAGTAAAGATAAGGCATAATAAGTTTTATAAGGTATTTGGTGCAAATATTTCAACAGCAAATAATAAGATGCTGGGATCTTATAGATTTTCTCCTTAGAGTCTAAAAATTCCATATACACTTAGGCAATCATATTCGTTCCCTCATTTTTTTTCTTAATTTTTATCCTCCTAAATTTGTATATTTGTATATTTGCTCTTTGCTACTAATTCTTTACCCGTCCATAATAATATTTAGGTAAAATTGTAAATTTGATCTCTCATTTGATCTTCAATTTTGGATTTTTTCCTCCGATAAAATTATTCTTTTGTCCTCATATTTGATCAAATCACGTAATGCTAATCCCCTAACTCACAATTGGATGTTGACTGTTACATGTAATGTTGATGGTCACGTGTCACGTTTTTATCGGATGATGACTACCACGTGTCATGTTCTGATTGGTCAATAAAAACAACAATGCATTTCATCTTTCATGGAGTTGACATTTAATCAGAACATAACATATAACCGTTATCATCCAATAAGAATGTGACACGTGACAGTCAACATTACTTTATAATAATCAACGTCCAATTGTGGGCTGAGGACTAATATTGCGTGATTTGATTAAATACAAAGACAAAATTCGTGAATAATTTTATCGAGGGACAAAATTTGAAATTAGAGACAAAACGAAGGACCAAAAATGCAATTTTATCTAATATTTATTAATATTTTATTTTTTATTATTAATTTTTTATTTTTTAAATAAATTATTGCCCCTAACTTAAAAGTTCTAGATCCGCCACCGCTTACTAGATTTTTACATTTATCTATCTATCTCTATAAAAAGTTGATAATTGGAAATAACTTTCCCTTTATTTCAAAAACTTATATCAAATTAATGTCATCTAAGACTTGGCTATTTTGCGACTTAATGAATTTGAGTGGCTATTTTGCCATTTCCTCTAACAGATAGATAGGGAATAATTCCTATCCATGACCAACCCTGTCCATTGCCATTACCAATCTTAGTCTCAAAATTTCGACCACTTCATCAATATTTTTTTTTATTGATAGGCCTATGTCAACATTTCATTAATTAACTTCAAACCTCACTTCATAGTTCATAATATGTTTTGATTTTTATTTTAAACAATATTTTTTTTTCATATAATCAGATCAAATTCTTAAGCAACTCAAATTCATTGCATACTATGATAATGATAACGCCAATTTACCTCGTTTTTTTCTTTCAATTCTAACATATGCTGAATCATCATTCAGCAGGGGAAGACTATTGGGCAACATGGTAGCTGAGAATAACGTATCCATTTCAACATGAATACAGTATCTAAGTAAAAAATTGTAAGTATTAGAGTAATCTGAATGAAAAAATAATAATTATAAGGATAGATTGAAAGTGATTAGTCAGTTTTTTTATAAAAGATTAATTATTAATAAAGATGATAAATACTTTATATTAATGCTACACCGATAAAAAAAAATTGTATATTTTTAATTATATAATTTTTTTAAAAATATTATTTTTTAGTCTCTTATTTCTAATAAAAAATTTCATTATCTAATCCTTAAATTCAAGTAGAAGTAGTAAAAAATATTTTTCAAATTAAAAAAATTAATATATAATTTTTAGATAGCGATGCTAATTGCTTTTACTTTAAAATTTAAATTCTTTTAAATTGATAGTTGTTGATTCAGCCTTTTCATTCTAGGTGAATGGTATACTTTGGTATACATTGTAAAATAACTTTAGTCAAGGCAACAATGCAAGCAAATACAGTATATCCCAAGGATTAGATGTAGATGTTTCCCCAACCAAGCAAAAATGATTAACTTTTCAAGAGTCCGAAAATTCCAGTATTCATTCAGTTGCTATTCCCAATCTTATCTGTATCATCTACTCGTCTTTCTCTCTACGAATCATGTCTTTTCATATATATATATATATAACATACAAAAATAATATGCGGATAATTTAAATATATTATTAAGTATTAATCTAAATTCAACTAAATTGTATTTTATGGTTTTGTTGATATGGTTTTTTTTTATTTAAAAAAAGTCTTTTGTATGACATCAATTTTTTTAAAGATTTTTTTACAAGAAAATTTTCATTGATAATAAAAGAAAATTATTTTAATTTGATAACTAATAAAATTAAGCATACGTTAATAATTAATTAAATTATAATCAATTCTTAAAAATGGCATATAAATAACCACAAGTAATATAATAAAAAAATCCCACATGATAATCATTAGATTACAAGTTTCTAATGAAAAAGTGTGTAGATGTTAATTATTAAAACTATTCGTTCTCAAACTGCTTTATATATATATATTCGTGCATAAAGGATAATTTTAATTGACCATTGAAGATTAAAATTTTTAAAATATAAATATTTTTTAAGTAAATTTTGCATATTTTGATAAACACTTTTTTTTAACATACACAATAAAAAAAAATTAAATACTAATCAATATGTTTAAGTGATCCAATTATATGAAATTTTGTTGGATAACTGTTTATGTATTGATACCCCAGATTACCAGTCCACGTGATGCTAAAGGAAAATAGCAATACGCAAACGATAACCATAAGATGTGTTGCAGTGGAGGCCACCCATTTCAACAAAATCATAATAAGCCCACATTCGTTTTTTTCTGTTTTCAGTGAAACTTGTGTGCCAAGTTAAGCAACGTTTTCACGTTTGTTATTGATATAAATAAATATAAATTAATATCCAATCACCATAAATATTTTTATTATTTAGTTAAGTTGTTTGTTGCGGTGAGTTTAAGATAACTAATAATATAACTCAAAAATTAATTGCTATGTGTAGGTTCTTACATTATAATCGAATTTAATATCAATGAGGATTTTCTTTTGAATTAAATGGTTATATAGTATATCATACTTTAATTTACTCATGAATCAATGCCAAATAAAAAAAAAAGTTACCTTCAGTAGGGGACCATGAGGCTTATAATATTCAATTTATATGTTTTTTATTCTCTCTCTCTATATATATGAATTCTCGTACTTTTTAAGAAATTGTATTTGTATTATTTGTTTACAATAAAATATACAACAAGGAAAAAGATAGGTAAAAGAAATATATTAATGTGATAAAAAATAGAAAAATATTATAACAACAACCACTAGATGAATAAAAATATTGTAAAAGTAACATATATACCTTATTTTTGTTTTTTTTAAGAAATACATTATTTTTGTTAGTATGTGATAATGTGACACATTTCAGTGGTGACAGATAAATAAAAGCACTAATTAATCTCTACTAATAAATGCCTCGTGTTTTATTTGGAAAGCACAGACTCCACTAGCTTATGGAAAATTGAGTGATTAATTATAACTTGAAATATATATATATATCTCAAGACGGAGGGGCGAAGGTCTATGAAAGGCATTATTTTAGTAAGTTGTAGTACAGTATTTTTTTTTCTTTCTTTCTGAAAACAAAGTATTTCTATTGACAAAAACTATCAACCTAATTTTTTGAAGTATAAATCATTAAAGTAAATTTTACTTCTCTTAATTACAAAATCTTTTTTCTTCCATATGCATGATCAAGAAATCAAAAAATTGGTAGCATGCTTTTCAACTATCTACTAATTGTTTAATTAAATTTCAATCAATAAAATGTATATATATTTTAAACATATCACAAGAAATGTATTTTACATTAATACATTCTAAGGTATTACCACAATAAAAAGATTATAATTATCCAACTCGAATTCCATATCTAAAAATGTGTACGATCTAATTTTAATCAAAATGTAGATTTTCGGTTATAAAAACTCTGATATTACAAGTTAATTAAATGCGTACGATAATGCTTCCAGAAAAAAAAATAAAAAAATAATGAGAGATATTAAACTGTGAAGAGAAATTGTGATACAGTATATGTTGAGACGACTTGCTAAAACGTTGGTTTGCCAGAATAGTGGCGTGGAAATAGTGAAAGGATTGGTCCCGGCTACGAAGCCATGGCACTTTCATTTTCATAACATGTCCCTTAATCACGCAATTGTTTTATTTATTTTGCAACTTGCGATGATCCATTGACAAAGACAAGGCACAACTTTGAATACTAACGAAGAGGATGATTAATATCACGGGTCACGTGATGAAAAATTATATGATGCTATTTTTCTGTTTTGTCCTTTAGCAAATCGCGATTCTTTCACATAAGATAATGATGTAATTAAGATTGTTACTTGTTAGGACCTCAAAATTACTTTTAAGTTAAAGTGAAAAAAAAATTAAAAATAAAAGTCATTTTATATAACACGTGGTTAGGGTTCTTAGTTTGTGTAGGAAAAAAATATTAAAACGTATCAGAATCATTAGAGTGAAAGTTATTATGAACATCAATTATGGATAGGAGAGACAATACTAGGAGTTCTACATAAAGTAGAACAAACTATTTGATATGTTAAGTTAGAGAATCTTTTATTTGATGAGATTATTTTTGGGTTCGATTTTTCTCTTATACTTAAAGACCTAATCATATATGGTGAGGAATTCTAGGTATGACATATCAATGTAGGTAATCAAGTAGATTTTTCGATAAAAATTAATAATCGATAGAATTGATAAATATTGAGCATTTGTAATTTTTTATTTCTTTCAAATATACTTTCTTAATTAATTCAATTTAAAATTTGATTTAATTTGACTAGTAGTCCAATTTTTTATACTATCTCAAATCATTTTATTTTATCTTTATATGTACACTTAATTTTTTTTAATCATGTACGTCTTTCCATTTATCTTTTTTTATCTTTATTTCTAAATTTAATTTAATTTTTTAAAAATCAATAGGTAATATCATAATATAAATTTGTTATCACAAATTTAATATATGATCTGTGTTAAAAAAAGTTTACTTATAACAAAATTTAATTATAACACAATTTATATATTACAAATAAAATTTAGTTATATAAAAATAAACATATATCTTGTGTCCTGTGCATAATATATATATATAATTCACATACCTATTATCTATTATTAATTGGTTCGTACGCCTACTTATACTTATAAGTCTATTGACCTGTTTATAAGTCATTTAAATAAATTGATCAAGTCAAGCTTTGAAATAGATTATTAGGACAAGGTTTTAAAATAAAAAAAAATAACAATTAAAAATGTTAGTGCAAAAAAATTACCATCAACCTAAAAATGAGACAGAAAATGATAGAAAATAAGTTAATATTATTGGCTCCCTTAACGTTGACAATTTGACATAAGTGTTAACCTGACTACTGCAACCATAGTGTCGACTTTGTTAATATCGACCTCTGCTAAAACAAATTATCATAAAAGAATTTAAAATAACAAGAATTGATTGAATATAAAATATAAGTATGTAATAATTATCATAAAACAAATTTCTGACAAATTGAATAAGAATTTAGAAAACTGCAAATTTATTTTAAAACGTTATAATTTTAATTTGTTAGATTCTTTAAGTTCTATATAATCAAATAAGTATTCGTCGAGAGTCGAGCTAAATAAAAATATCCTAATTCTTAAATACTTATCATATTCTGTAACACCAAATTGAGTAGGTTCGTTTAATCACAAAACTCGTTTCGTCTTCTATCCTCATTCCTCCACCGCCCCTGCGCAGCACAGGTTGCAACTTCTCACCCATTTTAATTTGCGGATAAGAATAAGACAATGCAAACTTCTTTTTCTTTTGGTCTTTATTTGTAGTGTATCAAACCATGTAGAGAAAGAGTCCATATTTTAATCTCCCTTACTTGCTGCGCTTATCTGTATCTTTAATTAATAAGCCTTTTTGGAAATTAAAAGTAAAAGGAATGTTAAAAAGATTATTGACACACTTTTATTATAATTTCTATATTTTAGCGTTATTCCCAATAAAATGGGAAATTGTTTAAGGCCAATGGAAAAGTACGAATGCGAAGGATATATACTTTCGCATGGAAATAATTTACACAAATAATCCACTCTTCAAAGTATGATTTTCTTTGCTTCAAGCTTTCCATGTGAGCTCCACATACAACAGTACCACTTTTCTTTTGTTATTTCTTGAACAGTAAGGTTGGCTATACACATATATTATCTTGCTCTGCGATTTGGTCGGTTCAAATCCCACCTTAAAAAGTTTTTGTGGTCACTTTCTTATCCCCGTGTTTTCCTTGCCACATCCTATTGTTATTCTATTAATTTTCCTATACCTTTGTACTGATCAGGAAAAACCATGTATAAAATTTCCTATGGTTCGTGATTATATAAACAAAAAGACCATAACTATAAACAGAACAAAGGTGGGTGCGGGTAATGATACCATCCCCTCCTTTAAACTCCACAATTAATATAATGACATATTCATCACCCACCAATAATTTTTTAATATATATTGTGATCATACGGGAAGGGACGATGACGTGATTGTTTGCTAATAGAAAGGGGAAAAAAATGGTACTGATTGTTGTCCTAGTTGCATAATTAAGTTTTGAGCTCGGTATATAATTTGTATGTCTCAAGCAGTTAAGCTTCATTCCCAACCTAAATCCCATCTCTTATCTTGATTACGTTATCTCGTTTCATTGAACAACTTGAGACGTCCATCTCTTCCAAGCAATGGTCTAAATTGCATCATAATTAATGAACATGGACAAGAGGTTTTGTTAGAGACCATACATACCAAGCAAAATAGACAAAAGAGAAAAGGGCAAGATATTACTAATCGTTCTTAGTATTGCGAGAAGGGTGAAAGCGAAAGGGCTGGAATGATTACACTTTAGGATCTCCATATATTCTTTTAAATCAATGACTAGAGACAGATTTGTTTCTTAACCCGTAGTTTTAAGTAATCAAACGTATGTGTGAACCCGATTTTGATAAATGACAAAGTTGACAACAGAACATTAATTTGCTTACAGACGAAAGGATTAAGATTCTATAATAGTAGAGAATAGAGACTTTGTGTATGCCATGCATGGGGCAGCTAATTAAGGTGGCTAAAGTAGCTGTTCATTTATATTTCCACCATAATATCCTCTCGAAAAATAGGATTTGACTTTTCTGTTATCCTCTCGAAAATATAATTTTAACGGGACAGTTCAGGAATAATATGGAAAAGGATAAAAGAGAAGTCAAATCCCAAAAAATATATATAAACATCCAATATTTATTATTAACAGCAAGAGAAACATAGAGAGAAAAATATATGTATGATAGATGACTTCATGTCATAGAAAGATAGAAATTAAAAATATCAATGAGATGTTTGATATAATGAGATTCAAATATTATTTTTCTATTACTAGTGACAACCCATAAGTCATGCTAAAAATTAAGTTATTATAGAGATTAATAATTTTTTTATGGATAAATATTAGTTGGTTAGATTTGTTAAAAATGTTAATGGAGGATTTTGAACATGCAATCTCTTACTCTTCTCTTTTTTCTTTACACTTCCCCAATCACATTAACCTTATTCTAGAATAGAAATTATTAATTAAAAGCAAAACGAAATTGTTTTTCTCTTCCATTCAATGTGCATGTGTCTACGGCCAACACACACTTTCTACCAACATTTTAATATCGTAATGTGATATATGTTGAATATACAATATAAAGCCTTTTCACATTTCATATTGAACCAATAAATTTATCCGGAAAAAAAAATCTGTTTGTTTTACACCATTCTTCATACAAGTTTGAGCCAACCACTCATTGTCTATCTTTAATCAATCTCGCGGTGTCATAAAAATCATACTCATAACAATGTGACAAACTTCCAATACATTCCTGACAGAGAAAATATACCATGTGGCCATTTTGCACATGCTTGATGACAAGCATTGGATACTGGACTGAAAGGAATGTTTTGTATGTAGCCGTAGTATATTGCACTTACCAACAAAAGTGTAGCAAGTAGAAACTAAAATGTGTTTGTTCTTATGCAATGGTAATCTATACGTTCGATAGCACTCATAAAATTTCCATCGATAATAGGTATTTTATTTTCCATCTTTCTGCTCCGTTGGTCATTCTTAGTCGTTTTGGTTTACTAACGGATCGATATTCGTTCCTCTAACCTTTATGGTGGTGAAATCATGAGGATCATTCAGGCTTTTAATTAACAGTAATGCTAGTAACGAACAAGACTTCTTTTAAATATTTTATTATTGATTAAAATAAATTGGACGCCTGAAAATTGAAATTGTCAATTGTGCGTGAATTTCATTTGCTATTTATTAGTAATTAAGTTTCAATTCACTCATAATTTTGTGAATTTTTTTAATGAATTTCAAGTAATAATAGTGTTTTTTTTTACAGATTAATAATAGTGTTAGATGATAAGAAAAAAGTTTCCTTTAGTCACAATATATTTCACTACAGGTTAATATTTTTTTTGACACACAGTGTTAATATTGTTTTATGTATTGCAAATTAATATACATGCAGACGGTTGTTTCAAAAAATTTTAAATTTTCCTTGGTAATAATTAAGTAATCAAGTGAAAAATAAAAATGTTTTGGTCATAATAAAATTTAGATGAACCTCACAAAATCTTATTAATAACAAGGATCATGGTTATTTGCATATTATATCATATAATAACCACAGTAGAGGACCAGTAAAAAAAGAAAAAAAAAACAGTAGAGGACATGATAAAAAAAGGTTCATGACAAGCAACAAATTATAAGGTCAATATATATTTCTTATTCAAAGATGATTATGCACACCCAATTATCTCAATTTATATACACATAATAAAATAGTATAATGCCTTAATGCTAATATTGTTGATATATTTATGACATAAATGTGTGTTTTATACACATGTTGTACTTGTAGCTAAGAAATAGAATATGTGTTGGATGATTAAGAAAAAAAAATGATGTGTTTGATTTTCTCTGCTAATAAATCTAATATTCTAACAAATTAATATTTGTCCATAAAAAGACAAATGTTGTAGCTATTGATTTTGGAACTATAAACAATGGAGCTTCAATTCAAAGAGCAACCAAACGATTTTGTAGCTATTATTGCACTTCCTGTTGCTTACTTCCTGGTGTACACATTGGGTTAAGTCCGAGTCCAATTCGACATCAGCTCATGGGCCAGGCCCTCATTTTATATTTTCTCGGCCCACCAAATTAAATTGGCTCAATAACATCACTTGAGCATGTTTCTTAATTAGAATTTAAAAGAGGTTCGTCCGTGTGATTTTCTACCCTGTAGACTTAACCTTTCAATTATACATATGAATGCTGCTTAGTGCTTAACCAAGCAAGTATACTACTTCCGAAAAGGCTTACAAGTTATAACAGCGTTCTAAGTCCAAAACAGTGCTTAAAAATAATATTGTTAGTAGTCTTTTATGACAAAATAGGAGGAGCATATACGCTCTCCAAACAAGATATGTTGGAAACAATTTTACCTCCGTGTGAGGGAGTTTGAGCGGGCGAACCCCAGCATGCTCTGGCAGACAAAGTAGGAAATAATTTTGGTCGTTATGTGTCTGAATTTGATATAAATTTATGATGCCTATAAGTTCCTATAATTAAGGCTATGACAGTAAATATAACTGTACATCTTGAACGTCACATATGCATGTTTATAATTCTATCTAATGCCTTTTCCTGTTACACAATTATTTTATACCAAAATCATACGAGTTTTCCAACAGGTGGTTGAATCTCATATGTCATATATTTTCATCTTTTCACCGAGTATTAAGATGAGTTATTCCTCTAGATCAAATTGTAAGGGAAAATATATACTAGTTATAGATTTCAAAATTCCCTATCTATTTGGTGACTTGGGAATTAGGCAATGATATAAAATAAAATTAGAGATCGAAATTAATGTGCATATAATATGTATATCAGTAATATTATGTATGGGTTCCCAAATACAGAACTTGATCTCCTTACCTAGAATTCGTATATATACCTTGTGTTACATTATACGAAACCTTTATTCCCTATTCCTATCTGAATAATTACCCATCATCCTTTTCTAGACAATATGCATGCATGATCATGATAAAGAACCTTACTAATTCTTCTTTAACCGTTGGCTATAAAAAAGCTGCTGATCTCTATCACTGCATATATAATCCTACGTAGTCCTTTTGTTAACAAGAATTAGAACTTGCCTAGCTAGAGTTAAACAAAAACTATTTAGTTTTCACTGACGACAAATCATCTAAAGGATAAAAGTATAAAACCTTTGGATCTTGATTGAGTGGAAGTAATTAAGTTGATAAGAAAGTGATAACTTTAGATGATTGATGATGTTAGCTGTTTTCCCAGTCTTTTAAAGGTATACGTTAGATTTACACTGTTTGGGTAGCGGCTTTAAAAGTAACACCAAGGTCCAAGGGTGTAAGTTATGATTCCCCAAACGTGATGCAAACAAAAGGCAAAAGCTATAACAAAGGCACAATAAGAAATTATTGTTTCTTCTCTTTTCTTACTTACGAGGACATGCAACGCAAGGGACAAAGGTCTTATTCTTTTCTTCATCCATGCACCAAACTCAAAATCCGCTCTTTCCTTCTTCTCTCCCCCCCCCTCTGCAACTTCACTACAAAACCACGAACACAAACCTAGTTCGTTGCTCAAGATCATCGTTCATATTATTCATCCATCATCTCCGATCATCACACAAATCCAAAATGCACAACAACGACCACATACCCGTTCACCACGTGCAGGGTTCCAACCCGAAGCCCGTGAAACTGAACCGGCACCACACGATGCGGTACTACGTCCACCGGGTCCACGAAAGCCTCACAACCCGCGTCTCCAAGATGATCTGCGCTACCTTCTTAGGCCTTCTTTTTATTGTGGGCCTCATCACCTTCATCCTCTGGCTCAGCCTCCGGCCCCACAGGCCCAGGTTCCACATCCAGGAGTTCAACTTGCCGGGCCTGACCCAAAACTCCGGGTTCGAAAACGCCGTCATAACGTTCAAAGTATCCGCGCGAAACTCCAACCAGAACATCGGGGTTTACTACGAGTCCATGGACGGCGCCGTTTATTACCGGGACCAGAAAATCGGGTCCAAGCCGTTACTTTACCCGTTTTATCAGCAGCCCAAGAACACGACGGAGGTGGACGGCGATCTTAGTGGGGCGACGTTGACCGTTAGTAGTCAGCGCTGGTCGGAGTTCCAGAGCGATAGGGCTGACGGTAGCGTGGTGTTCCGCTTGGAATTGACATCTGTGATCAGATTCAAGATATCCACGTGGGACAGCAAGCGCCACACGATGCACGCCAACTGTAATGTGGGCGTGGGACCCGATGGTTCCCTCTTGACCCTTTACAAGGACAAGAGGTGCCCCGTTTATTTCTCTTGAGGTTAAGGATGATATGGTTATTTTCACTAATTTGTTCTGTAATTAATTCATTAACTTTCTGCTTCTTTCTCTCATTTATGTTTCTTTTTCTCAGCCACTTTTTATTATTTTAATTTTTTTAAATTCTATTTTTCGATATATTTGTTATTACCCTGCTCTGTTGTGTAAGCTTCATTATTTTCTCACATTTATTGTTAGATTTCATTACATGGCATGGATGTTTTTATCTTCTGTTATTAAGTACTTATCAATGGTATTGGAAACAACATTTATATATAGTTAGATACAGATCCGACGTCAGCAGGGCAAATTATATTTTTTTTCAAAAATAAAACAAGGTAAAATATTTTTTTGTCCTTTTAAAACTTTTGAAATGGATTTGTTTTTTATTTTTATTTTTTATCCCGATAATTTTGAAATGTACACTATTGATCATTTTCAAAGAACTATTTGATGATTTGATCTACGTTTTGTTCTTCTATAAAATCTTGTCTAAATCATTTTGAAAGATAATAGTTGTATATTTCAAAATCAAAAGAACAAAAAACAGACAAAAAAGTGGAACTATAATCAAACTTTAAAATTTTAGAGGAGATAAAAACATATTTTACACTCTAAAATAAAATAAAATGTTTAACCAAATAAAACATAAAAAATAACAGAACCTAAGAAAGAAACTATTCGACAAAAGACAAAAATTAAAGACAACTAAAAAATTGAAAGTAGTAGGAGAAAAAAAAAAAACAATACTACATATATTCTTATGATTCTCACATATGCACCCCTTAACTATACATAGGTCCGTCTCCTGGTCGGATATAATTTTATACTTATTTTCTTAAAGTGAAATAAATATAAATCCTTCATAAATATTTTCTGAATTTAGAGATTTTTTTATGTATTTTAAACTGACAGACCATCTCTTTTTTAGAATTATTTTCATAGAAAAAGAAACACTATTTATGCTTGATTATATGACTATAATGAGTTTATATTTATTCATGAATTAACATAAAATTTAGTAGAATGGTATTTGTTTAGTTTTGAAGCTTTAATAGTGTTACAAAGAAAATATATGATAGTACCTTGCTAGTAGTTATATAAACTTAAAATGGATTTTTTTAATGAAAAATTGTCCACTAAATAACATTCCCAATACATAGGAATTTGATTATTTTGAATTTAGTTCAATACTCTTGCATCACATACAAAGAACATCTTGCAGTTTAAATAGCTAAATACCCCCTATAACATGGAAACAATAAAATAATGGTAGATTTTTTATCAGTTGGAATAAAAGATAATATAAAAGAATTTATAACAACTTAAACATTTTTATTCAATCAACTCAACTAAATCATTTAACAAATAATGATAATCTATACCAATAACTACATAAAAATAAATATTTATCAACAAAATTAGTCACCCGCAAGTGGCTTGAGGAACTGTAGTATCTAATCCAGAAAACAAAAAAAATACCTATCACATATGCCATACGTTTTTATTTAGGGAAGCATATGGCATATACCTATTCATTCCGTAAGTGCAATATATATTTTGTGAAGTATTTTTTTGTTTACATACATGCATATCTAAGGTAGTCATACCTCACAAAATATATATACATATATATATATATATATATATATATATATATATATATATATATATATATATATATATATATATATATATATATATATATATATATATATATATATATATATATATATATATATATATATATATATATATAATGTTTATTTAGCGACTAATAATTTATTTATTTCAATAGAATTAATTTTGAAAAAATAATAATGTTAAACTAGTTAATTTATATTTGAAAAAAATTAATGTTACTTTTAATCCATTAAATTTATTTTTATTTTTGTTTTGGTATATTAAATTAATTTTTTTTATTTTGATTCTTTATATTTTTTAAAATTTTATTTTAATATATTTTTATTTTATTTAAAATTAATTAATTTAATATAACGATAATTTTAAAACATATCTTTATTTTATTTAAAAAAGACAAACTTACACTTTTGGTCCTTCAATTTATCTCCAATTTCGGATTTGATCCCCCTATAATTTAATTCACAAATTTGGTTCCCCAGTTTTAAAAATCCATGCAAAATTGGTCCTAAAAGCCCGATTTGAATGTTGACCGTTAACCTTTGACTACCACGTGTCAACGTCTGAGTAGTTTCATGTAAATACTTCATTTTTTTTAGGTAAAAATATACTTTTGATCCTCCAGTTTTACTCCAATTTTGATTTTAGTCCCCCTATAATTTAATTCACACATTTGGTTTCCCAGTTCTATAAATCTCTTTATAAATTGTTCCTGCAAAATTAATCTTTTGAATAATTTAGCCACTGGTGCTAGAGACATGGTAAGTCTTGATAAATCTTGTATTTCTTTTTCCTCGCAAGTTTTTCACTCACTTGGAACCAAGAGAAAAATCACTCTTTGTCTCTCTCACTTTCGGGGTTGTTCAATTTGAAAAAGTGGCGCATGAATCCCAACCTGGGTGTGAAATTTTTAGAATAACCCATTTTTTTTTTCTTTTTTTCTCCCCCATGCGATATTATGTGTATATGACTGCTTAAGTGGCCTATGTATGACAATGATATTTTTGTTTGAAATTTGAAATACAACTTCTCTAGTAATGAAATTTGGCTGAATTTATAAAATTGAGGGACCAAATGTGTGAATTAAATTATGAGGGAATCAAAATCGAAATTAGAGTAAAACTCGAGAATCAAAAGTACAATTTTACCTACAAAAAATGAAGCCTTTACATGAAACTACTTAGACGTTAACACATGACATTGACATATGACAACAATCAATGAGGCAACTGTCAACGTCTAAATTGGACTCCCATGACCAATTTTACAAGATTCATAAAACTGGAGACCTGAATTAAATTATAAGAAAACCAAATTCAAAATTGAAGATAAAGTGTAAGACCAATTTTACAATTTTGTCTTTAAAAAAATAAAAAAGACCCTAATGTCTAACCTATCTTCTTCCCTAAACACCAACAACCACCCTAACCCCTTATACCCACTGTGGACGGCGCGCCGAGCCCTAGGTTCCTTCTTTGCCATCTCCTCAAGCGTGGTGACAATATTAAAGTTAGAGTTGTTGTCGTTGTCAATGAGAATGATTGGTAGACAGGGGGCTGCTGTGGTGATTTTGGGTAGTAAAGGAGGTATTATAAAGGAATCGATCTACTTGACGATTTTGCGAGTGGTCTTGAGGGTGAAGGTTGCGGTGGTGTGCACCGTCAACGATGGGTACAACGGTTACAGTGGCTCTTGGTGTTTGGGAAGGGAGAACGATTAGGAATTAATGTGTTTTTTAATTTAAAAAATAAAATAAAAATAGTAGGAGTTTGAAAATCATCATTAAACTAATTATTTTAAAATTGAAAGCGAAGTATAACATTATTAAGGGAAAATAAAAAATATGAAGGACTAAAAGTGAATTTAAAAAGTGACATTAAATCTTGAAAAAATAATTAAAAAAATTAATAAAATGTTATAAAATAGTAAAATAAAATTACTTTTTGAATTATAAATATATATAGATATATTATTTATAATCTCTTTTACTCAAAGAGATATACTGAAATTTTTATTAGCCTTAAATTATATTTGTTGTTAATAAAATTAAAAAATATAAGATTATCACTGAATGCTACGGACTGTGAAACCAGATTCTGTAGCGGTTAGATCTTACATTTGGAAAGCCCAAATTATAATTTGAGCAACAACTTAATTGTTTCTTATGTAAGTTGTGTCAAAATTATAACATGAGAATAATTTTCACAACTAATTTTTCTAATCAATGATGGGAATTACTTATTCTAGGGTGTTTTTTTTTAATTACTTGAGTAAAAAAAATACTTTTTCTGATTTTTCTAATTGTTTCTCTATGACGTTTTTTAATTATAATTTTTTTGTTAGATTTAATCAATTTATTATCTTTAATTCAAACCAACCGTTCAATTATTATGTAGGGATTGCCTGATTCAAAAGAAAGTAAGAGAGATGAAGAGAAGGCAAGAGATTTTGATTGAACATTTTGTTTAATATATTTTTTTTAGTGAAAATGAAATTAAGTGTTTTTTTAATAAAGCCAAAGAAATTATTTTATAAAAAGAACACCTCAAGTGATGTTGAACGGATTAAAAATATAAAAGACAGGTGCAGAAAGGCCTATAAAGCCTAACTATTCTGGAACAGCTATGCTAAGTATAAACATAAAAGCATACTCCGTCCTCTCAGGTATGCCATGATCCATAAAAGACCAATCTAAACCTGAGACTCTGATTCTATTCAAACACACCAAAAGACATCTGAAACAATAACAGCAAACCACATGCAGACCTTAACCTCTCCCACTTCATCCGAAATAAATAGAAACCACACCACTTCATCCTTAAACTCTCCCAACCCCGCTCCACAATTCTCTGTCATCTGTTACACCTGCAGCAGCCATATATGTATTTGCACTCCTCCACTGTCATCCATTAGCCATATATAAGCATATCCTTTTCAATTAAATTTCACACGCACCTTCAACCCAAGACATGATATTGGGTCAAAAATAATTTTTGTCTTGTTTGCATTAATATTCAAGAGAGAATCAATCTCCAATTTGCTGCTACATGAAAGGAACGTGGAAGAAAAAACAGTATTGAAAGTAAGAATGTTGAGAACGGAACCAAATTGAACGTAAAATAAAAAAATTGATCCAAAAAATAGTAAACCACAGAAGAATTGAAGGGTATCATTGATTTGGTTTATTTTTTGTTTTTTTCAAATCATGTGATTCGATTCAGTTTTTGGTTTGGCAAAAAAACCGATCAAAACCAAATCTAATCACCCTTATTAATTTAATAACATAATTTTAAGATTATGTGAAATAATAATACTTACATTCAATCTATATTTAGACTAAAAAAGTTAACACTCATCTCTCACTCTCCTCCCTCAAGGAACAATAATTTTGCTTTTGGAGATCTAATATTTTATTGTTGGAGATGTACTTTTCAAGTTTTATGATTTTAAATTGATGTTGCAATTATTGTTTTGTTGTTAAATGTCTTTTTTTAAAAAAAAAATTTCCATGATTGTAAGCAAGTATCACGAATGTTGTTTTATTATTGTTTTTTCTTTTTTAAGTTTAGTTGTTGAAACTTAGAATGAATTGTTACATATTATTTTTACTTTTAAGTTTAATGACATCCTCCATAACAAGTGAAAGTGATTGGGGGTGAGTTACACTTTACAAGCCTTCTTTACTTGTCCTTCAATTTCGATAATTCAGACTTTGTACTCGGGACTATACATGATTTGTGATGTATATCTCAGTAATATCAATAATTGAATTTTTATCAACAACGAGAATTACTCACCTTGCTACTTAAAGTAAATTACTTATTTTAGAGAAGCTAGATCTCTTAAGCTAATGTCTTAAAAATTCATATAAACTTCTGTACATAAAAATGTCTTGTAATATAAATTTCTGTACAGCAGAATGTCTTAAAAGTTTATATATAAACTTTTTTTTTTTACAATGAAAATTTTCAAAATTGACCTCTAATGGGTTGATAAAAAAAAAGGCTAATAAAAGATAACAGAGTGATTCTCCATTACCTTTCATTAACTCTCTTAAAGTTACATTTGAAGTAAATATATAAGAGGTTCTCAAACCCAATTGCAAATTTGATACTACAAAGCTCGCAAGCAAAACAACAAAATTCATGAACCATTCATGAAAGGAAAAAGTAAAGCCTTTTGTCTTGGCGGTTTGTCACCACCAAGATGTAAATTTGATAAGATCCACCACATACTCAACATTTGCAGACTCTCCTCTAAAAAAAATGATGTTTCTATGTAATCAAATAGACCAACACTGCTACGAATCACACAATCCTTCTTTGTGTCACAGAGTAATTGTGTTGTACAAATTAAAATGATTCCTACATTCAATAGACATTACTACTAGAAAACCCAGCCAGCTATAACACAGTTTTCAAACAGATGATGAGAAAAAAGAAAGAAAACATGAGTTGGCCATTAAATAGGCAAGAGGGTTCACTATTAACCAGCATCATATTTCTCCTTTTCAGATTATCTTTTATTTGTGTCCTGTTTCACTATTTAGTTGCATCATTCATGCAAAGGCTGAGACATTAGAAGGACTTGATGTTCCAACAGCGTCTGAAAAATAATGTATGTGTCTGTATTACTTCGGCTTCATGTGCATGATACAAGAAAACGATGTCCACTTCGTGATGAAAGTTTTCACGGGAGTATAACAAAGGAGGAAAAAGGTTCAATGTTTCTAAATTTTGTTCAAGTTTTTAAGGTTCAATGTTTCTACATTTTGTTCACGTTTTTTTTTATGAAATGTCAAATTAACTATAGGAAAAATAAAAAAAATAAAAAAAAAATATATATATATATATATATATATATATATATATATATATATATATATATATATATATATATATATATATATATATATATATATATATATATATATATATATATATATATATATATATATATATATATATATATATATATATATATATATATATATATATATATATATATAAAACTACTTTTGGACGAATGAAGCCGACCGCCAGGTTAGACTTGATCTGCTTTCTAAATTCTAATTCATATTTATCTCAATTTGCACTTTGTAGAAACTCTCTTAATCAGATTGCAAGGCGTGCAAATGTGCAATCTCGAATCTTTTATACAAATCATATTATTTAAAAATTTCAAGCAAAGAAAAAATCAAACACACTAATTATTGGCAACCAATATTCATGACTAGGGTATGCAATGACAACGATTCTTGTGGCGAAATACCTAAATAATTGAGCATCCATTAAGATCTCAATCTCATTGATTGTTTAACCTAGCCCATAAAACGTGTTTGAATTACACCTCATTTTAAAAGGATTTTTATTAATCATTGTCATATCCATAATGATTAAGAAAGTAAAAATAAAAATTATTTTAAAAATATAATATTTAATGTTATTAATACATCTATACAGTATTTTTAATAGCATTTTAATTGATTTTACAATAATTATCCTTAAATAATAGTTAAAAAATTGAAAATAAGAATCACTTTAGGGTTATCTATAAGGATAAATACTTTTAATTTTAAAATATTAAATATTTATTTGACTACATTATCTTCTTATTTTATTAATTTTATCTTACTTTATTTAATAGATACTACTATAAAGGTAATAATTATATAGTTAGACATTTTTTTTTCAAAGAATAATTGCTTTAAAATAAAATCAATAATTTATTATTAAAAAAATTAAAATCTTTTGAAAGGATTTGAAAAAGAATCCTTAAGCATATGTTTGATTTACATTTTCATGCGTCTATTATGCTACTTTATTTTGATAGCACATGTCTTTATTTTTTCTTTTAAAATACAATTAAATTCTTTGACTGTGAGTTAATCTTATACCAATTTTTTAATTAAATTGTACGTATCTTTTTTGCAAATATAACTTTTACCTTTCATTCTAGATTCTTTTTTCTTCTTGTAAAAATATATCTATATTAAAACAAAATCCAAATCATAATAAATTACAGAAATCAAAATCCAATAAAAAATATTAAAATTAATTAATATAAATACAAAATTATACATTAAGAATGGAATACACCATTGAAAGGAAAGTATTTTTTTTTTCAATAAAGTATCTTCTTCTTTAATAAAGATAAAAATAAGACTAAAAGAACACTTCCCAACAGAAAAAACATGTATAGAAAAATATCCTCCCGGTCGTTGTTTTATAAGGGATTTTATTGTATTTTATTTTGGTTAGTAAAATTTTCTTTCAAATAAGTTTTCACAAAATTATTTTTGCTCACCAATTAAAACTCTACTCAATTTAGTTTACCGTGCGACAAATTTTACTTTTTTTTTTTTTTACTGATAACGGCTAAATATATATGAATTATTTTAATAATAAAAATATATTAAAAATATCTTTGAAAATATTTATTTAGCAGTTATTTTTGTATTAAATAATAAGAATTAATATTTTTCTTATTTATGACTTGTAAATATGAAAAAGAAAGATTAAAAGAGAAAAAGATCGAGGAAATATCCAAAATACAAGAAAAAAGTCTCATGGAGATATGATTGAAAGCAAAATAAATCAAAAAGATATAAAAAATATCAACAACTATAAAAAGGGAGTCAAACCAACCAAAACACCACAGAATTCCATTTACTCCTCTTTTATCGGAGTCAAGCCAAGCAAAACACCAAAGAACTCCTCTCCTAGGGATTTCATTTACTCGTCTTTTATCCTGCATATAAGATTTTAAAAAAGGTATGCATGCATTGATTTTAAGGGTTAAACGCGGGGAAGAGGGTAACTTCTAATAGAACAAAAATAAAGGATTTCATAAGAAAATCATTGCTAGGAATAGAATGTGCTCATGGAATCTTGCAAACATCTAAAATTCATACTTCATGCATTTATTTGTTGAGTCTTTGTAAAAAAATTTAGAAGATAGATAAATAAAATAGGTTTGTCATCCCGAAGAATGAGGGACAAGTAATTGACCGAGTGGGTGTGAGTATAATAGAATCACCTAAGTTGATAAAGAAAAATCATAAACTCATACATCTTAGACAAACAAGGCAGACCAGGTCCCAACCTTATCATATTCTCATTTTATTTTATTTTTATCTTTTACTTTTCTTATCTTATATTTTATCTTCTATTTTTTTTTATCTTTATCATATCTTAATTTAAATATTTTATTTTCTTTATCTTTATTTTAAATTCTTTATCTATTGCTTTTAACTTGGTTTTGCATTAATCTAAATATAAATACAATTCATATGTATTCGACACTCGAACTTCCAAATACCTTTATTACTTGTGACAACAATTTGATACACTTGTTAATGAGTGTAGATGTATCACAAAAAAGAAGAAGATGATTTTTTTACAGGAAATAAATTGTGATGAAATGAAATGGATCTGATCAAATCTGAATTTTTTTTAAAACAAATTAGCCAATGACAAAAATGAAAGATATACTTAAATTACTAAAGTTAAAGGGATTCCCACGTTACAAAATATTGAAGGATCTCATTCCCCCCACCCCCCACACGTGGTTCGCCGCCAATAATAATATGATTACTACATTAAATGGCTGTGGAAATACACTGAGCTCACTGACACAAGCATTAAAGTTGTGGAAACTGTGCCATGCCTATTTCGCCAATAGAAATGACAAAATGCTTGTCCTGTTTCGCTAACGGCACTGATAAAATGCATGTCATGCTGGAAAGTGTTTTTTGCTTGTTTCGTCAACTGTAATGACGAAATGCATGCCCTGTTGCCATATGGAGGATTCACTTGTAGTAATGGCGAAATGCTTTTAAAATCAGATTCTTTATCGGGAATAAATTTGTAAAATTAATCCAGTTTAATCAATTTGCCTCCACATGACTATGAGAGAGTGGGATTAGTTATACACTTACTGACTTACACTTACAAGCAGTCTAATGAATTGCATTTTTTAAATATTTATACTCCTAATGACAGTACCATGATAACTAAGATTATATTTTAATCACTTGGCAGTTCTAAGTTTAAGATTACAAAAAGCAGATTGGTAGCCTACACTGTATTTTCATTGATGTCATTTTTTGTTGCCTCATTATTTCTTTCCCTGCAAGGCTGCAAAGTATGGGTTCCTTCCATTTCATACTAATACTGCAATATCCATTATCCTTTCAGTTCTGATTTTTTAACACCCACAAATATAAAATATTTAGTTGACACCTTTATTTTTTTTTATCTCTCTTCTAATTAAATCATATCATCTATTATATTTATATTTTTCTCTTTTCTTCTCTCAAGGTATCATAATTTGGTGTCAAGAAATCCTTTTTCTTATCTTTTCT
Organism: Glycine max; assembly: GCF_000004515.6. Classification (NCBI taxonomy): domain Eukaryota; kingdom Viridiplantae; phylum Streptophyta; class Magnoliopsida; order Fabales; family Fabaceae; genus Glycine; species Glycine max. The sequence continues at coordinate 48,119,654 of NC_038246.2, forward strand.
CCCTCCATTTCCCATCCAAATCACTTATTACAACTGCACAAGCAATACCACTTCTCCTCATAGCACATGCCACTCCAACATTATAAGTTATAGCATTCCAAGATTGACTCTCCTCCCATGGTAAAAGAAACTGATTTTATACTTAAGGGATACTCAAGTCGTTGTTTCTTCTGGAAACTGGGGGAAAGTCCTAAAATTTCTTTTGTGAACGATCAGGATTACGTGGGTCAGGTTGGCAAATCCCAAAACTCCGTTAGAACACTAATGGATTTTAATAAGAAAGAATCTTATCATCAAGACGAAGTCATCATCAAATGGACCCACATTGGTTTATAATCACCTCAAAAGCCCAATTAATCAGTCAGTTGATTTACCATCTCCTCACAAACCAACATATTTTATGCGTAGCAGAATAGTGGACGACATGGTCATTAATAAGGATTTGGACAAGATGAGTGATTCTCAAGTAGATCCATCAAGAATAAGGACATTCTGATTCTCTGAACATTGGCATTGATACAGCAACGTTTTAATTAAACATTCATAAATGAAAAAGGGATTAAAGTAGCAGCTGATACGTTGTGCATATTTTCAGTATTGTGAAACAATGGTAGGGTCAGAAAAGCATGGTCGCCGAAATGAACACAATTATGACAAAAAGGGCCATGAATGAAGTGTTGGGTCCACCGCGAAGGAGATGGACTGACAAACCTCATCACCTCCTTAATGTGACGACAAACCTCAACGCCACGTGTTGATGTTGAAGCTGGACGAAACCATACATCGTGTTTTGGAGAATGGGGTGACGAACAAAATGCAGGCATGCGTGTACGTCCATTCCACCACTGTTAAAAAAGTATGGCCCAAAAATCACTCACTTTGATAGAACTGGATACGTGCCAACTGTAATGCAACCAAATGTAGTTTCTTTGACAATTTGAATGTCGCAAGAATATTGGCTAACATGGGTAGAAAGAAAATGAGAAATAAAGAAAATAAACAAATGCAAAAAGTTTAATTGTTGATGAAAGTGTGTAAATTATTATAATTTTTTTTAATGTTTTTTTTATTCCTACTGTTTTTATAATCCGAATAAAAAAATGAAATAAAAAGTGAGTCATTCTAGTAATGATCAGACATTTTTACAATACTATTGATCTGGCTCTACTAAATTTGATGTTAGCGCGGGTTTAAAAATTGTTAGCTCCGTTCGGTGTTCTGGGGCAATCTTAAAGAAAATCAACAAGGATTGTGTCCATAACAGCAGTGCGTGAAGAAAGTGGGTTGTTACCTTTTATAATTGCTATAATATTGTTCGCGTGGGATTTTAAAAGTGGAGATCAATATAAAATGATTGGGCGGACAGGACAACATGTCTAAAAAGGAAAAAAAAAACAAAAGAAGTTGACTTTGGGAGTGAATTAAATGGAAGGAAATAAGTGCAAGTGCGTTGGGTTAATATTATCGTAACTATATTCCTGCAAAAGGGTACGTAGCTAGCATGATAGATATAATTATATTATATAATCACCTTTCAACTTTAACTTTAAAGACTGTAAAGAAAGATATATAAAAAAGAAAAGATTATTACAAAGAAAGCAGATGCATCTGCTACCCCGCATTGCCACTCTTTGTTTTGATATTATCTGAGCTTCGATCTTGTTCCTCTTGCGAGAAAACATGGGTTCTTTTCATTTGTTCCTTCTGCTCCCAACTTTCTTTTCCCTCTTTCTTCACACCTCTCCCTCCCCTATCATCCAAGCAGCTATCGATCAAGGTACCAAAGCCTACTATAACTGCACAAGAAACAGCACTTTTGCTTCCTATAGCGCTTATCGTTCTAATGTCAAAATACTCCTAGATTTTCTCTCCTCCAATGGCACCAACAATGCCAAATTCTACAACACTACAGTTTATAGTGAAGACACTGCAGACCCTGTTCATGGTAGCTTCCTTTGTACAAGAGACACCATTCCAAAACAGTGTCAAGAATGTGTGACACAAGCTGCCAAACTCATATCATCGCTTTGCAACAATGCTACAGAAGCTATAGTATGGTACCAAGTATGCTATGTGCGCTACTCCGATCGTCGTTTCTTCTCCACGGTGGAGGAGAGTCCTAAACTCTCCTTTATGAATGATCAGGATTATGTGGGTAACGTTGGGCGCTTCAACAACATTGTGTGGGATATGATGAATGATTTGAGAAGTGAGGCAGCAAGTGCTTCTAACAAATCGGCTGATAAGTCCGTGAACATCACAGATAATCAAAAGGCATATGGCTACGTTTGGTGCCTCCCATACCTGTCCGGTGAGAACTGTAGCTGGTGTCTTAGTGATGCCATAGCAGAAATTCCAACAGGTTGCTGCAGAGGAAAATCTGGGGGAACAATAATATATCCCAGTTGTGGTGTTAGATACGAATTATATCAATTCCATAAGGCACATATCAGGGGTGGTTCGGTGTCGCCGCCGCCACTTCCCAATAGTTCTTCTTCCCCATTTTCTTCATCAGGTTAGCTAGGTAGCTATTGTTGTCTCTCGTTTTTTGTTCTCCCGCTTAACAGAAATTATCCTTGAAAACCCATGTGCTCATCTATACATAGAAAGATACAAGAGAGAAAAATATAGATATGAATCATATGATATATAAGGAGTGTCTATAGAATATAGATCATTACCATTATCTTAATTTTGTTAATATTTCATAGACAATGAGAGACAGGATGCACGAGTGATTTTGTCAAAACTCAAAACAGTAGGGTCAGATCATGAGATTATATGCTATTCCCCACTTATCATATTTGCTATCGACCAATGACTTTTATCTGGCATTACAACTTCTTGAGTACATTGAGAACATACCCTGACAGGTCTAGTTGAAACAGTATCAGCTGTGGAGTAAGTAGTGGCCTTTGACAACAATAACACTTCATTCTAAACACTTTCTGTCCGCCATTCATTTTGCTTGTTACTGTCAGCCAAGATTTATTTTCTTCGCCTTCATCATTCAACAGAAATATCTCAAAAGATAATACTCCCACCAGTTATGAGAAATATATTTTTAGCTACTGCGTGATTGTTATCTAACACTTCTTGCTGCAAAGTAGAAATGACGTAAGGTATTGATCAATATTCATGCAGGGAAAAGAAAAAAGAAGACACTAACAATAATTGTGATTGTAGTTCCAATTGTTGTTTCACTGGTGCTTCTAGCGTTGAGATGCTGCTGCTTTTTACGTAGAAAAGAAACAAAGAATCAACATGATATTCTCAAAGAAAGCTGTAATGTGAAAAAAAAATTCACTTGTTTTTTTCATAACCTCAAGAAGCATTTCCTTTAGCCAAATAACTTGGAGAATTCAAATTTGGTTGTTGCAGTTGGGAATGACAGTACCACTCTGGAAACTTTGCGATTTGAATTAGCCAAAATTGAAGCTGCAACAAATAGATTTGCTAAAGAAAACATGATAGGCAAAGGTGGATTTGGCGAGGTTTATAGGGTAAATATATTAGCTACTACCATATTAAAAGAGAATATGAGAATATCAATAGTTATCTACTTATTTACCATGTTGATTGTTAATTTATATATGTTTTTCAGGGTATTCTTTCAGATGGAAAAGAAATAGCAGTGAAGAGGCTCACTGGAAGCTCCAGGCAAGGAGCAGTGGAGTTTAGAAATGAGGTTCAGGTTATAGCAAAACTTCAACACAGAAATTTAGTGAGATTACAAGGATTTTGCTTAGAAGATGACGAAAAGATACTTATTTATGAGTATGTGCCAAACAAGAGCCTTGATTATTTTTTATTGGGTACGCAGCTTCAAAACTATATACTAGTATTAGACATCAAAGAAGAGACGTGTCTTGAAAAATGAATAACTTTTATGAATCCATTCTGATTTGAACTAAATAAATGACCATTCAAGATAATTTGACTTTTTTCTAGATACCAAGAAGCGAAGACTACTATCTTGGTCTGATCGTCAAAAGATCATTATAGGAATTGCTCGGGGAATTCTATATCTACATGAGGATTCTTGTCTCAAAATAATACATCGTGATTTAAAACCTAGTAATGTTTTACTAGATAGTAATATGAATCCAAAAATCTCAGATTTTGGCATGGCGAGAATTGTTGTTGCAGATCAAATTGAAGAAAGTACAGGCAGAATTGTAGGGACATAGTAAGTTATTCATCTCTGTTCTACCTATCAATCATGGACAATTGTCATTGTCATGTTTTACATGCAGTGGTTATATGTCTCCGGAATATGCAATGCATGGACAATTTTCTGTGAAATCTGATGTGTTTAGTTTTGGAGTCATGGTTCTAGAGATTATTAATGGAAAAAGGAAAGGTTGTTCTTCTGTATCGGATGGTATTGATGACATCCGGAGACATGTGAGTACAAAATTTATTCTATTTCTATTCTGGAAATGGAAAGAAAATGGAGTTGAGAGTATGATTTGAGTCATTGACACATGGATATTGTAGGCTTGGACGAAATGGACAGAGCAAACGCCATTGGAACTATTGGATTCTAACATAGGAGGACCTTATTCCCCAGAAGAAGTCATCAAATGCACACACATTGGTTTGTTATGCGTTCAAGAAGATCCAAATGATAGGCCTACAATGGCAACAGTTGTGTTTTACCTCAACAGCCCTTCAATCAACTTGCCCCCTCCTCATGAACCAGGATATTTTAAGCGTGATAGAATAGAAGGCAACAAGACAACCAACAAAGAATTGGATAATATCAGTGATTCCATCAACGGAATTACTCTAACTAATTTGTTTCCTCGTTAATGCAATATGGTGACAGTCATTGCTGTTTTATCTGTTATCTATGGAATATTGAATTTAACCATGGAGATTAAATTGTAATATATGCACAAGCACATTTACATCTTCGAATACAAATAATAGGCAAATTCAGAAAATTCGGACAATAACGTTTTCGAAATCACCATAAAATTCAAAAAATTCTGCAAGTACTAAGTAGACATTAAGTGTTACATACATATTTTATCAAATGATAGCACAGTAAAAGGTATGGTCGACAAAATGAAACAAGTTTATTAATGTTATATAGGAACCAAAATTACACTTTATCAATAGGGTGGATAACAACACAAGAAAACTCCAAACGAATAATAACCAAGTAATAGAGAGAACCAAAATACAGAATAATTGGTACCAAAAGAACCTCTTCTCCACGCCTGTTGCTCCACACTTCCTCTGAATATTTTTCTCCTTCCCTCCGCTGCATGAAACGAAGAGCACAACACACACGCACAGTCCTATATTCCTTTTTCTATTCTCTCGGCGGCTTAATTTTTAATTTCTCACCGAAGAGACACACTCTTTTTAAACTCTCAGTGGTATATAAAGACCACACCACCACCTGATGCTAATAAATTTAGCATTTCAAAAGCATAATAATGGGCTTTTGTTTGAGCCAATGATTTATTTAATTTATGATTATGTTGTTCACTTCAAGAATGATTTATATTTTTAGGGCATTCTTCTTTGTGGACGACATATTGTTGTTAAAAGACTATCAGCAAGTTCTTGACAAGGATCAGTTCAATTTAAAACTAAGATTTTATTGATAGCACACTACAACATAGAAACCTTGTGGAGTTAATAGGCTTTTGATTAGATGTGCAAGAGAAGATTCTTATATATGAATTCATGCCGAATAGGAGCTTGATAAGTTTTTATTTGGTTTGATGCTTGACCTTTAACTCTTAAAATTTTGCATGTTTTTCAAAACATTATATTTTAACTTTACAAACATATATGTTTCACTTTCTTAATAAATATTGTCGGTACCCAACATAACAATTTAATTTGGTCTCAGCCCAGAAAAAATTGCTTGAGTAGTTCTTTATTTATATGATTATTGTCACCTTAAAATTATACATGCAAATCTCAAACCTAATAATATTTTATTAAATACACATATAAATTCCAAAATATCAAATTTTGATATGATTAGAATTGTTGAAATAGATCAAGATAGTGGAAAAACCAGAAAAATAGTTGGAACAAAATAAGTTTCAAATTTTCATCTATATATATATATATATTATTTCTTGTCACTTCTTCACATGATATATTTTAGCTAATTTATATTTTTTTATGTAGTGGTTATATGTCTTTGGAACACGTAATGTTTGGACAATTCTAAAAAAATCATATACTTTTAGTTTTCGAGTCACGATTTTAGAGATCTGGAAAAAGAAATATAAATTCACATGCATCATCCTATATGACAGATGGTCTCTTGAGCTATGTGAGTATAATATTTAACTATTTAATCAATTGTCAAACTTATAATGTATGTCCAATTAAATGCTAAGATATAAAATAATAATATTAAATTTCATAAACTATTACAGTTTTGGAGACAATGGAAGGATCCAACACCATTGAATATATTGGATCCAATTTTGAAAGAAAGTTATTCGCAAATTGAAGTCACTAAATGTATTCAAATTGGTTTAATTTGCTATGTGTTCAAGAAAATAAAAACAATAAACCTACTATCACAAAAATCGTTTCATATCTTGATGGTCACGCACTTGAATTGCCATCTCCACTAAAACCAGCATTTTTCTTGCTGGAAAGGATCGATCAAAATATAGCTACACAACATTTTTTCTGTTAATGAGATGTCTATAAGTACATATTGTGCTAGATAATAAGTTAATTCAATGTTTGATTGCATTTTTTTCTTCTAAATGTCCTTATTGAGACTGTGTTGGTCCAAACCTAGTCCTCGTCCATTATAAAATATGCATGATCAAAATTTTATTTTATTTTTTATGAGTTATACATGGTCAATTTTAACATTGATTATGGATCATATTTTAGTTTCCTTATTTGTTCCGAAGTCATGTATTTTTTAAGATTTTTTTTTTCTGTAATATGTTTAAAAAAATAATAAAAATTATATCAATATCTTTTATATAAAATAATATTTTATCTTAATATTATTTATTTTAAGATGTATATTAAATATAATTTATTTTAAAATCTATAATTTTAATAATTGATTTAATTAATTATATATAACGTCTAAATTTATTTAGATATGGTACAATGTATGTTTTTGTACTCATTTTTTACTTTTTTTATTTCTCTTTGTATTTTTTAAATCGTACAATGCACCAGTTTCGCTGCTAGTTTTTAAATAACATATTAATTTTTTTTATTGGAGAAATATTTTTTTTTATATAAAATCATACGATGTATGGGTTCCACTACTAGTTTTTAAATAACATGTTGATTTTTTATTTATTAGAGAAAAAAAAATTAAGACAGCTACAGAACAAGTGTGATTTGGATCCCAACTGAAATATATGAAAAGCTTAGTACAAGGGGATGGAAAAAGGATAAAACTGTATTCGCCAGGTTCCCAACCGTACAGCAGTTCATGCAAACACATAGGGCTGGGCTATTTGAGCCGAACGAAAAAATCTACATAAAAACATTAGATCAAATTATTCATCCGACAAACACGCCCTATAATATAGACGGGACGTACAATGCCTCACCCACTTTACAGTAACTTAATAATGTGAATGATGAGATAAACTTTAACGTGATTAGCAAGTGAAATTGATTGAATGATTTTTTATTCAATAGTTTAAATTAAATGACAAAATATAATAATGCTTGGGTCCATATCAATGACTGAGTACAGGCAAAATGGTTTCTACAATCACATGCTATGCCGACTCCACCAGCAACAAGAATTGACAATGCGATTCGACCGCACCCTCTGAAATGCCAAATTCCGTAAATAATCCATAGAATTAATGGAGGAAAATGCATTCGCTACGTTACTAATAGTCGTATTGTGGCTATTAGATTTTCCAATTTTCCCACATTTTTTAAACAATTCAAGATTTTGCTTTGTTGACTAATGCTCACAAACCTCAATCCCATTCATACACTGCGCCGTCTCTGATTCCGTCTCTGATTACTCCCCGTTTACGCACATTTGCATGCCCATCACTCATTTCTCCGTCTCAGTGCAGAAAATTTTTCAGCATCATGATTATCAGGTCCAAACTTAGTCTAACACTGTTCCTACTTTGCACCCTTTCACTCACCGTTACAGAAACCTCTGCATCAGTGTTCAACAACGTTAGCTGCTCGAGCAACAAGACTTTCACTCCGAACAGCACCTTCAACACCAACCTCAACACCCTCCTCTCTTACCTTTCCTCCAACGTAACCAACAACGTTAGATTCTTCAACGCCACCGCAGGTAAAGATTCGAACGCCGTCTATGGCCTCTACATGTGCCGTGGAGACGTGCCGTTTGCTCTATGCAGAGAGTGTGTGGGTTTTGCAACACTAACCATAGCCTCCTCATGTCCCACATCGAAAGAGGCTGTGATTTGGTACAACGAGTGTTTATTGCGCTACTCTTATAGGCTCATCTTCTCTAAAATGGAAGAGAGGCCAAGGCACAAGATCAATATTCCATTGGGGGACCCTCTGGTTTTGCATAGTAATGGATTCTACACTGCGTTAGGATCCATTTTCGATGAACTACCACATAAAGCAGCACTGGCTCTTGCCGAGTCTAATAATGGATATGCGGTTAAGCAAGAAAATACTTCTGCGAGTGTGACACTGTATGGCCTCGCGCAGTGCACGCCGGACTTGGCTGCCGGAGACTGCATACGGTGTGTCACCGATGCGGCGGCGGAGTTTGTCAAGTCTTGCTGCGGAGGGAGCATAGGAGCGAGTGTTCTGTTTCCGAGTTGCATTGTAAGGTATGAGACGTATCCGTTTTATCAGCATTCGGGAACCTCCGCGCCAACAATGATTAAGCGTAAGTTTATATTTCTTTTGTTTCTCCTATGGAAAATTATCGAAATAAAGAGATTTTAATAGAAAGAATCAAGGTTTTAAACTGTGATCGCACTCACTGTTTTGTTTTGATCTTTGATGTTACGAGAAATATTACAGATAAATTAAATGTGTAGTTGATGCAACTACAATTTTGGTCGCGATGCAGTCATCATAACCTTAAAATCCTTAGCATTATGTTCGAAATTGCAATCTTGAGAAGAATAAAGAAAAAAAAAAGTGATCCATACAGAAAAAAAAAATCTTTTCACCATAGTATGTATGTATCTTAAATATTCACAGCAAAGCGCCAAATCCTTTATCCTTAGTGAATTGCTGCTTATGTAGGACATAGATGTGGTCCATGCAAAAAAGAATCTCTTTTCTTTCCCCTTTTTCCCCAATAAAACACTATGTCTAGATTGCGTAATAGTGTGATACAAAAGAGATAAGATCTCGTTTGATGACAGTAAAGCATGAATATCAAAAAGTGACTTGAAATAATCAGCATTATTGTCCAATGTGATCTTTGTTCATTAATTTACCACTTAAGAAAACTTTAAAATGTGTTGATGGCGTGTGGTTTGTCAATATATGACTCGTTTTGACAGGTGGAGGAAATATTGGAACTGAAGTGATTGTGATCGTTGTTGTCTTGGTTGTCGTTTTGGTGATGCTTTTTGGCTTTGGCTATTGTTTCATCCGGATAAAAGCGAGAAAGAAACGGAAGGCCGGTGACAGAGAAAAATGTAATGCCAATGAATTATTGTCTTCAACATTTGAGCTTAATAGTAAAGCCTCGAGTTTTTTTCTTAACTTTGTACTTGCTGTGAGCATTTCAAATAACTGTTCTGTGAATTGTTATGTAGTTGGGCCAGAACACACTGTCTTGGAGTCTTTGGAATTTGATTTGGTTACAATTGAAGCAGCCACAAACAATTTTTCTGAAGACCGCAGGATTGGCAAAGGGGGTTACGGAGAAGTGTACAAGGTAAAAAAAGTGTGACGGTTAATGTATCATCCATATTGTTTTCTTGTACTTTTCTGATGCCATTTAATTTTAGGGAATCCTTCCTAACCGAGAGGAAGTAGCTGTAAAGAGATTATCAACAAATTCTAAGCAAGGAGCGGAGGAATTCAAAAATGAAGTGTTGTTAATAGCAAAACTTCAACACAAAAATTTGGTGAGATTAGTAGGATTTTGCCAAGAAGACAGAGAAAAAATACTTATTTACGAATATGTGCCTAACAAGAGCCTTGACCACTTCTTATTTGGTATGACTCTTCAATATTTATTTCTACTTTAAGTTTTACATTTCTATTTTTTCATCATTATTTGAAAAAAATGTTTTGAGTATGTTTGAATTATGTAGCTGATCATAAATTGGTGCCCACTTATACTTTTCGAACTTTGTTGGCTGATGGTACGTATTTTATAGATTCCCAAAAGCACAGACAATTAACTTGGTCGGAGCGGTTTAAAATCATAAAAGGAATTGCAAGAGGTATTCTTTATCTTCATGAAGATTCTCGTCTTAAGATTATACACCGTGATATCAAACCAAGCAATGTTCTATTGGACAATGGCATCAATCCAAAAATCTCTGATTTTGGAATGGCAAGGATGGTAGCTACAGACCAAATTCAAGGATGTACGAATAGAGTTGTGGGCACATAGTGAGTTGCAAACCTTATCTTTACCACCCTTATCTCTTACACAAATATATTCTTATTTATGTGCTTCATTTATTTATCATCATAAAATAATATGATACGTTCTGCATACTCTATCGCCCATCACTTTGGTTCTGGTTAAATTAATATTGAAAATATGTGTCGCTTTTATGGCCTACAACTATAGTATTACTTTGACTTTGGTATAATAATTCAGTCTCAAAGAGGCTTGATTAATATTGTCGGGAACTACACTGAGTTTCAAATACGTACTGTTCCTTTTTCTTGGGACACTTCACTAATATTTGTGATTACAATGCGATGCAATACTGCTTCTATGCCACTACTACTTTACTTGGGCTAACCAGTCAACTCATCCTCCATTGTATGACTAGTCTAGTTACATATGTTCTCCATGTTGATTTTTTTTTACTCTCCTTTTTCAGTGGTTATATGTCTCCTGAATATGCAATGCATGGACAATTTTCTGAGAAGTCTGATGTATTCAGTTTTGGAGTTATGGTTCTTGAGATTATTAGTGGGAAGAAGAACTCTTGTTATTTTGAATCATGCCGTGTTGATGACCTCTTGAGTTATGTGAGTATCAAATTCTTGTTTGTTCTCTTATTCTATATATTTTTTCTTGTCATGCCCTCTAGTGAACCATAGTTCAAAAGAGACATAAATACAAATTAAGAAGGCAATAATAGGGAAATCTATTTAATTTATGGTTTCAGGCATGGAATAACTGGAGGGATGAATCATCATTTCAATTACTGGATCCAACTCTGCTAGAGTCTTATGTTCCAAACGAAGTTGAAAAGTGTATGCAGATTGGTTTATTGTGTGTACAAGAAAATCCAGATGATAGGCCTACAATGGGAACCATTGTTTCATATCTTAGCAACCCATCGCTTGAAATGCCATTCCCTCTAGAACCAGCATTTTTCATGCATGGCAGAATGAGAAGACATTCAGCTGAACATGAATCATCTTCAGGTTACTCCACCAATCGTTCTTCCTTGTCCTCTGTGAATAAGATGTCTACGACTGCTTTCTTCCCTCGATAGTTTGTTACTAATTACTATATGTTATGTCAAATTAAACTGATTAGATGTTTCAACTTAAGTTTTCCTCCACTGGAATTTGAAGAAAATATTAATATATTTTTTAGGTTTTAAAATATGGAATATTCTACTATTTATATTTTACTATTTTATTTATAAAATGTTGAAAGAATATTAAGAGGATGTTGTAATAAAATGATGTGATGATACCCAATATATATATAAAATTAGTTAAAATTTAATATATAAAAAAATTAATTTGCACTTTATGTTTGGTTTTCTTTCTTTTTTATATATAAGTATTTGTTGAAAAAGTTATTTAAACTCACCATACATTATTTATAAAAAGTAATTAAGCTATCACTTCATAGAAGGAACTAATTATATTAATTTGAGGCAACATTGAACATTTTAAACCGAAATTAATGATTAATTGTATACGATCATTACAGCATTTACCCTAAAAAAATATTGGAAAGAATTGGTGGACTGAGAGAAACGGTCAGATGTGGCTAGCTTGCGGCATAGTAGGTTGAATTAACATGAAGAAATTCCAACTTTAAGGCCGCCCACGGTTTTAAAGAAGCCACCTAGATTTGACAATTCCTTGGTGTTTGGCATGCGTCTTGACCCATAGGACCCAGGAAGGTTAGCGCTACATTCTTTCATCATAATCATAATTTAATAGACATTATAGTGTTTAATACTACAATCCTAATATTTTTTTATAAAAAAATACAATCCTAATACAACTTTAGTAGTATTTTTTTATAAAATAAAAAGAAGAAGAAAAGAAACACACACAGATATAACTTTACAATCCTATCATTTGGAAATTGTTTATCCTTTGATTAACATGAGTTGAGTGAATTACCTCAATTATAAAAAAAAATCCATGTTTTCTCAATATGTGGGATTTTAAAAAAATATTAAGGAGAACAGTACTTTATCGCTCAGATCAATAGGTGCTAAAATTAATTATTATTCTCGCACATAATAATATATAAACCTTTTTATTCATTTTTAGTCTAAAAAAGAAAAGAAAATATAATATATTAGAATACGTATTTCGTTATTATTTGAAAGGAAAGTGCAGGAAAAGAATAAAGTGAAAAAAGGGTCCACGACACGAGTATCGTTAAATAGTACGTTAAAGAATTATGGGTGACAAAAATGAACAGCTTCATTTTGAAGAAGTGAACGCCACAGAGTATTATAACTTGTTTAAATTTCTAACTGAAGTCTCAAAATTATGGCTTGAATAGTAGTTAAAAGAGATAAGACCTATGATTAATGCAATAAATAAAGGAAAACTAAAGTTTGATTTGAATTGATAAAAAAGAGAGATAGAACAATATTAGCTACACATCATAGTTAGAATAATATAGCCTTAAGAAAATCCTTTTTTTTTTTTTTGGTTGAAGGGATGGCCTAAGGCCCAATCAAACAGAAAGCTAGTGAGTCAAATAGTGGGGCAAAGCATGACCATAACATAACTATGGATAATGTATATAGCAAGAAAGGAACATAGAGTGTCCAAAGGGAAGGAGTAAACCATGCTGGGCAAGCAGTCAACGATGTCTCCAACTTTGGATGCTTTCAACCATGCATGGACCATTAATAAGGAATGTGATGATGATGGCAACCATGCACAGACATCGAGTTTGACATGCAGCCACTCACAATATAATAGAGTCGCATTCTATCCATAATATGTGAATATATATAGTCTTGGACCAAGTCATCAGCTCCAAAAGTTGTGAGAATTCCACAAAGTTCACCCATGAGAGCATTGAAAAGTGAAAACCACTGATCTGCCGTAGTGTGTTCTTAAAACACTACCACAAGTAACTAGCAGAATACGTGGCCATGTTGTTAATTAAATTCACACATCTGTGTTGCACTTAATTGACCCCAAAGGAGGAGGAGCCTCGTGCCAACGAACCTAATATATTGACTTGTTGGATGAAATTACTCATTCATTTCCTATTCTTATTACCTGTTTGGCTAACCTTTTAGAAATCATTTTATTCTACCGTGACACATGTTTTAAAATCTATTGTTGAGATTAATTGAAAAATACCTTATAAATTATGTTTAATAGTTTAAAATTAGTTCTACCCAACTTTTAAATAAACGATAACTTAAGCTGATTCTTGTTAATAAATTTAGGGGTAGATTTTATTCATATATAAATCATTTATAAATATTGTTGTAATCATTTATAAATGATGCACCGTGAATGTATAGGTTAATTACCACTTTTAATTTCCCCCCATTTTAATTTGTCACTTGATTTTTTAGTTAGTTGAAATGTTGAATTGTTCTGGGTACGTAAATGATAACTATAGATAAGGGCAGATTCAAATGGGCCGTCGCATGTTAACTTGGATCCGTTCCCCAGTAAAGTCAGATATATATATATATATATATATATATATATATCTTTCTTCATCCCTAATTATAATATTTTTTAAAAAAAAATTGTTTATTTCTTTTTATAAGATATTTTTTAATTTTTAGTTATATTAATCATTTTTTCCTACATATCTTTTCTTAATTATTCTCTCTCCAAACATTAATAAATAAATAAATAAATAGAAAAAAAAATAAAAAGAATTTTTAAATGATAATACAAATAATTTATAAATTTAATCCAATAATTAATTTTATTAAAAGACATAAATTAGTTTAAAAGATATTAAGAACAAGGAAATAGCTTTGAGTAGTATCTGATTGCTTAGGTGTGAGTATAAACTCTTTATATCTAATTTAAATTTAACAAATTAAAAAAAATATGGGAATCAATTAATTATTGGATATAATCAATTATTATTTTTATGAGAAAGTTAAATAATTATAGAATAAAATGTGTTGTCTATATTTTCATTAAATCTTATTTTAAGCCTTAAACTATCATGTTTTTAATATAATACTTGAATTTTTTAAAGAATATGTTTTTAATTTCTCCTCACAACATGAACACGGAGTTAAAAAAACATGCAAAAATGATTAGAAATATTAGGATCCATTCAATAGAGTAAAAATAAAGCAAAGATAAAAAATTTAAATTAAAATAAAATGTAAAAATATGACTCTCAGGTCATTTGATGGTATTTATTTCTTTTCTTTTCCTACAAACACGCACACCCACTTAAATGTCATTTTAAACAAAATAAGCCAACTGCAGTACAACACCATGGCCCTAAATTCCTTCAAACATTATCCTCTCTTCACGTTTCTTATGTTTACTCTCACTGAAGCATCATCAGATGTTCCTATTTTCCTTCGCGAAAACTGCACAACCATCGAAACCTTCATCTCCAACACCACTTTCCAGTTCAACCTCATAACCCTCTTGTCTTCTCTATCTTCCAACGCCACCGGAAACACCCAATTCTACAACACCACCTTATCCGGCAAAAGCTCCTCCGACACCGTCTACGGCCTCTTCCTCTGCCGTGGTGACGTGCCCCCTCAACTTTGCCAACAGTGCGTGTTGAACGCAATCCAAAGACTAAGCAATCAAAGCTCAGATACATGCAAGTTTGCCAAAAGTGCTATAATTTGGTATGACGAGTGTTTGGTTCGCTATTCCAACAGGTATTTCTTCTCCACGGTGGACACAAGGCCTAGAATGCGTTTGCGAAACACTGCCAACGTTTCCGACACAAAAAGCTTCTTGCGTTTGTTGTACACCACTTTGAATGAAACTGCAGATGAGGCAGCGAATTCTTCGAACGGTGCTAAGTTATACGCCACAAAGCAAGCTAAGATCTCTGGGTTTCAGACCCTCTATTGTATGACTCAGTGTACACCGGATTTGTCACCCCAAGATTGCAGAAGGTGTCTCAGTGGTGTGATAGGGGATCTTTCTTGGTGTTGTCCTGGAAGCCAAGGAGGAAGAGTTTTGTATCCAAGTTGTAACTTTAGGTATGAGTTGTACCCTTTCTATAGAATGGATTCCCCGGCACCTGAAGGAATTATTAGTCCAACACATTCTACAATGGATAAAGGTAATGCTAAAGATTATGGTTCTTCGAATGTTTTAGTGTTATGAATTAATTTAAATTTGAACAGCATGTGAATGAATGATTTGGGTCAAACTAGGTTAACAAGCAAAAAATTAAAGTTAAACTTACGTTCCATATATGTTGCAGTAGATATGATTGGCACGATGAAAAAAGTAAGAGGAAAAAGAAATATATAAAAAAGGTAATAAATGTCATAATTAATGTGATAGAAAAATACGTAATAATGGAATGAGATGCAGCACAGACTAACATATATTAATTGAACCACTATTTATGGTATGGTTAATCTCCATAAAATACATAAAGGTTATATGTTCAGTAAAATTAACTCAAACATTAGCCGAAAATTGAAGAAAAAAAGTTACGGAAGCTAAGAACTTATAACTAGGAACTGAAAAATTTACGTTTAATAAAATTAGTTATTAAAGTAACTGAAAAATATAAAATAATTGAAAAACAATAAAATCATAATTTATTTATGTAAGATAAATATAAAATTTGATAAATATATCAAAGATAAAAAAATATAAAAAATTAGAAATTATCAGATTAAAAAATATTACTTAAAATAATATTTTAAAAATACTAAAAACTATTAAAAAAAATTATTTATCAAATAATTAAATGAATTTTTCAACTAATAATAAAAAAAAACTAACTGAAATATTGTCAAACATAATTATAATATTTGGTTATACGTTTCCTTAAAAAAAATTAGTTATGTGTCATGTAAAGATATTTAAATTAAAAAAACATTTTCAAATTTTTAAAAAAATAACAAAACTCCGGCATGTATATCATATATAGATTGACCAAGAAATTAAATACTTAATTCAGAACTGTACAATAATTTCTTGCAGGCAAGAGGTGTGCTTAGAAGGACAACATCACGTGAAGCATTATTTTAGTTTGGTTTGGACATGGAAAAAATCAGTAGCAAATTTTTAGTGAAGAAAAAAGCTTGATTTTTCGTTTTGGAATAGTTGTGATAATGATTTTTTTACGGTCTCAGGTAATACGTAACAATTAACAGAACTTACCAAAGTTTTTTTCTGTCTTTAGGTGAAGCAGGAAAGAAAGGAATCTCATCAGAGATAGCAACTGCAACCTTTGTTTCGATTACTGTCGCAGGGCTGTCTTGGGTATTTGGTTCTTAAGTAACTGATTGATTGGTGGGAGGGTGTTCACTCTTAATAAGTACAAGTATTATTAAAACGATAAGATTGAGTATGGATTATGCAAGAATTTTGATTTTCAATTGTATTTAGAGTTTTATATATATATATATATATATATATATATATATATATATATATATATATATATATATATATAATATGTTTAAGTAATTCGTGATTTAAATAAAATATTATTTATTGATTAATCATAAATATAAACTAAAATGAATTAATTATAAAGTAAGGAAGATAGAAGGTTAAGAAAATAAAAAGCTTAGAGTTGTGAAATGATGTAATGAGTTAAGAAAAATGTTGGGAACTTCGTATACCAGAACTACTACGTAATAGATTTTTTTTTTTAACATGAATATGATTATTACTCATATTATTTAACATACTCTAACCATGATTTGACATTTTGGTTTACTTGAGAAGATTTTATCAAATTATACAGAGTGATCGATCTTAACCCACTGAGTTTATCAAATTATGCAGTGAGAAATAGGAAATTGAATTTTCCCGTAAAAAGTAAGCAACTATCTGTGGGTCGTTTAGGCCATTTTGTATTTATTGCGTGGCACGAGAGTCAACTTCACTTAATTGTTTTCTCTATGTGAAATGTAAAGTTTACCATGTTTAATAAATATTGGCGGTATAAGTTGGCAGCATATCAACTTCTAAGACGTACGTACTTGTCATTTGTTCATTAGCCTGATCCTAGAATAGGATTCTGTTTTAAAATAAAACCTTAAATTTTTGTCCATCCAAGAAAAACAAATATGCAAAAGTGTTTGTATTTTTTTTTATTATTATTAATATAAAGGAGTTTGTATTTTGATTGTACTCTTTTCCTAATTCAAAGATGATCAAGGAGAGTATCCACACATAAGGTGATGAAATCAAGTACTGTCGTGCGATGTCAATTGTTAAGCCATCAAATTTGACTTAAAATGTTAACCAAATAACCAATCAATCTCTAGCTAATTAAGATATTTCGTCACCTTTGAATGGACTTGTGAGGCAGTTCACACAAATAATAACTTGTGTTCTCTGTCTGTTGCCATCTTTCTCAGTAATTGAACTTTTGTATTTCGTCATTGCCCGCAAAACCAAACTGAGAGTTGTCCACACATCACAATTATTTCCACCACCTATAAGTAAAATGATTGGACTTAGAATTTGCTTTTGTTACATATGCTTTAAATGTGACTCTTTGCATTTTACTCTTCAACCCCCTTCCTTCTAGATATGTAGTGGCTGTCACTGTTCACATCTGATCCAAAAACACTTGGTTTTGAAACAAAAAAACAAACAATAAGAAACATAAAATGATAAAATATAGAAAACAGTTGACAAATTGCAAATGTACAATCCCTTGCAAATCTTTCTCCAAAGGAAGATCCCCAAGATGCCTCCTTGCAAGTACTTTGCAATTCCCTCGATTTCCGTCTTCCTCTTAAGCTTCTTAATCTTTCCAACCAAAGGAGCTCCAATTTACAGTTCCCATGCCAGCACAGACTCTTCCAAATACCAACCAAACAGCACTTTCCAAACCAACCTCAACCTCCTCCTCTCTACCCTTTCTTCCAACGCCACCCAAGGCACCCACTTCTACAAAACAACACTTGGCAGTGAAAATAATACACCCAGTATTTACCCATGTGGTTAGTTAATTTTGTTTCGCAAGTATTTAAGTGTTATTAGACATTTCAATAACTTCTTAACACGATTGATCTATTAATTCTCCTTTAAGTTGGTCAGCATCACTTTTTATATAAGGATAAATGGTAAATTTAATTTTTTATAATTTTGATATTTTTATTTCTAAATCGAGATGTTTTTAGTTTTTTTTTTTAAATAAGTAATTTTAATTATTTTATCAGATGATTGCCAATGGACCATTCTTTGACGTTACATTAATGTTGACTTAGTTGACATGGTAGTTATGTAAAAGAATTATATAAAGTAAAAAATAAAAAATATTTTAATAGGAATTGAACTCATCAATTAATTACACACAAGATAATAAATTATTAGCACACTTATTTTATTTAATTAAATGTATTAACATTATTATTTATATATTATTAATCAAGAGTTATTAATTTTTTTTTAAATTATCAAAATTTATAAATTTATAAATTAAAAAATATTCAATATATAAATATTTTTAATTAGAGTAAAATAATTTGTATATCAAAATCAATTTACAAAAATAATTATGTAAATAATTTACATATTAATTTATGAAATTTAATTATAAATTGATAAAATAAAAATAAAATATTTAAAATAAAAATATATAAAATAGAATTAAAAATATTTATATATTAAATATTTTTAATTTATAAATTTTGATAATTTTAAAAAAATAATAACTCCTAACTAATGATACATAAAAATTAATATTAATTTATTTAATTAAATAAAAAAGTGTATTACTAATTTATTATTTTATTTGTGAATAAAATGTTATGAGTTTAATTTTTTATTAAGATACTTTTTTATTTTCTATTTCATTTAATCTTTTTTTATATAAATATATCTTACATAAACTTTGTTAGCAACTATTAATATGTCACGTCAAAATTAATGATTGACTTTGGACCGTCAATAACAAATCAAAATTAACTATTTTATAGAATAAAAAATTAAATATCTTAATTTAAAAATAAAAAATCAAAATTCTAGATTTAAAATTAATTACAATTTAACTTTAATATAATTATAACAAAAAAAGATAGTGTTAAACACTATATGCATCGGTATGCAACTGCAGCAGAACTGTATAATTTGTTTTCTTTTTCTTTCTCTGAACTGCAACGACAACCAGCATTGCACTTATGCTGAACAGTTATTCAGTAAACTTGTCAATGCCACGACAACCAGCATCTTTTCTGCGTGGAAAAAGTCCTAACAAGCTAAACCGAGGGCTTGATTTTGATCAATCTACCTCTTGTTCAATTTCATTGTCTGTGAATGAAGTATCCATTATTGAAATATAGGCTCGCTAAAGGATTGTTTTCATGTTTTCTTCAATCAATCAAGCGTATATTCAAATCTTCTCAAAATATAGCATATATTCAAATCAAGCCAATATCAACGCTATATGCTGAGCTGTTATACGATCCTAGCGGATATATATTGTAAATATTAATAGCTAAAAGAATTTTGTCCGATACTTCATGGATGAACATGTAGAGTAGCTGAAGCATGATGCCCTTGGGAGAGACCCGAAAATTTTGCAATCTTGACCAATTTTGTTTTTTAAAGTATAGTGTTGATTTACTGAGGGATTCTTTTTCTTGCTCACATTATGTTGGTTAAACTAAGCGCTGATGAGGGTAAGTACTGAGTTCTCCAATACAGATCGATCACTTTAAAGTATGATTCTGATGTAAGATATGTCTGAGTTAAGAATTTATACAGCCTAGAGTCCCAACATGACTATATGAGAAACTATACAATACACATGTCTATGCCGATTGTGATCGTCTTTCAAAGAGGCTTATCTGAGAAAATTAAAAAAGCTTATTCCGTACGGGAAAGTTGAGCCATTAGTAGCTCATCTTCAATAGTAAGTCAAACTTAACATAGGAATCAGATATCAAACAACATAAAAATATTAAAATACTAACATTTTTAACAATTAATTTTAAAGTATAAAAGAATAATAATAATAAAAATAAATTTCACAATATTATCTTGCTTTTAAAATTAACAATAATCTGTTTAAATTTAGTTATTTAGTTTTGTTTGATCGATAAATGTTAATTAACATTTATTAATTTAATTAAAAATATTAGTTGAGACATTCGAATCTATGACGTCTTCTCTTTTGTTTTTCCTTTTATTTAATCATTGGATTAATTTTATATCCCTCAATTAATTATTTAGTACCTAGAAAATTCATTTATTTTCTATCATATTTTAAATTACGTTACACATTTTTTTTTTTCTTTTTCTTCTTGATGTTCATCAAACATTTTATTTTTAAAAAAAGAAAGTTCAGGGTTCCGACCAACCATACATAAACGAGTGTTTAACCCATCTCCCACACCGGTCGCTTTCATCCTTTCAAAGAAAAGAACCACAACAAAAATATCAATTGGGGTTTCTTTTTACAAATTATTTACCTAAATGGGTCTGTTATGAAATTATTTATTTCACGGGTCTATTTTTTTTACTACAAAGCGCTTCTTCGATGAGCGCGTTCCCCGTAATAGTGACATGTGGCATGACGTGACTAGCGGTGGGACAGGTCTGGACGCACTGCTGACGAGAGCGCTTCAGAATTGGATGCGTCGGCAGTGCTGGAGCTTCGGTTGGCGCTCTGCGTGGAGGCGCCTTAGGACGCGCTCCGCGTGCAGGCGCGTTCGTTAGCGCTGTTGTCGCAAGCGCGACGGGTCGCGTTGGGTCCCAACTAGCGCGTCTAGCTGCCTTAAAAACACGGCCTCGCAATCCCCTCCCCCCCCCCCTTCCCTCAAAGCCACTCCCCCAGTCACAACCAGTGCTTCTTGTTCCCCACCTTCACCCCAGCCTTGTCCCCTCCCCTAGCAAATTCCCAAAGGGGATTTGGTCAACTCATTTTTCCAAAAAATGCCTCTAAATCCCCTTTGTGAATTTGTCAGGGGATTCTTCATTCAATTTTGAGTATTTTGATATATTATGGGCCTCAAACGGACATTCCTATCAAAAGTTATACCCATTTCAAGTTTTAAAAAAATCCGTAAAAAAAACATTTTGCCATTACGAATGGCAGGACCCATCACGTGGACAGTGTCTCGCCATCTCTCCACTGACGAGTTTCACCTGCTACTGCCATGTGTCCAACTCGCCAACTCCATTGGCGAGTTCCCTCCAAAAACAGACCCCATTTGAAAAAAGTTTCGAAACAGTCCCCTGTTGGGAATAAGTTTCTAAAAGGAACCTGCTTTGATCAATTTGCCCCTTCTTGGTTCCCCCTTCCCCACCACTGCCTCCTCTTATTCACTTGAAACTCCAAAGTTGCTCCGAACAATTTGGTTTGTAGTTTTTTTTATTGCTTCAAATTTATTTAATTTGTATAAATTGTTATATTTTACTATTTGTATTTTTTCTTTTTTGCTTGTAGGCATTTTGTGTACAACAAAATTTTATTCACTCTCAACAAGTTCATTTTCTTTATCCTTATATATTTTTCCTGTTAGTTTAATTTCTTTATCATTTTAATTATTTTTTATTAATTATGTAACAAATTGTTTTTTTGTTTACAGTTGTTCATTTATCTACTAAAGAATTTTACTTTTATTTTTTTAGTGGATTTGTTTGTAGAGATAATTATTGTTACTTTTATAGTGTGTTAGATTTGTTTTGTATTTTATAATAATATAATATTGTTAATTGTTGTTGAAGATAATTATAGATAATAATATTATTATTTATCATTTGTCATTGAAATATTATATTATTGTTTTTGTTAATATTTAATGATATTAATTATGATTTGTGTTATTTATGATTTGTCATTTAAATAGTTAATATTGTGGTTAATGTTAAAATAATTTTTTAAATATGTATGATTTGTGTCTGTATTTTTTTAAATATTTTTAATGATAATATTATTATAATTTTTTATTTGTGAATTTTATAGTTTTTATTATATTAGTATTTTAAAAAATATATTAGATATATTTTTATTGTCGCATTTCCAATTGTGCTGAAACCTAATTAGTACTTACCTAACCAATAACCACAATTGCCAAACAATTAAATTGGTTGCTCTTAACATAATATGTCCACATTCATTGAACCTATTACACTTTCCTCACTTTTTCTAAAGTCTAAGTCTAATTCTTTCTCCAATTTGAACCAGAGGTGGCTCGAGTTAAGTGGTGATCGTGAACTATTTTAACAATTTCGTAGTGTAAATAGAACAAAAGAGGGATTTTATAGGGAAACGTGGAAGAAAGTGTCTAGCAAATCAGCACGTCTGGTCATGCTTGACAGGTCAGCACTTTCTACCCTTGTCTCACTTCCCCTGTCCCTAGTCATATCATGGCACGTGTCGTTATGACGGGAAACGCGCCCAACGGAGAAGTGCATTATAATAAAAAACCAGACACACAAAATAAATAATTTCAAAACAGATCCATTTAAATAAATAATTTGTAAAAGAAACCCCAATCGAAATTTTTACCAAAGAACCGCTGCTGTATATGACTATTCATACTCTTTTAACATTTTATAACAGTCACTGTAACACAGCGACACCGTTTGCTTTCTTTTTTGACAATTTTTCATTCACTTACCAGTTCTTATTGACTTGCATCAGTCAGGGACAGGGCACATGATTTCATCGCCCACCACACCACAATCTAATAAACACGAATGCACGATGTTAGATTAAGCGCCAGAACAAAATCTGGTTCTGAAGAAGAAAGCAACTATTGTTTGACACGAGGGAGATATGTGCATATTCGAATCCTCTTCAACCCACTTGCTACTTCTCTCTCTCTTTGCCTTGCTAAACTCTGCAAGTGAAGCAACTCCTATTTATACCGCACATGCCTGCACAGATGGATCCTATTACTTACCCAACACACCATTCCAAACCAACTTGAACCTCCTCCTCTCATCCCTCGTCTCCAGCGCCACCCTCCACGACGGATTCCACCGCACCACCATCGACGATGTCAAGGGACTCTTCCTCTGCCGCGGCGACGCCACCCCCTCCGCCTGTCACGACTGCGTCACCGCCGCGGCCAAAAATATCACAGACCTCTGCACCAACCAAACAGAGTCCATAATCTGGTACGACCACTGTATGCTGCGTTACTCCAACAGCTCCATTCTCAACAACATAGTTCCAAGTTTTGGCCTCGGTAACGAACCGAGCGTCCCTGACTCGGACCACACACGGTTCAACGATGTTCTTGCGCCCACGTTGAACGATGCGGCACGGGAAGCCGTGAATTCGAGTAAGAAGTTTGCTACAAAAGAAGCGAATTTCACGAGCTCCATGAAGCTCTACACACTGGCGCAGTGCACGCCCGATTTGTCCACTTCTGAGTGCAACACGTGCTTCGCAAGCTCCATCGGTGCCTTTCCGAATTGCTGTGACGGCAAACGAGGTGCACGGGTCCTGCTTCCGGGCTGTAGTGTCAGATATGAATTGTTTCCATTTTACAACGTTTCCACCGTTTCCCGCCTTCCCTCTCCGTCTTCAGGTATCAAACCATTATAACATGGTAAAAATTTAGATACACTTTGTTAAGTGTTTCTCTGGTGTTATTCTCACATAAGAATTGGAATTTTACTTGAGTAATAGGCATACTAAAAATTTGTACTAGAAAGATATAACTACAATTCTAATAGGAGAACAAGACACAGATTTTTTGTATGTCCAGAAATCAGTTAAAAGATGTACCGTTGAGATGATTTTCTTGGACGGAAAGGTCATGTTAATTTTCTTATTGTGTAGTTTCAACTTTTCGCGTCTAATTTCCAATGTGCAGGGAAAAGCAGTATCTCTATAATTTTGGCGATCGTTGTCCCAATTACAGTTGCAATTCTACTTTTCATTGTTGGCGTCTACTTCCTACGTAAGAGGGCAAGCAAGAAGTATAATACTTTCGTCCAGGATTCAAGTAATCTCTCTTGTTCCGTCATAGCCATTGTTCCGGGTAATTTGTTTCCTCTGACTTTAAATTGGTTGCTGATAATTACTGTCTTTATTTGTTGTGTAGTTGCAGATGATCTTACAGATGTCGGTGATGTGGAGTCCTTGCAATTCGACTTGCCTACAGTTGAAGCTGCCACAAACAGATTCTCGGATGAGAACAAGATTGGCCAAGGTGGATTTGGGGTGGTTTATAAGGTATGAATCATGTTTATACTAAATGCTGAGTGACACATATTTCTTTTTATGCTAAAGTACTTAAATTGGTCTTTTCCTGTGCTTGTTTTTAGGGTGTCCTCCCTAGCGGACAGGAGATAGCTGTGAAGAGGTTGTCAGTAACCTCCTTGCAGGGTGCTGTAGAGTTCAGGAATGAAGCTGCTCTTGTGGCCAAGCTTCAACATAGAAATTTAGTGAGACTATTGGGATTTTGCTTGGAGGGACAAGAGAAGATCCTTATCTATGAATACATACCAAACAAAAGTCTTGATTACTTTTTATTTGGTATGTACCTTTTCTACTCTTCTTATATGTCTTTTATGTGATATCTCTCGATTAGTGTAGTGATTGATTGCCCTGAACTGACTGATATGCCATCTCAATTAATGTATTCACATGGTGTTGTGTTACCTTTTCCCTTATTAAAGAACCACCTAGTTGGAGAGGGGTTAATAGCTTTGTATAATTGGAAATTGTAGTAAATCAGCTATTGCTAATATGGCTATTTCATTTTGGCAAACTTTGTAGACCCTGCAAAGCAAAAAGAGTTAGATTGGTCAAGACGCTACAAAATTATAGTTGGTATTGCTCGAGGAATTCAGTATTTACATGAAGATTCCCAACTTAGAATTATACACCGGGATGTCAAAGCTAGTAATGTTCTATTAGATGAAAATATGAACCCAAAGATTTCAGATTTTGGTATGGCAAAAATTTTCCAGGCAGATCAGACTCAAGTAAATACAGGAAGGATAGTTGGGACTTAGTAAGTTTGATGCCTTTATGCTATCTCCTCTTGCATATATGAGTAGCTTATGTTATAACATATCGTCAGTTAAGTTTCATTGCAGACAAAATTTATGTTCTTGTTTCCAAAAATGTCATTGTTCTATCTTATAAGTAGATTACATTGTTTTTTTCAGTGGTTACATGTCTCCAGAATATGCAATGCGTGGACAGTTCTCTGTGAAATCAGATGTGTTCAGCTTTGGTGTCTTAGTTTTGGAGATTGTGAGTGGCAAGAAGAACACTGACTTTTATCAATCGAATCATGCTGATGACCTTTTAAGCCATGTGAGTATAAACAAGAGTAATTTCCTTTCTTTACTGATACCAAGCTTAGCCACAATGCCTAGCTACATTTCAGTGGGTGAGGAAAGAGATATTCCCGGTTTAAATGCTAATATTATACAACTTCAGGCGTGGAAGAATTGGACACTGCAGACACCTCTGGAGTTGCTGGATCCAACACTGAGAGGTTCTTATTCAAGAAATGAAGTCAACAGATGCATCCATATTGGTTTATTGTGTGTTCAAGAAAATCCATCTGATAGGCCTTCGATGGCCACTATTGCACTTATGCTGAACAGTTATTCAGTTACCATGTCAATGCCACAACAACCAGCATCTTTTCTGCGTGGAAGAGGTCCTAACAGGTTAAACCAAGGGATGGACTCTGATCAGTCTACCACCGATCAGTCTACGACTTGTTCAATTCCATGGTCTGTGAATGAAGTATCCATTACTGATGTATACCCTCGCTAAACGATGGTTTTTCATGTTTCCTTCAATCAATCCAGTGTATGTCCAAATCTTTTCAAACTTTGGGGCTACTCTTAAACAGACCTAGCAGATATATACTGTAAATATTAATGGCTAAAAGAATTATGTCCCTACTTCATGCTGGATGCCCCAGGAGAGACCAGAATAATTTGCAATCTTGACCAATTTTGTGTTTGAAATGTAGTGTTGATTTGTTAAGGGATTCTTTTTCTTGCTCACATGATGTTGGTGAAACGTGCTGGCTGAATGCAAGTACCTAGTTCTGAAATACAGATCACGTTAAATTTCAGGTGGACTTGCAGTAGTGCTATATCTAATTTGTTGTGATCTAAAAATCCAAAACTCGGATGTGGTTATGCGGATAAATTTGTCTTTATACACGTTTATTTACAAAATAATTCATTTGATCCTTATGAATGTACTCTACACTCTCCACACGGGGATCTTTTTCCTCCACCAGTGTATACCTTCTACTCTCTTCTTCAAATCGGATGGTTAACGAGTAAGGGAAGTGCTTATATAATTGAGATGGCCATCCTATCAACTGGTTTTAAAGGGACATTTCGGATTGGCTAAAACAATTTTGTCCCTACTCTTCAATCTTTCCCTTATTCGCATACTTAACAAACACTTTATACTAGTAATACATTTGTATATTGGGATTAAAGCCGAAATTTGTTTTACCGAATCAACCAAGCCCCCGAGACTTTCTTTTTGCAAAAAACTGGCAAATGCACCAGATCATCTTATGGGTAATTGGTATCTTGGCAACATGGCATTCGTTGTTAGTGAGTGATTCATGCTATTTTTGGTATATAACTTGGTTTTCTTACATATTATCTCATGATATTTTTAAGGTTTAACTGAAGTTTACTTTTTAATATTATAAATTTATGCATGTCATATATATATATATATATATATATATATATATATATATATATATATATATATATAACTTAATATATTATATTAAAAAATAAAATATTTTATTAAAACATTTGATCTCGGTTTAATCACGATTAAGTCATTAAATTTTGAATTAGTGCCTTCAGCACTTTAATAACCGGTGTGATTTTAAAAATCTTACTACAAACAATGATTTAGTAATTATTCACCTACAATGTTAGCATTGAAAACCATCATAATGATGATATCCACTTTTCATTTCTATATTTTTTGGATTATTTTATCCCTTAACTAATTAAAATTATAAACCACATTACCATTATATTTTAGAAATTAATTTAGTAATGAGATAAAAGACTAGAGATATATTTTGCCTCTAAATGATTTTTATAAATCTAAAGTATAATTTATTTATTTAAATATATTTATTTATTATAAATGTTAACCAATAATCTATAACTATTGTAACAATGATGATATCCACTTTTCATTTTTATATTTTTTGGATTATTTTATCTCTTAACTAACATTGTAAACTATACCATCACTATTTTTTATCTGCTTATAACTTTCATTATTTCTCTTTTATTTAGTTTTTAAAAAATATAGAAATATATTACCTCTTTTTTCTAGTTATAATAATATTTTTTTAATAATTATATAAAAAATATTTAGCCTAAATTCGCAGCCTAAACTATTAGTTATGTATAAAACTCCAAAGTTAGAAGGAAAGAACATTTTGCGCGTTGGGCAATGACAATTGACAATTGACAATTGACAAGCCCGCTAAAATTAGCCAGCGTTCAAAGCTGAAATGGAGAGGCATTGCTACGGTATTGTGTATACGTGCACCTAGAATATAAAACTACTCGAAGACCCATACCAAATTTGAATCAGTCAACTTAAATTAATTAAGACATATTTTTCTTGATAAATTAAAGAATTAAGAATAAAAAAGAGAACAAAACGATAACATTTTACTATTATAAAAATTGAGTATATTCCTATAAAAAAAACTTGACATACAAAAAGAAAAATATCTTTATTCAATTATAATTTGACATATATAATAAGTTTATTATTTTTATAATAATTATTTTTAAAATTTGTACTAATAATGATTTTTAATAAGTTTACTGTGTTCAGTAAAAAAAAGTTAGACAATGTAATTTTTTATATTGACCGTACATAGTTCTTTTTTGGAGTATATTTTGTGTGTAATAGTTGAGTATGTATAAACATTAGCATCCACAAGGAGTTGGGCATAGTCACAAAAGTAGTTTGAGATGGTTGGATATTTTTTTACTGATTGTAAGATTAGTGTGTGAAATATATTTCTAAAAGAGAAAAGAGAGATCGATATTATAGAAAATATCTAATTAGAAGAATGAAATTATAAAAGATCAAATTATGCATTCTATTTTATTTTTTTTGTAAATTATGTATTATAATTTATAATTTAAGGATACCAACGAGAGTAGATTTATATATAAAAAAAAAACCCGGAAAAGTTGAAAGGGTGTTCAAATGTAGTTCGAGCAGCTTTGAATTTGCACAATATATGAAAATATTTGGAAGTTAACGAATTCTTTAGAAGAAGAAAAATACACAAGGAACTCTTCCTAAAGTATCTAATAATATGATTTTGTCATGGTCTGAAGAAAGATCTCATAGCAATCAACAGCGCGTAAACCAGGGACTTTCCTACCAAGTAGATATATATTGACTTTGTGCTTTCGACTTTTTGATTGTTTCAAAGAACATGTTTGCGAATAGTAGCACATCTCTTAAATCTACATAATGCTACAACTTAAAAGTTAGGGAACATTCTCCAATGGGGATGGCACCTTCAAGACTGATTTCCCTTCTCTTTCTCCTTCTTACACTCATATCTTATACCACCGCTCAGCCAAGCTTCCTGTACCATTTCTGCACGAATGATAAAGGCAACTACACTGCAAACAGTTCCTACCAGACCAACCTCAATACCCTTTTGTCCACTTTGTCTTCTTCCAACACACAAATTGATTCTGGCTTCTACAATTTCTCCGAGGGCCAAAACTCTGACAAAGTTAACGCAATTGGGATGTGTAGAGGTGATGTTAAGCCAGATGCATGTCGTAGTTGCTTAAATGACTCAAGAGTCCTTCTCACACAACGTTGTCCAAACCAGAAAGAGGCCATTGGGTGGTATGACGATTGCATGCTACGCTACTCGAATCGCTCAATATTTGAGACAATGGAACCTAACCCTACTTACTTTCTGTGGACACAAAGCAATGCAACTGATATGGATCAGTTCAATGAGGCTCTTAGGGGCTTAGTGGATGGTCTCAGAAGCAAAGCTGCATCTGGTGATTCACTTAAGAAGTATGCTGCAGGAAGTGCAGCTGGTCCAAGCTTTCAAACTATATTTGCACTTCTACAATGCACACCTGATTTATCAGAACAACAGTGCAATAATTGCTTGGTTAGAGCTATAACAGATATCTCAAGTTGTTGTGCTGGCAGGACAAGTGGCAGAATTGGAAAACCAAGCTGCAATCTTAGGTTTGATACATCCCCTTTCTATGACTCTGCAGCTGATGCCTCTCCTCCGTTGTCGCCACCACAAGCGCCTTCTCCTCCTCCTCCTTCAGATACCAATACTGCTCCCTCTGAAGGTACCTGCTATGTTCTTAGTTAAGTGATGCATAACTGCTTTGTTAAAGTTCAACTTGCCATAAGGGTCTTTTGGGTTTGACCTCAAGCATCTGACTGCATTTTCCAACTGAAATGGAATATTACTACCGAAATGGATTTTTATTGCTACATTGACAATGGATTTCTTAGTCAATGTTTCAATTTGGAGTTCTGGTTTTTGCAGGAAAGAGCAACACAACACAAATTGTTGTTGCGGTAGTTGTGCCAACTGTTGTCATCCTTGTGCTGGTCATCTCCGTTTGCATTTTCCTAAGAGCAAGGAAGCAAAGGAAAAATGTTGACAATGACAGTAAGACAAAATATTGTTTTCTTGTTATATAAGAGAAATATTGTTTTCTTGTGAGGTCTTATTGATATGACGAAAGTTTATTCCACTTTTGACATTGTAAATATAAAATTCTCTATAGAATTGATTAAAATAGAAATAATAAAATATTAAGTGAAATCTGTACATCTAGGTGAAGGTATTGAATCAATCAAAGAAACGCGAATTTTCTTGTTAGCCATCATGCTTTTACTGGTTTTGTGCCGTAAATTAATGCTAATTTACCTTTCAATAACTAAAATTGATTAACTTTTTTCCCATGCTTAGATGAAATTGACGATGAAATTGAACCTACTGAGACACTGCAATTCAACTTTGACATCATAAGAATGGCTACAAATAACTTTTCTGAGACAAATATGCTAGGAAGAGGAGGATTCGGACCTGTTTACAAGGTAAGAATATGCGGGTACATGTTAGATAAATTTTATTTCTCAGGTTGTGGACTTGTGTTATTCAATGACTATTTGCCCTGAATCACATGTATCGAACTCTGATATATTTTCAGGGTAAGCTTTCCAGGGGACAAGAAGTTGCTGTCAAAAGATTGTCTATGAATTCAGGACAAGGAGATGTAGAATTTAAAAATGAAGTGCAGTTAGTGGCCAAGCTTCAACACCGAAATTTAGTCAGACTACTTGGTTTTAGTTTGGAAAGAAAAGAAAGGTTACTGGTCTACGAGTTTGTTCCCAATAAAAGCCTTGATTACTTCATATTTGGTAATTTAGATCCGACTACTCATTTCTGCTTAATGGTAATTGCATAATTATTGTAGGCATAGTTTAAAAGGTTATTCCTTAACTTGGTTTTTTAGATCCAATTAAGCGTGCACATTTAGACTGGGAAAGGCGGTATAAAATCATAGGCGGCATTGCCAAAGGCCTTCTTTATCTTCATGAGGATTCGAGACTGAGGATTATTCATCGTGATCTTAAAGCAAGCAACATTCTCTTGGATGCTGAAATGAATCCTAAGATATCGGATTTTGGTATGGCAAGATTGTTTCTTGTGGATCAAACTCAAGGAAACACAAGTAAAATTGTTGGAACTTAGTAAGTATATCACGATATGAAAGGGTTAATTAACTGTTTTCCTCAGTCCTTACAAATCAAAATAGAGGATTTTTTTTTTCCTAATTGAGCTTGATGGTATTTACATGTAGTGGATATATGGCACCCGAATATATAAGTCAAGGACAATTCTCTGTGAAGTCAGACGTTTTCAGTTTTGGTGTACTGGTTTTAGAGATAGTAAGTGGCCAGAAAAATAGTGGATTTCAACATGGAGACCATGTAGAGGATCTAATAAGCTTTGTAAGTCCCTTTTTCTCTTTTCAAAGTTTTCACTCTTACTCTTTTTAAGTACAAGATTAGAAGATATGTATAGCTAATTCAAATGAAATTTAAGAAGTTGAAAGTATGTGAACTAAGTACTGACATTTTCTGCAATTGTGCACATCCTTGCAGGCCTGGAAAAACTGGAGGGAGGGAACAGCATCAAATCTCATAGACCCGACATTGAATACAGGTTCAAGAAACGAAATGATGAGATGCATCCACATTGGTTTACTGTGTGTTCAGGGAAATTTAGCTGACAGACCAACCATGGCTTCTGTTGCACTCATGCTTAATAGCTACTCTCACACAATGCCTGTGCCTTCAGAGCCTGCGTTTTTTATGCACAGCAGAGGCTTGTCAGATATTCAGTCGAGGGAGTATAATTCAGGGGCAACAGAATCAAAAAGCAAATCTGTCAAAGCATACTCAAGTGAGGAATCAACATGATGAGCTTTACCCTCAATA
Organism: Glycine max; assembly: GCF_000004515.6. NCBI lineage: Eukaryota > Viridiplantae > Streptophyta > Magnoliopsida > Fabales > Fabaceae > Glycine > Glycine max. Next base: position 48,151,665 of record NC_038246.2, read on the forward strand.
GAATTTAGTGATACAGCCTTACAAGTGACATTTTTCCTTTTTCTTTTCCCCGGGGAATAGTAACAAATTGGTCATTTTTCCATCTAGTATGTAAATTTTCCATCTACATCCTGAATTCATTTTAAGTTGTTGACTAAGAGTTTTGGTGTTTGCTTGTTGCTCTGATGATGACATGTTAATAACAACCTATTACCTACAGTTAATGCTACCTTGTACTATAGAAACCTATTACCGTTGTGTATATATCGAACTTAGAATGAAGTAAAGTTTTTATACTCCTAGGGTATCCATATATTACACTTAACTTTCTTCATTTGATAATTTTTTCTTATTTTTAATTAAAAAGGTTTTAAAATCAGGAGAAAGATAACCATGAAATAATGGTGAGTGTAATTTTAAAGGAACGAGTGTGTACTATGGAAATACTGAAGAAATTTCCTTTAGAATGCTTGGGTGCCTTGTGGGAATGTGTAGATGTTGGAAGTATATGAGTTATATATCTTAGTGGGCAAGTCTCTTTGCACAGATTAGATAATAATGCTGCAGAAATTTAAATAGGACAAAATGTTATGAATTGCGATTAGTTTAATTTTAGATACACGCTCATGTGCGTTGCAGCTGCATTTTAAATTTCTTTTAAGAAAAAAAAAATGCATCAAGTTTTAGGAAACTAGAAAAGAAAACACCAGGAAGCTTGAATATGTGTGGCTGTACAATTGACAAGGAAATCAGTGGTGAGTGGCATGGTGTATTTTGCCGTATATTACTATATACTGGTGAACTCCTATCGCATCACATTCATCCACCTTTCCTTATACAGAATTGTTCAAAGTCCATCCGAAGCTTCGAAGGTCAACTAAGTCGTTAAACTATGTTTTTTAAATAAATAAAATATGGTAGGACTTAGTAAAGTGGATTTATATATTGTGATCTCACTTTTCAGCCAAGAGGGATTCTCCAGTCTCTAAAGTCTAATCTGTTAATGTTACGGGGGAAACCATGCATGACCATCACCCAGTTCCTTCCCATTTGGTTTGTAACAAGAGGCTAGTTTTTGCCCTCTTCTTTTCAACGAAGTTTCTTACTGGCAATATGTAAACACGTAAACAGTGGCAATGCACACGGACCTTGTCAAAACTTAAATGTTCTAATTCCAACTTGTTGAATACTATAAGTTTTAGTCATTGTCTATATATATATATATATACCTTCAATTAATCTTCGCTTTATTATCTCTTAGTACCTTACTCCAATAGGGCAACTATGGCCATGGTATATTCCTTTGTATCCTTGTCATACTTCAAATCCATATCATAATCCAACGCCCAACCAGGATTCTAATACAACTTCTGTATCAATGACAAGGGTAATTACACTGCTAAGAGCACCTACCAGAACAACCTCAACACCCTTTTGTCCAACCTCTCTTCCAACACACAGATTGAGTACGGCTTCTACAATTTTTCTTATGGCCAAGATAGTGACAGAGTAAACACAATTGGGCCGTGCAGAGGAGATCGATGTTAAGCCAGATGAATGCAGCAAATGTTTGAATGATTCCAAAGTCCTTCTCACGCACCGGTGTCCAAGCCAGAAGGAGGCAATCGTGGGGTATGACGATTGCATGTTACGCTACTCCAACGGATCAATATTCAACACTAAGGAAACTGTTCCTGAATACCCTCTGAGTAACTTTAATAATGCAACAGATGTTGAAGAGTTCAATCGAGTGCTTAGGAACTTGCTAGATAGCCTTATAGGCCAAATGATTCAGTACCAGGCTGACTTGTCAGAACAAGATTGCAGTGCATGCTTGGTTGATGCTATAAAAGGAATTCCTTAATGCTGTGATGGTAAGAAATTTTAAGGCCCAGCTGTAACTTCAGATATGAGTTATATACCCTTTCTATTATCATACCAATACTGAGATACCACCAGCACCGCCACCAAAGGTGTCTGCTCTTCCTCTTTCATCAATAGATACCTTGTCCCCAGAAGCTAAATGTCAGATCCTGCATCAAATGTAAAATAATGAAAACGCGAACTAGTAATTGAACTTTAAATTAGTTTCTTCTTATGGATATTTAAAGGTAAAACCTACAAAATTGTTTTTTAAAGTTTAGACTGCAATTTAAAGTTATATTTTTTCTTCTAAGTTTTTCAAGAATGACTTTAAATTGCAATATAAATTTTTTGTTTCGTTCGACTTTACATTGCAATATAAATATAATATAATGATGTTAAACTCGTGAGAAGAATGCTAATAATTTTTTTTCATTTTATTATATCATTGATAATCAATTTTCTTTAATGGCAAAAATATGATAATATTTGTCTATTTGAATTTCTCATCCGACGCTTCCCCGCCCGTAACCAAGACGCTACTCCAGCCCATGAAACCTTGACATCTTCAAATCTTCCAAAGACAAATGAAGATAAAAACCAAATGATGGCCTCATTACTCTTGAAATTTAAACCATGCCACATATTTAATTAGACTTGATTATTAATCACAAATTGCAGTTAATAAAAGACAATTTCTTAAATTGTCGCAGTATATATGGAAGACAACTTCTGGGCTTGCAATTTTCAAAAGAATAAGCCTTAAGTACATTACCTTACAGATTTTTAGTTATATTTTATGCCCTGAGGACTGTATGTCTAAAAGGCTTCTAGTTCTATTACCCCCAACAAATGCAGGTTCTGAAGGCACACGGAGAGTTAGAGAATATTACTTTCCTTGTCGTTTTCTAAAATATTCTTTGAATTGATTCACATTATTTAAGAAAAATAATTAATTATTTATATTATTATTTTAAAATTATTCTTTATTTTCTCATTTCGATTTACTTATTTTTCACCAATAAATAAATAATGTAGTAGTTATTAAGCATGAGTGCAACATAAGCCATGGTTGGTCTGACAGTGACCATCACATTTTGTTCATCAACACATAATAACCGAATGTGGATGTATCTCATTATTTCATTTAGCAATCCTTCATTTAATGTGGGATATATAATATCTTTAATTGTTCTATCCCTCCAATTTCGTCATGCCGTCATTAATGAGAAGGAAGAAATGATTTTCCAATCATATAATTCTAATGACAAGGAGAAGGAAGATAAGACATGAGACTTACAAAGCATAATGTATCCTCCACGTTCTTCCCATGACGAACATTACTCGCACAACCTTCCACTTTCAACTTTTGCCAAACGTAAGCCTTTTAGCAGTCCCCAAAGTTCAGCAATAAAATGCTGTGACAACACCAACTCTGTTTGCTAAACCACAAATCCACCTTCCTGGTTACATCCACATCCCGCCGGTTCTTGGTGCTTTGCATTTCCAATCATGAATAAACCTTAATTTTAAAAAATGATTTTTACATGTTCAAATTCTGACATCATCTTTAAGCTTTATTTGTTTAGAAAGAAACATTCTGTGAATGTATGATTAGAAGTATCGACGTGACATAAGGATAAATCAACCATAGATTTTTTAGTTTGTAGGGACAATAGTGTTTGAGTTTCGTGCCCAAAGGTTCCTTCCAGCTGTCTAGCTTTTTCTTTTCCTTCACCTTTTAAGTGGGTTTAAATGTTTAATTATTATACACGGTAAATAACTATTTTTTTTTGTTAGATGCATAAATATAAAAATATAAAATTTAATTTTCTAAAATATAAAAAATACGATAACTATATTTGATTATTATTTTTTTTGTCAGATAATAAAATAATCTATGTTTAATGACGAGTGTACTATATAACTTATTTTATTAATAATAATATATGAAAATTAAGTGTCGAATATATTTGTGATACTTTTATATTTTTAAAAATTAAATTTTATATTTTTTATCTTTGATAGATATATTTATTAATAATTTATTTTATTAATTATTTTTTTTGTCGTATTACTAAATTTTATATTTTTATTTTTTAAAGATATATCTCTCAGCGAATTATATACAAAAAGTTATTATTTATCCGATTATATTTTTCAAAAAAGAAAGAAAAATAATGATGATGATATGTAGGGATTATGGGTTAACACCATTTTTTCTTACCGCATCACAGTAGCATTACATTGTTTCTCTTTTATCGTTTTTCTCTTTCCGTGTGTCTATGGGAATGAATGCTGTCCATGAACCATTTTCGTGGAAAAAAAAAAGAAGGGTAGAAGTCTAGAAGAGTTTGTAGACTTGTAGTCAACCAAACGCGTCATTAATTATGTACCTAGTAAGTCATACTACACCCTTCCCCGAAGAAAAAAGCTCCTTCATTATGTTTATATGAAAATTAAGTGTCGAATATATTTGTGATACTTTTATATTTTTAAAAACTAAATTTTAAATTTTTTATCTTTGATATTTATTATACATTTAAGAATAAAATTGATTATTTATTCTATTATATATTACTTATTTTTATTTTTTTATAGCATTTGAATATAGTTTGAAATCAATTTGAGGGCCAAAATGGTGGTGTGACTGAAAACAAGGGTTGTTTCAATGTCACTGGAAAAAATTGAGATATATCACCGTGTTACATATTCAAGCACACGTTTAGAGTTTTAAAAATTTGGTTTAAATATATTTTAATTTTTTTTATAAATAATCATTTTTTATTTTATCACTAATAAAAAATTTCACCACATTAAATTTATGATATATTAATATTTTAAATTTTTTGTCATAAGTGATAATATAATATCATTTTAACAAATAATATATATTAGAAATATTTATTTTCAATACTAAACAATTTTTTTTACATATCAGAGAAACAATACAATAAAAAAAGATTATTATAATCCAAAACAAGAATCAGGTTAACTTATTTATGATAAATCTAAAACATATTTAATTTATTTGTTATGTAAAAGCCTTTATTAATATTTTATTCGTTCTGATTATAAAATTTCTGATTGAACTTGTAAATTCTCAAATCAACATAGATTTTCCGGATCGCGAAATATCATTGCTATAGTCGTGGCAGTGTTGGTCGTTGACGAACTCCTGGTTCTTGTCTACAATTATTTAGGAGCGAGAAGACCAAGACACAAACCTATCCAAAGTATGTAATCACCACAATTGTCTCCAGCTAGTAGCTACTTGTCTTACGACCACTTCAATAGACAACCTAGTCCAGCCAGATCGAGGAACACTACAATGGCCATGATTCCTTTGATGATGATGATACTGCTGTTGCTGTTTAAATTTCCTTCTGTCGTCCTTGCCACACTCAAATCTGATGAAGCCAACCTCGAGCTAGTATTCACATACCATAAATGTAACGAAGAGCTCGGAAACTTTACCACTGAGACCTACTCCAACAACCGGAATGTCCTTCTGTCCAATATGTATTCTGACAAAGAAATTGAGAATGGCTTCTACAATTCCTCATACGGCGAAGGCCCTGACAAAGTTTACGGTATCGGCTTCTGCAGAGGAGATGTTAAGCCAGATAAATGCCGTAGTTGCCTGGAAAAGTCCTCGACACTTCTCACCGATCGATGTCCAGTACAGAAAGAGGCGATTGGATGGTATGACCTATGCATGTTACGCTACTCCAACCGCTCAATAGTTGAGCAACCAGTTACTGATACTGACGACATCATCAAATGTAGCAACACTAACGCCACAAACAAAGATCGGTTTGATAAAGAGCTTGATGACTTGGTGGTGAGAATGAGAAGCAGGTCTGCAGAGGGTGACTCACGTCTCAAGTTTGCAGAGGGAGAGGCTCCGGTTCAATCAAGCAATGAAACCATACATGCTCTCCTTCAGTGCGTGCCTTATTTGTCTCACCAAAACTGTACTCGATGCTTGGAGTACGCTATGTCCAGGATTTCATATTGGTGTGATGGAAAAACAGGTGGTTGGTATCTAGGACGAAGCTGTTCTTTAAGATATGAGACCTACCTCTTCTTTGAGCTCATATTCCACGATGCACCAGCACCACAGCCTTCCCAACCTGCAGTTACCCCTACAAAAGGTGCATCTATTCCAGCCAACTAATTTGTGTTTTATTCATCACTTCTTCTTTAATTCAATTACTATTTCTTGTTCTTTTAATATAACTTGTTGTCTCAAATCATCTTAGATTTTCCGAAAAAGACCAACCCATCGCGAAATATCATTGTTATAGTCGTGCCAGTGTTCGCCGTTGCCATTGTCGTTGTGGGACTCATAGTTCTTATCTACAATTATTTTGGAGCGAGAAGACCAAGACACAAACCTATCCAAAGTAAGTCAACATTTGTCCTTTTCTCATTCATTAATTAGTCCAGCTTTTTTTCTTACTTTTTTCTTTTCCACCGCTTCTTTTTTACTTTAAAGTTATTTTTAATTTAAAGTTAAGAATTACACTTTTTAAAATTATTTTTATCTTTAATATTTATCTAAATCATTGAGATTAACTTTTTTTATTGATAATAATAAATTTATAACTTTTTTAAAAATTATTTTTGTCTTTAATATTTATCTTTTCTAATGATTTGTTAATATATTTTTTAATGAGGAGTATTTTTAGCTTAAGAATAATAGGTCAAGTTAGTTTTTTTTTTATTTTTTAAGGTTTAATTTAATATTTTAATTTTTAAAAGTCATTTAATTTAAATTTTATAAAAATAAATACACATCACTTTAAATTTGGATTTTACTAAGAAGAAACAACTGCGGCAATATTTATTCTTTTCACTTAAAATCTTTTTAAATTAAAAATTACTTAATAAAAATAAATTTGTGTAATCTATGATGGGTGTCCGACACTAAAGTACTTTTACCAAAGAATTGAGATACTTGTTTTTAATTATATTTTTTTATTTGTGAGTTTTGCATTAAAATGTACAGTAAAACAATTTTAATCGCAAATTAACATACACTGAAATAACAAAAATATATATTGTAAAACGTAAAAGTTTGACATCAGATTTGAATTGAAATGTGAAGAATAAGCAAGCGAAAAGCTTCGGATAAACTACTAAAATGAGCGAAAAGCTTCTATATTTGGTGTATCATAAATGAGCTCTTTTTTTATTTTAATATTTTGTATAAAAAAAGTGTTTGATTCAACTTTTCTTAAAAGAAGAAAAAAACTGCATTGAATACTAGTCTATATATATGTGTGTTAAAATATATCTTTCATTTATATAAAATATTCGAAGTACGCTTTTCATCCATACACAAAATTTGTATATTTTTCTGTCCTATAATATCAAAATCTGTAATTTTTTTTGTTTGGAGTGAGACTTAGTCTTAACCAAACCTATGTCACAGTGAGTTGTATAACAACTTTTTTTTATAAAAAAAATTACTCTAATTTTAACACTTATTTTTACTTAAAAGTAAATTATACTCAAAGTTTCATCAAATTTCTCTTGATATCTCTGATTTCTCTACTCCTACCGTAACTCTTTTTGATTGTTTTTTTTAATATTGTTTTTTTTAATATTGACATGTTTCAATTGTTTGAAAAACATTTTATTGTATACTAAATAAAAGTATATATTATTCTTAAAGTTTCTTCTACTTATTTTACAAGAAAAAAAAAAAATATATATATATATATATATATATATATATATTCTTATAAAAAAATAATATAATTTATTTCATATTTAAGTATCAATCATAATTTAAATCTTATATTATTTAAATTTTGTATTATCTAATGAGACACAAATGATTAATTACTTATTATAATCATTAAATCTTAAAAAAAATGAATGATGTAAATAAAAAATAATTCTAAAAGAATTATATTTAGAATAAGTAATCTCCTCCCATATATATATATATGGACTCAACATAGAATCATAATAAAATGTTTCTATTTTTAATTTTTGAAATGGCTAAAAATTCTTTTCATAAAAATTCTTTTCATATATTATACCAGGTTAGGTTAATATGCCGTATGAGATTAACACATTTGTGAAACTCATGCCATAGGTGAAGGTGATGGTGAAGGTGATGGTGAAGGTGAAGGTGAGCTTGATAATGACATTAAAACAGATGAGTTAGCGCAATTTGAATTTGCTACCATCAAATTTGCAACAAATAACTTCTCTGATGCAAATAAGCTTGGTCAAGGTGGATTCGGAATTGTTTATAAGGTATGAAGATTTATTTTTTTCATGGAATCACATATCTTGATAATATTTTGAGAATTACATATGCGCTAAACTTTGAAATATTGTATTTATTAGGGTACGCTCTCTGATGGACAAGAAATTGCAATTAAAAGATTGTCTATCAATTCTAACCAAGGAGAAACAGAATTTAAGACTGAAATTTCGCTAACAGGAAAGCTTCAGCACCGAAACTTAGTTAGACTACTTGGCTTCTGTTTTGCAAAAAGAGAAAGATTATTGATATATGAGTTCGTTCCCAATAAAAGCCTTGATTTTTTCATATTTGGTAAGTTACAAAACAAAATGTTTTAATTTTACTTCCACTTTGACGAAATAAAGAGATATTTTGAATAATTATTAAATTATGAAAGATTCTATATGTCATATGCTGGGTTGGGTATTTATGTAGATCCAAACAAACGTGGGAATTTGAATTGGGAAAGACGCTACAATATCATAAGAGGCATCGCTCGCGGTCTTCTTTACCTTCATGAAGATTCTAGATTACAAGTTGTTCATCGTGATCTCAAAATAAGTAACATTTTGTTGGATGAAGAGTTGAACCCCAAAATATCAGATTTTGGCATGGCAAGATTATTTGAGATCAATCAAACTGAAGCCAATACAAATACAGTTGTCGGGACCTTGTAAGTATAAAATCGCTTTAACAAATAAGATATAATCCATATTTTCAGCTAGTAATTTGCTTTTGAACAAATTAAGGTCAATAGATGAAACATGAATTGTAAAGTAACATTTTTTTTTTATATCTAATCGTGCTTGATCATTGTAATTTACAGTGGATATATGGCTCCTGAGTATATTAAACATGGGAAGTTTTCAGTCAAGTCAGACGTTTTTAGTTTTGGTGTAATGATGTTGGAAATTGTATGCGGCCAAAGAAACAGTAAGATTCGTGGTAATGAGGAAAATGCAGAAGATCTATTAAGCTTTGTATGTGTGATACCTTTTCACTATTAGTAATTTCCCTTTTGATTTGAAGTTTAATTTGGACGCTTATAGCTTTGCAGATGAAATTTTCCACATTTATTTTCAATTGAGCAATTTTTATTTTACAGGCATGGAAAAACTGGAGGGGAGGGACAGTTTCAAATATTGTAGATACCACACTGAAGGATTATTCTTGGGATGAAATAAAGAGATGCATCCATATTGGATTACTATGCGTTCAAGAAGATATAAATGGCAGACCAACTATGAATTCTGTTTCAATAATGCTTAACAGCAGCTCTTTCTCCCTTGCTGAACCTTCTGAACCTGCATTTTTAATGCGTGGTAAAAGTCAATTGCCTATGATTATGCTGTCTGGTAGTGAGCAATATTCAGAGGCAACAAAGTCAAGTGATTCAGGAAGTCAATTTGCTCAAGGATCATCAAATAAGGCTCCAATCACCGAGCCATATCCTCGTTAGATATTTTTTAAGCGAATTGGGCAAAAAGGAAATGATTTTGAAAACAAGATATCAACTTTTGAAACTTCATCCTTTGGAGTTGACAAGCCCGTACCCTCCCTGGTTATTTTGTAATATAATGCTTGTTCTAGATTCCTTGCACTTTGCCACATCCAGTTTCTTTTTCATTCTTGTATTTTTTGTGGTTTTTTCTTTTCTTTTTGGAAACCAGTGGTGTTTGTTTTCAGATTCCGCGCGTGCCTCCATTGTTGATCAACTATAAACATATAAGAGACATGATATGTTTGGCAATTAATAAATTTGAGTAATTAATTATTTTCCCTAAACTTTCTTAAAATTGATAACAAATTGATTATTTTTGTAAAACATATTAAAGCGAACATACAAAATTTAGTCATTTTAGGGCTAATTTAATTATTTAAAATGATATTCCCTAATTTAATCACGTGTTTCAAAATAGATAAAGTAAATGATATTATCTCGTACTGTATATGTAACATAAAAAAAAAGTGCTGTACATATGCAACAAATTGATTTTTTTTTGTCCTAATCATAAAAAATTTAATAATGACTAATTTTCAAACTAATTCTAAACTAAATTTCTTTTTTTATATCTTTAATTAATTATTAATTCTATTTATTAGACGGTCATTCATTAAATTATGAGTATGTGTGTAATAAAGATGATTATTCCCACAAGAATTTTATTATTTGTATGTGTAATAAAAAAGTGGTATTATCCCATTAAGATAATTTTTTAAAATGAATGTAAAAAAATATAAGAAATAAAAAAGAAAATAAATTGATAGAAATATTATTAATTTTTTTTATTTTTTATAGTATTGATAATAAAAAATTATAAAATATTTTCAAAGTATTATGAAAGTGCATAGACAATAATTATAATTTGTAAAAACTTTATTTTTTTGAATTTGTTTTTTGTTATGACATGGTGTATTTTATAAAAATTAGTGATATTTTCTTTTATTAAAATATTATAAACTATGTTTAACTTGTATTAAGAAAAAAATTCTAAATCTGTCGCTGTTTATAGCATTTAAACCTAAAGATATTTTTTTAATAAAATTTAAATTTATGAAAATATTAAATATGACTATCACTTTTTTAGGTTAATAATTTTTAATTATTTTTTATATAAAAAATCAGAGATAATATTATATCCAATTAAATCGAGTAAATAAAAGTATATTTATTTTTTGTAAAAAAATATAATTATTTTCAATTTTAAAATTGTGACACAATTAAAATTAAAACAAAGCATAAATAAATTTACGTTGTCACAACTGAAAATGTGATACGAGAAAAATAAAAACAAGATTTAAAATACACAACTTTTATTTGATTTCAGGAAATTTTGAAAACTAATGTACACAAAAGTAAGTCATAAGTGGATAGTATAAATGCCCAAGGTCAGTGATAACTGCTAAATAATTGTGAATTTATAGGAGTTAAATAGTCAAATTTTGGCTTAAAATTTAATTATTTAGCAGTTATTTGTAATTAAAAGTGAGAAAATTAATCTAAATTAAATTTCTGGTTGCAGATACGAAAAATAAGGTTGCATTTAGCAAAAGTGGCACAGAAAGGAGGAAAAAAAGAAGAAATTCTGAAGCAGGCCCAATCCAATAGGGGCGCTCAGCGCGCATTAGGCGCTAAGCGAGCAACTAACTGGAGGCGCTGAGCGTGGCGGAAACCGTTACGCGCGCTAAGCCCAGCTAGGCGCCCAGCACCCGATCCAACAGAAGCACAGGCCCAGCGTGCATGGCGCGCCCAGCGCGCGATCTGAACGCGCTAAGCGCGAGGTGTGGCGCAGAGCGCAACTACGAAGGCCCATAAGCCCACTTCAGCCACTATAAATAGAGAGGCAGTCCTAAGGAAATATCATCCCATCTCAGAGCATCACTCTCAGTACTTCAAGCCTGAGTTTTCTTCCCTCTCTATATTCTTTATTTTGTTAGCCTTTCTTTCTTTCATCCCCAGTTGTAAGCCCTCAATGGCCATGAGTGGCTAAACCCCTAGCTAGGGCCTGGCAGGCCTAAAAAGGCCACGATGTACAATGAGCTTCAAGAGTTATCAATGCAAAGGAATTTATTCCAGGTTTTTCTGTTCTATTTCTTTTCTTTTATTCTTGCATTCATTCTTAGATCTCTTTTTGGGTTTTAATCGCTCGGGAGAGGGTAATTCTCAATAATATTTAAGATTCAATGCATGCATCAGTTTTAGGGGTTATACGCTTGGGAAAGGGTAACACCTAATAGAACATCTAAAGAAAAGAATCATTGGGTTAGCATTGCTAGGCATAGAATGATAACTCACTGCCCATGCATCTAAGCAACATCTAGAACTTAATCTTAACGCATTTTAATTATTGAATCTTCGCAAAGGCATTTGGGAGATAAGTAGTTAAAATAGGCTTGCCAACGTGAGGCATCAGGGGCAAGTAGTCAACAGATGTGGGTAGAACTAACACCATTTCATTGGTAATGAATATCATACTTACATGCATCGTAGGCCAATTGGGTTTGTCTGGTCTTGGCATTTCTATCAATTGTTTTCCCTTTTTCTTATTTGTTTTAGTAATAGCACTCTTTACTATTCCTACTTTCATTTCTACTTTACTACTTTACTCCCACTTACAAATTGAGAGGTATTGGAAAAGTGCAATAAAATCCCTGTGGACACGATACTCGGACTTCCGAGCTTTACTACTTGTCACGATTTGGTGCACTTGCCAAAGTCCTAACAAGTTTTTGGCGCCGTTGCCGGGGATTTTGTTTTCGCACTTAATACTATATCAGTTTGTAAGCCTGACTCTTCTTTTCTTGGCTTACTTTATCAGTATTTGCTCTTTACTTCTATTCTTTCTTTCTTTCCTCTATAATTGCACGGGTAGTGCCTTCTTGTTTTTATGCGACTTAGGACTGCATCTGGAGACGTGGTCCCTATCAACTTGGAAATCGAAGCCACTTGTCGGCGTAACAACGCTGCAAGAAGAAGAAGGGAACAGGACACCGAAGGAAGCAGTCACACATCACCTCCTCTCTCTCCACATCACACTGAAATGGACGGGGAACAGGCACGAAGAGTCACCTTAGAAGACTTCTCCAACACAGCCACTCCTCAGTTCTTCACAAGTATTGCAAGACCGGAGGTGCAAGCCGCAAATATCTCCTACCCGCATTCCCTTATCCAGCTTATTCAAGGGAATCTCTTCCATGGTCTTCCAAGCGAAGATCCATATGCTCACCTTGCCTCATACATTGAAATATGCAACCCTGTAAAGATCGCTGGAGTCCCAGAAGATGCGGTACGCCTTAACCTCTTCTCTTTTTCTCTAGCAGGAGAGGCAAAACGATGGTTGCACTCTTTCAAGGGCAACAGCTTAGGAACCTGGGAAGAAGTGGTGGAAAAGTTTTTAAAGAAATACTTCCCAGAGTCGAAGACCGCCGAAGGGAAAATGGAGATTTCCTCCTTCCACCAATTTCCGGATGAGTCCCTCAGCGAAGCACTAGACCGTTTCCACGGGCTGTTACGAAAGACACCGACACACGGATATAGCGAGCCGGTACAACTGAATATATTCATCGATGGCTTGTGACCCCACTCGAAACAGCTACTAGACGCGTCCGCAGGGGGAAAAATCAAGTTGAAGACTCCGGAAGAAGCAATGGAGCTCATCGAGAACATGGCGGCCAGTGATCAAGCAATCCTTCGTGATCGAAGCTATGTGCCTACAAAAAGAAGCCTTTTGGAACTTGGCACGCAAGACGCGACATTGGCACAGAATAAGCTGTTGACGAGGCAGATTGAAGCCCTTACCGAAACCCTCAGCAAACTACCTCAACAGTTACAAGCGGTAAGTTCTTCCCACTCTTCTATTTTGCAGGTAGAAGGATGCCCCACATGCGGAGGAACCCATGAGCCTGGACAGTGTGTAAGCCAACAGGATACTTCTCGAGAAGTAAACTATATGGGCGTACCAAATCGCGGATACCAGGGTTACAACCAGGGGAACTCATCTGGATTCCACCAAGGGGGAGCAGGATTCAATCATGGGCCACCAGGATTCAATCAAGGAAGGAACTTCACGCAAGGTTCAGGGTGGAGGAATCAGGGAAACCAGTACAAGGAGCAGAGGAATCAACAACCGTACCAACCGCCATACCAGCATCCTAGCCAGGGCCCCAATCAGCAAGACAAGCCCACCAACATAGAAGAGCTCTTGCTGCAATTCATCCAGGAGACACGGTCCCATCAGAAGAGCACGGATGCAGCCATTCGGAATCTGGAAGTTCAAATGGGCCAATTGGCACAAGACAAAGCTGAAAGGCCCACTAGAACTTTCGGGGCTAACACAGAGAAGAATCCAAAAGAAGAATGCAAGGCCGTGCTAACTCGAGGGCAGAGGAAAGCACAAGAGGAAGGTAAGGTTGAGGAAGAAGACCAGACAGAGGAAGATAAGACAGAGACACAGGAGGACAAGACAGAAGTCGAAGAGAAGGTAGCATCACCACCTAAGACAAAGAGCCAGAAAGCACGGGAAGCCAGGAAAAAAGAACCACCAGCCCTACCACAAGATCTCCCATATCCTGTGGTGCCCACCAAGAAGAACAAGGAACGCTACTTCAAGCGTTTCTTGGAAATATTCAAAGGGCTGGAGATCACTATGCCATTCGGGGAAGCCTTACAGCAGATGCCCCTCTACTCCAAATTTATGAAGGACATCCTCACCAAGAAGGGGAAGTACATAGACAATGAGAACATTGTGGTAGGGGGTAACTGCAGCGCTATAATACAGAGGAAGCTACCCAAGAAGTTTAAGGATCCCGGAAGTGTTACCATCCCATGCACCATAGGGAAGGAGACGGTGAATAAGGCTCTCATTGACTTAGGAGCAAGCATCAATCTGATGCCCTTGTCAATGTGCAAAAGAATTGGGAATCTGAAGATCGATCCTACCAAGATGACGCTTCAGCTAGCAGACCGTTCGATTACACGACCTTACGGGGTGGTAGAAGATGTCCTAGTCAAGGTCCGCCACTTTACTTTCCCGGTGGACTTTGTGATCATGGATATCGAAGAAGACGCAGACATTCCCCTCATTTTAGGAAGACCATTCATGCTGACTGCCAACTGTGTGGTGGATATGGGGAATGGGAACTTGGAGCTGAGTATTGACAACCAGAAGATCACCTTCGACCTCTTCAAAGCAATGAAGTATCCACAGGAAGGTTGGAAGTGTTTCAGAGTAGAAGAGATTGATAAGGAGGATGTCAGTATTCTCGAGATACCACAGTCTTCACTGGAGAAAGCAATGGTTAATGCTTTGGACTGTCTGACCAGTGAAGAAGAGGAAGATCTGAAGGCTTGCTTGGAAGACTTGGATCGACAAGACAGTATTCCGGAGGGAGAAGCCAAGTTTGAGAAGCTAGAAGAGAAAGTTCCATCCGAGAAGAAGAAGGTAGAGTTGAAGATATTGCCAGATCACCTAAAGTATGTGTTCTTGGAGGAAGACAAGCCTGTCGTAATCAGCAATGCACTCACAATAGAAGAAGAAAACAGGTTAGTAGGTATCCTCAAGAGACACAGGGAAGCTATTGGATGGCATATATCGGATCTCAAGGGAATCAGCCCTGCTTATTGCATGCACAGGATAATGATGGAAGAGGATTACAAGCCAATCCGGCAACCCCAGAGAAGGCTAAATCCGACAATGAAGGAAGAGGTCAGAAAGGAGGTACTCAAGCTCTTGGAGGCGGGACTCATATACCTCATCTCTGACAGTGCTTGGGTAAGCCCAGTACAGGTGGTTCCCAAGAAAGGTGGAATGACAGTAGTGCGGAATGAGAAGAATGACCTGATACCAACAAGGACTGTCACGGGCTGGCGAATGTGCATCGACTATCGCAAGCTGAATGAGGCCACCCGAAAGGACCACTTCCCTCTACCGTTCATGGATCAGATGCTGGAGAGACTTGCAGGGCAGGCGTATTATTGTTTCTTGGATGGATACTCAGGATATAATCAGATTGCGGTGGACCCTAGAGACCAGGAGAAGACGGCCTTCACATGCCCTTTTGGCGTCTTTGCTTACAGAAGGATGCCATTCGGGTTATGTAATGCACCAGCCACATTTCAGAGGTGCATGCTGGCCATTTTTTCAGACATGGTGGAGAAAAGCATCGAAGTGTTCATGGATGACTTCTCGGTTTTCGGATCCTCATTCGACAGTTGCTTGAGGAACCTAGAGATGGTACTTCAGAGGTGCGTAGAGACTAATCTAGTCCTGAATTGGGAGAAGTGTCATTTCATGGTCCGAGAAGGCATAGTCCTGGGCCACAAGATCTCAGCTAGAGGGATTGAAGTTGACCGGGCAAAGATAGAGGTTATAGAGAAGCTGCCACCACCACTGAATGTTAAAGGTGTCCGAAGTTTCTTGGGGCATGTAGGGTTCTACAGGAGATTCATCAAGGATTTTTCAAAGATTGCTAGACCCCTAAGCAACCTGCTGAATAAAGATGTGGCCTTCAAGTTTGATGAAGAATGTTTAGCAGCGTTTCAGACACTGAAAGACAAGCTTACTACTGCACATGTGATGATTGCACCCGACTGGAGTAAAGACTTTGAGCTGATGTGCGATGCCAGTGATTATGCCATAGGAGCAGTCCTTGGACAGAGACACGATAAGGTATTTCATGCTATTTATTATGCTAGCAGGGTCCTGAATGAAGCACAGTTGAACTATGCCACCACGGAGAAGGAAATGCTAGCTGTTGTCTTTGCCTTGGAGAAGTTCAGATCATACTTGATAGGATCGAAGGTCACCATTTTCACAGATCATGCTGCCATCAAGCACCTGCTCGCCAAGACCGATTCGAAGCCAAGGTTGATTAGATGGGTCCTCTTATTGCAGGAATTTGACATCATCATTAAGGATAAGAGAGGATCCGAGAATGTGGTAGCCGATCACTTATCTCGGTTAAAGAATGAAGAAGTCACTAAGGAAGAGCCTGAGGTAAGAGACGAATTTCCTGATGAATTTCTTTTGCAGGTTACCACCAGACCTTGGTTTGCAGACATGGCAAACTACAAAGCCACGGGAGTCATTCCAGAGGAGTACACTTGGAATCAGAGGAAGAAGTTCCTACACGACGCACGCTTCTATGTTTGGGATGACCCCCACTTGTTCAAAGCAGGGGCAGATAATGTATTGAGAAGATGTGTCACCAAGGAAGAAGTACGAAGCATTCTTTGGCACTGTCACAGTTCATCATAAGGCGGACATCATAGCGGGGACAGAACAACAGCAAAAGTGTTACAATCAGGTTTTTTCTGGCCCTCTCTTTTTAAAGATGCTTACGAGTTTGTGCGTTGCTGTGATAGATGCCAGAGAACAGGGGGGATATCACGGAGAAATGAGATGCCGTTGCAGAACATCATGGAGGTGGAAATCTTTGACTGTTGGGGCATAGACTTCATGGGACCCCTGCCTTCGTCATACGGGAATATTTACATCTTGGTAGCAGTTGACTATGTCTCCAAGTGGGTGGAGGCCATAGCTACGCCAAAGGACGATGCCAGGGTTGTAATCAAGTTTCTAAAGAAGAACATTTTCTCCCGCTTCGGAGTCCCACGAGCCTTGATCAGTGATGGGGGAACACATTTCTGCAACAACCAGTTGAAGAAAGTCCTGGAGCACTATAATGTCCGACACAAGGTGGCCACACCTTATCATCCTCAGACGAATGGCCAAGCAGAAATCTCTAACAGGGAGCTCAAGTGAATCCTTGAGAAGACAGTTGCATCATCCAGAAAGGATTGGGCCTTGAAGCTCGATGATACTCTCTGGGCCTATAGGACAGCGTTCAAGACCCCCATCGGCTTATCACCGTACCAGCTAGTGTACGGGAAGTCATGCCATTTACCAGTGGAATTAGAGCACAAAGCATATTGGGCTCTCAAATTGCTTAACTTTGACAAAAATGCATGCGGAGAAAAGAGGAAATTGCAGCTTCAGGAGTTAGAAGAGATGAGACTGAATGCCTATGAATCGCCCAGAATTTACAAGGAAAGAACAAAGGCATATCATGATAAGAAATTACAGAGGAGAGAATTCCAGCCAGGACAGCAGGTATTGCTCTTTAACTCAAGACTAAGGCTGTTTCCAGGTAAGCTGAAATCCAAGTGGTCTGGGCCTTTTATCATAAAAGAAGTTAGACCTCATGGAGCAGTGGAATTGGTGGACCCTAGAGAAGGGAGCTTCGAGAAGAAATGGATCGTCAATGGCCAGCGCTTAAAGCCGTATAACGGAGGACAATTAGAGCGATTGATGACCATTATCTATTTAAATGATCCTTGAGAGAGCCTACTGTCTAGCTAAGGACAATAAACTAAGCGCTAGTTGGGAGGCAACCCAACATTTAGTGTAAAAATGTAGTATTTTGTTTCTGTGTAAAAAAAAAAAAAAAAAAAAAGCCCAACAGGTGTGAATAGCAAACAGGGGGTACGAAAAGCAAAGGCCCACAGGTACAAATAGCAAAAGGAGGGGTGCCAATAGCACAAATCCAGTGGGCTGCACGAAGACCCGCGCTTAGCGCGAGACCTCGCGCTAAGCGCCCAGGTAAGTTTTTCAAATTTGAATTTTAAAGTCTGAGAGGCAACGAAGAGACGCTTTACTTGGTGCGCTTAGCGGCCACGTGCGCGCTAAGCGCACACGTCATAAATTCTGGGGAGTTTTCGAAACTCCCCAACGCCTCAGTTGCCTCCCAGGAGCCCTTTTAAGTGCAGCGCCTCATTTCTTTTTCTTTTCTCTACGCCTTTACACTTCCTGCACTCCTCCTCTCTGCATCTTCTTACCTTCATAATTCCCTTGTGCTTTTTCACGATTTTTTCACGAAACCAGAGGTAAGCTGGAATCTGGATTACATTGTTAGCCTTGCAGGTATCGGCACGCTAAGCTCTTGTGCATAGGCTTAGCGGCAATGGACATCATGAGGAACGAAACAAGAAGCGCGCTAAGCCGGTGCAAGACACAGCAGAGGATACGAAGCGCGCGCTTAGCGGGCTCTGCCGCGCCAAGCGCGCTCATCTAGTGGGAAGCACGCGCTAAGCGCGCTCTTGTGGCGCTAAGCGCGTGACAGCAGCAGCGCCCAGAGTGGCGCCAAGCGCGAGGCTGGGCCTTAGAGCCACCAGTCCTCGTGCTTCACTCTTTACACCCCCCTCTCTACTCTCTTCACCCCCTTCTTCTTTGCTTTCTGCACCCCCATTCTTCATAACTGCACCCCCCTCCGTCTACTTTCTGCACCCCCTTCTTTACTACTTTCACCCCCAATTTGTTTACTTGCCACTCCCACTAATTACTAACTGCAGTCTGTTTTGCTGTTTTTTGTGAACTTTGTTTTGTTGCAGATGGCTTCTCGCAAGCGCCGTGCCGTGCCCACACCAGGGGAAGCGTCCAACTGGGACATTTCCCGCTTCACATCTGAGATTGCTTGGCACAGGTACCAAGACAACATTCAGCTCCGGAACATCCTTCCGGAGAGGAATGTTGAACTGGGACCCGGGATGTTTGACGAGTTCCTCCAGGAACTCAGGAGGCGCAGATGGGATCAGGTGCTGACTCACCTTCCGGAGAAGCGGATTGACGTGGCTCTGGTGAAAGAGTTCTATTCGAACCTTTATGATCCAGAGGACCACAGTCCACGATTCTGCATGGTGCGAGGACAGGTCGTTCGTTTTGATGCTGACACCATTAACGACTTCCTCGACACCCCAGTTATTTTGGAGGACGGGGAGGAGTATACAACATACACCAGATACCTCAGCACTCACCCCGATCCTGACACCATCGCGGCCACACTGTGCACTCCAGGGGGGCGCTTTGTCCTTAATGCTGATGGTCTCCCCTGGAAGCTCCTGAGGAAGGACATGACGACACTTGCTCAGACATGGAGTGTCCTTTCTTATTACGATCTTGCGCCCACTTCTCACACTTCTGATGTTAATCTTGACAGGGCCCGCTTGATCTACGGTTTGGTGAGCCGCATGGACATGGATGTGGGCAGCTTTATATCACAGCAGATCAGCCAGATTGCCCAGTCCAGCACCTCGAGGCTCGGGTTCCCAGCGTTGATTACAGCGCTGTGTGACATTCAGGGGGTGGTTTCTGATACCCTGATCTTTGAGTCACTCAGCCCTGCGATCAACCTAGCCTATGTGAAGAAGAACTGCTGGAACCCCGCCGACCCATCGATCACTTTCCCTGGGCCTCACCGCACACGTACCAGAGCTTCAGCATCAGCTTTCGAGGCCCCTCTCCCTACCCAGTCTCCGTCTCAGCCATCCCAGCGACCGCGACATCCACCTGCTTCCACCGCAGCATCCATGGACATGCATGGGCAGATGCTGAGATCCCTTCACGTTGGACAGCAGCTCATCATGGAGAATATGCACAGGCTGTCCCTACACCTGCAGATGGACCCTCCGCTCACCACTCCAGAGGCTTATCGTCAGCGAGTCGCCTGGCCAGGAGACCAGCCCTCCACTGACAGGGGGGAAGAGCCTTCTGGAGCCGCTGAGGATCCTGCAGTCGATGAGGACCTCATTGCTGACTTAGCCACTGCTGACTGGGGCCCATGGGCGGACTTGGGCGGAGGCAGTTGATTTTCCTTGATGTTTTCCTTTTATGTTCTGATGTTTCTTTTATGTTTTGTTTTCTTTTGTGTTTTGTGGTCTGTTTAGGTATTAAAAAGAAGTAGTAGTAATAATATGAGAGATTTAGCATTTGTTTTCTGAATAATAATTGCATGATAACTTGAGCGGTCATAATTTTTGAGCTTGTTCTGAAAGGTTGAAACACTTGAGATGCCACTAATCCTTGGAAACATTGGTTCTGGAAGCACGAGTCAGGTCAGGAAGTGGAACATGAATAGCACAAGGTGAGAAGGATAGTCTGATGGAACAAGGTCATAACTGGTATGCCGTATACTTACTTTAATTCCGGTGAGAGTGTGAACTTAATTGTGAGAGAAAACGCCTGTTTTTAAGTTCCTGGTTTTGCATCACTCTTGGATTGTTAGAATAGTTACTTAAGGTGGAAATGATTAAGGCCATGTTTGTCATATCTAGCTACTTAGCCAAAAAGCCAACCCGACATCATTTTTCCCTTGCACCCATGATTGAGCCTATATTTTATTCTGAATTAACCCTTAAGCCAATAAAAAGATAAGTCCTACCCTTTAGGATGATAAGAGAGCAAAAATGGGTTATTAGGGTCTTAATTTGGGGGATTTTGGAAAATAAGGTAGCTAAGACAATGGTACAGCACGTAGTAAGACACCTCTCATAAACTAGAAGCCCAATAATAATATTCCAAAAAAAAAAAAAATCATAAAGGGCAGAAACAAAGAGCAGAGAGGTGTCAAGAGAACAGTGCTGTGGGGAATAAAAGGGTTAAGAAGAATGCATCGGAAGTATTAGAAATTTTTGCTCTCTTAATCCTAATTTGAATTTTCAAGAAAAACCATGATTTTTTGAGCCAAGCCCCAATACAAGCCAATAAAGTCCTTAGTAATCCACCTGAAGGTAACTAAAGATAACTGTACTTGAGAGGAAATGCAAAACTTTGGAATCTTACTTGCAGGTTGTTAGAAATTGCAGACACTAAACCATACACTTGTGAGCAGAGGAAAACACCAGCCTTGTGAGGAAAGTAAGGCAAGCCAGATTTGATCAAGATTCCAAAGGACTAACTAACCACTTGTGTGTTTTATGCTTTCATTCTGAGATGTTGACAGATGCGGAAAGGACCACTGGAAGAAGGAGGAACTAAGGCCATTGACAGTGTTGAAACACTCAGAACTTGCTTGGAAATTATTTCTATTCTTGGTTTGCTTGGGGACAAGCAAAGTTTAATTTGGGGGATTTTGATAACTGCTAAATAATTGTGAATTTATAGGAGTTAAATAGTCAAATTTTGGCTTAAAATTTAATTATTTAGCAGTTATTTGTAATTAAAAGTGAGAAAATTAATTTAAATTGAATTTCTGGTTGCAGATACGAAAAATAAGGTTGCATTTAGCAAAAGTGGCACAGAAAGGAGGAAAAAAAGAAGAAATTCTGAAGCAGGCCCAATCCAATAGGGGCGCTCAACGCGCATTAGGCGCTAAGCGAGCAACTAACTGGAGGCGCTGAGCGTGGCGGAAACCGTTACGCGCGCTAAGCCCAGCTAGGCGCTCAGCACCCGATCCAACAGAAGCACAGGCCCAGCGTGCATGGCGCGCCCAGCGCGCGATCTGAACGCGCTAAGCGCGAGGTGTGGCGCTGAGCGCAACTACGAAGGCCCATAAGCCCACTTCAGCCACTATAAATAGAGAGGCAGTCCTAAGGAAATATCATCCCATCTCAGAGCATCACTCTCAGTACTTCAAGCCTGAGTTTTCTTCCCTCTCTATATTCTTTATTTTGTTAGCCTTTCTTTCTTTCATCCCCAGTTGTAAGCCCTCAATGGCCATGAGTGGCTAAACCCCTAGCTAGGGCCTGGCAGGCCTAAAAAGGCCACGATGTACAATGAGCTTCAAGAGTTATCAATGCAAAGGAATTTATTCCAGGTTTTTCTGTTCTATTTCTTTTCTTTTATTCTTGCATTCATTCTTAGATCTCTTTTTGGGTTTTAATCGCTCGGGAGAGGGTAATTCTCAATAATATTTAAGATTCAATGCATGCATCAGTTTTAGGGGTTATACGCTTGGGAAAGGGTAACACCTAATAGAACATCTAAAGAAAAGAATCATTGGGTTAGCATTGCTAGGCATAGAATGATAACTCACTGCCCATGCATCTAAGCAACATCTAGAACTTAATCTTAACGCATTTTAATTATTGAATCTTCGCAAAGGCATTTGGGAGATAAGTAGTTAAAATAGGCTTGCCAACGTGAGGCATCAGGGGCAAGTAGTCAACAGATGTGGGTAGAACTAACACCATTTCATTGGTAATGAATATCATACTTACATGCATCGTAGGCCAATTGGGTTTGTCTGGTCTTGGCATTTCTATCAATTGTTTTCCCTTTTTCTTATTTGTTTTAGTAATAGCACTCTTTACTATTCCTACTTTCATTTCTACTTTACTACTTTACTCCCACTTACAAATTGAGAGGTATTGGAAAAGTGCAATAAAATCCCTGTGGACACGATACTCGGACTTCCGAGCTTTACTACATGTCACGATTTGGTGCACTTGCCAAAGTCCTAACAGTCAGATAGACAAGTCATAACTTGGCCCAAGAATGAATTGCTCATGCCAGAAATATAATTTAAGATAAACGACAGAGAAACACGGTTATTTGTTCGGATGAGTCGTGATGTGAGACACTTGGATATAAGATGCTATAAAGTACATTTTACTAAAAAACTTGTATTAATTTGAATATTTATATTATTATTTTTATCTTATGTGTACTCTTAAAATTAAATTTTAAGCATAAATAATTTCACATTAAAATTAAGATATTTAAAATCAAAATTTAAAATGCAACTTATGTGACTACTCTTAAATGACTAATTTTTCTTTAGAAAATAAAGTGTGTAACTTAGCACTTTTAATTTTCAAATCTTTTTTCGTAAAGTAGATGTTTCGAATCAAGTTTGAATCTTTTTTCAAAATTTATGTTGACAGCGTATCTAATCTAAAATAAAATAAAAAAGATAAAATTGTATTTTTGATGTTCCGAGTTAACGAGTGATGTTGACGGTTAACAAATGATGTTGACGGCTACTTTAGATGATATCGGTGTATTTAAATAAGAGATCACAAAGTCACACCAATAAACTAGGCGAGTTTCAAGATATTGTAATTTACTTTAGGAATTGATGTTTTATTTAATTGAATAGGCTAATGACTCACCAAAATCTAACGAGGATATAGCTCAGTGATTGAAACCTCATTTATCGATTTGGGTGTTGATTGATTTGCTGATTCACTTGTTCTTGTTTCCATTGAGTCATGCTCTGAAAGGCTTCTAGTTCTACTATCCACAAGAAATGCAGGTTCTGAAGGCACCGGGAGAGTGAGAGAATAGCTATTAAGCATGAGACCAATAGAAGCCATGGTTGGTCTGGCAACCACATTTTCTTGAACACATAATAATCCAATGTGGATGCATCTCATTATTTCATTTTGAGAACCGTCGTTTAACGTGGGGTCTACAATATTTGAAGCTGTTCCTGCCCTCCAGTTTCTCCATGCCTGCATGAATTTGTTCAAATTCAGATGTTAGTTACATCACAAATTTCATCTGCACAGTAAATGTGAAGGAAGATGTAAGAGAAGAAAAGAAAAGACGTACAAAGCACAATAGATCCTCCACGTTCTCCCCATGACGAACACCACTGTTTTTTTGGCCACTTATAATCTCAAGAACTAGTACACCAAAACTAAAAACATCTGATTTTGCTGAAAACTGACCATATAATGCATACTCGGGTGCCATATATCCACTGCACATGCAAATCACGGGCAAGTTTAATTAGTCATAAATTTTAACTCTTTTTCACAGCAATGTAAAATATTTTACTTGACAGTTTATTGAAATTAGGTTTCTACAACGATATATAAGCAATAGTCTGTTCTCATACTTACTAGGTCCCAACAATTCTACTTGTATTTCCCTGAGTCTGATCCATGTGAACCAATCTTGCCATCCCAAAATCAGATATCTTAGGATGCATCTCTTCATCCAAGAGAATGTTGCTTGCTTTGAGGTCACGATGTATAATACGCAGTCGAGAATCTTCATGGAGGTAGAGAATGCCTCGAGCAATACCTCCAATGATTTTGTAACGCCTTTGCCAATTCAATTGTGCTTTCTTTATTGGATCTATACATTAAAGCAATTTTAGTGGTCAATATGTCTTGAACCAGAACTAAGGTAAGAGTAACAGTAATTATGCAGATATTCGACCTTACCAAATATGAAGTAATCAAGGCTTTTATTAGGAACAAATTCATAGACAAGTAGTCTTTCTGTTCCTTCCAGACAGAAACCAAGTAGCCTAACTAAATTCCGGTGCTGAAGCTTGGCCACTAAAAGAACTTCATTCTTAAATTCCATATCTCCTTGCCCAGAATTCCTTGACAACCTTTTTACTGCAATCTCTTGTCCGTTGGAAAGCTGACCCTGGAAATATATCACAGTCAAATATAGTATCTGAATATACCATGTTTGATGAAGAGGTGTTATTCATCTGAATGAAAAATGTCATCTTACTCTGTAAACAGCTCCAAACCCGCCTTGTCCAAGTTTATAAGAATCAGCAAATTCATTTGTAGCAACTCGTATGGTGTCAAAGTTGAATTGCAATGACTCAGCAAATGTAATTTCATCTTCATAATTATCTTCTTCTCTTTTAACTTCACATGCATAGGGACCCGAGTGAAATTTGTTAGTCATTCAGATACGAGCAATAAAAAGATAACATTGAGAGATATATTGACATAATTTCTCAGAAAAAAAAAAAAGAGAAGAAAGAGGCTAAATTGGTTTTCCCTGTATCTTTCCTTATTCCTTGTTAGAAGTGATTGAGTAAAGCATGCTTTGAACACTTGAAGCATTTATTTATTATTGTCTGCAAAATAAATTGTATCTCGCAAAAAGAGTTCAGATATGATTTATGTTACACTACTGTCCCTTTCAATTGAAAGAGTATTTTTCTTTTATAACAAATGACAATAAAACCATGTTTAGAGCCTTAGACTTACTCTCATTTTCTTTTCTTGGCTTCTTCACTCTTAGATAGATGCAGAAAAGAATGAGCACCAAAACAACACTAGCAACTGGTACTACTATGGCAATGATAATTCGTGATGTGTTGCTCTTTCCTGCAAAAATCAGAATTCTCAGCCCACAGATTAAGAATAATAAGAAGGTCAACCTATTCACTTGTTCTCTATAGTTGTCTCCATTTTAAATTCCAGTCTTCATATGAAAGCTGAGTTTTACTCCTTACACAATTTTTTGTAGTAATTTATCTCCACCAGAAAGTTTTGTAACAATGTCACACGGCCAAATCTTCTCTGCCAAAACTTAACTTCTATGCATGTAAATGAACTAAAACTTACATTGTTCTCATCTGCAGACCAAAACTTAAAATAGAGACAATAATATAGAGATCAAGTGAATACCTTAACCTTAAATAATATCCAAAAGTCCAACTCCAACAGTTAAATACTACTTAAATACTTGGGTTTTCTTTAATAAACTAGTCTATATACAAGCAGTTAAAAAAAGAAAAGTGAAATGAATTAAACTTATTCTGGAAGTTAAAATTTTCAACTTTTGTAGAAGTTAAAATGAAAGAGCTTCTATAAAAGCTAAGTTCATAAGCTAGCACTTACTTTCCTTTCAACAAATGAATAAGTAAAAAAGAACACTGAGTTGAGCAAAAAGTGACAAATACCTTGTGAAGAAGAATTGTTGTTGGTGGGCGGTGATGGTAGCGGGGTCGCTGGTGGCGGTGCATCTGGGTCTAATTTCAGCGTAGATCCGTAGAAGGAGTAGGGATCAAATCTAATTCTACAACTGGGTTTTAAAACATTACCTCCAGTTTTCCCATTAAAATAAACTGGGATATCCGCGATAGCTTCACCCAAGCACTGAGTGCACTCTTGCAATGACAAATCAGGTGTGCACTCTGTAAAACCGTATGTGATTTGAAAATTTGAAGTAGGCATGCTTCCTGTAGCATACTTAAGACGAGAGTCACCTGATGCAGCTGTGCTTGATAGATTCCTCATCAAGTTCCCCAGCACCTCAGTGAATTCATCCAATGAACCTGTTACATTCTCTAGTCTCACGACTAGCACCTTAGGATTATTTTCCATGAGCCCAAATATGGAACGGTTAGAGTAGCGCAGCATGCACTCTCCTCTCCAATCAATTGCCTCTTTCTGGTTTGGACATTTATCTGCCAGAGACACTCTCGATTCGTTTAGGCATTTGAGGCACTGATTCTGGTTTTGATCGCCTCTGCAGAGCCCAATGGTGTATACTTTGTCTGGTTCTTGGCCATAGGAGAAATTGTAGAAACCATAGTTGATTTCTGTGTGGGAAGAGAAATTGGATAAGAGAGTGTTGAGGTTGTTGTGATAGGTGCTGTTTATTGTGTAGTTGCCTCTGCTGTTATCACATGTCTGGGCACTGGCTTGTGATATTATGATGACAAACAGACAACAAAGAAAGGAAAGGAGCCTTAAAGAAACAGCAGCCATTGTAATTGTCCTCTTCCTCAGGCATTCACAAGTAACAAACCAAAGACTGAAGCTTCTTTACATATAAACATAATGAAGGAGCTTTTTTCTTCGGGGAAGGGTGTAGTATGACTTACTAGGTACATAATTAATGACGCGTTTGGTTGACTACAAGTCTACAAACTCTTCTAGACTTCTACCCTTCTTTTTTTTTACCGTGTATAATAATTAAACATTTAAACCCACTTAAAAGGTGAAGGAAAAGAAAAAGCTAGACAGCTGGAACCTTTGGGGACGAAACTCAAACACTATTGTCCCTACAAACTAAAAAATCTATAGTTGATTTATCCTTATGTCACGTCGATACTTCTAATCATACATTCACAGAATGTTTCTTTCTAAACAAATAAAGCTTAAAGATGATGTCAGAATTTGAACATGTAAAAATCATTTTTTAAAATTAAGGTTTATTCATGATTGGAAATGCAAAGCACCAAGAACCGGCGGGATGTGGATGTAACCAGGAAGGTGGATTTGTGGTTTAGCAAACAGAGTTGGTGTTGTCACAGCATTTTATTGCTGAACTTTGGGGACTGCTAAAAGGCTTACGTTTGGCAAAAGTTGAAAGTGGAAGGTTGTGCGAGTAATGTTCGTCATGGGAAGAACGTGGAGGATACATTATGCTTTGTAAGTCTCATGTCTTATCTTCCTTCTCCTTGTCATTAGAATTATATGATTGGAAAATCATTTCTTCCTTCACATTAATGACGGCATGACGAAATTGGAGGGATAGAACAATTAAAGATATTATATATCCCACATTAAATGAAGGATTGCTAAATGAAATAATGAGATGCATCCACATTCGGTTATTATGTGTTGATGAACAAAATGTGATGGTCACTGTCAGACCAACCATGGCTTATGTTGCACTCATGCTTAATAACTACTACATTATTTATTTATTGGTGAAAAATAAGTAAATCGAAATGAGAAAATAAAGAATAATTTTAAAATAATAATATAAATAATTAATTATTTTTCTTAAATAATGTGAATCAATTCAAAGAATATTTTAGAAAACGACAAGGAAAGTAATATTCTCTAACTCTCCGTGTGCCTTCAGAACCTGCATTTGTTGGGGGTAATAGAACTAGAAGCCTTTTAGACATACAGTCCTCAGGGCATAAAATATAACTAAAAATCTGTAAGGTAATGTACTTAAGGCTTATTCTTTTGAAAATTGCAAGCCCAGAAGTTGTCTTCCATATATACTGCGACAATTTAAGAAATTGTCTTTTATTAACTGCAATTTGTGATTAATAATCAAGTCTAATTAAATATGTGGCATGGTTTAAATTTCAAGAGTAATGAGGCCATCATTTGGTTTTTATCTTCATTTGTCTTAGGAAGATTTGAAGATGTCAAGGTTTCATGGGCTGGAGTAGCGTCTTGGTTACGGGCGGGGAAGCGTCGGATGAGAAATTCAAATAGACAAATATTATCATATTTTTGCCATAAAAGAAAATTGATTATCAATGATATAATAAAATGATTAATAAAAAAATAATTAATAAAATAAGTTAAAAAAATAATTAATAAAATAAGTTATATAAAATAAGTTAAAAAAATAAATATATCTATCAAAAATAAAAAATAAAAAATTTAGTTTTTAAAAATATAAAAGTATCACAAATATATTCGACACTTAATATTATTAAAAGAAAATTGATATTATTAATAAAAAAATAATTAATAAAATAAGTTATATAAAATAAGTTACAAAAAATAACTATATCTATCAAAAAGATAAAAAAATATAAAATTTAGTTTTTAAAAATATAAAAATATCACAAATATATTCGACACTTAATTTTCATATATTATTATCGTTATTTTTCTTCCTAATAAGTGAGGACAGGGGAGAAAGACCAAATAATGGCCTCATTACTCTTGATAATGATATTTGATAAATATCATTATCATTATTTTTCTTTCTTTTTTGAAAAATATAATCGGATAAATAATTATTTTTTGTATATAATTCGTTGAGAGATATATCCTTAAAAGATAAAAATATAAAATTTAGTACTAAGAGAAATATATCTTATAATTAACTTTTATTTTATGTTGTAAAAAAATTGAATTACCATTTAAAAAAATGAAAATCTTTTATTTTTTGAATTTTTTTATTTCTTTAACTAATTATTATTCTTTGTTACGTAATCAGTGTCATAATATGGGGATAAAATGCAAAATCCTTGTAATACCTAAATCAGCAATAGATGCAATTTTATGTCCCAAAGACAAAGAATAAACGTTTCTATTATTTTTTTTTTGTTTTGAAGTTAATTTTTATATTAGTTTGAGCATTATTGTATTTTTTATTGAAATTTATTTTGGTTCTTTATTTGTTAGTAACTATTTTTATTTTATTCATATTATATATAATAAGTGTTGTCTCAAGTAAAATCACATAAGATTTATATAAGAGATTCTTTCATATTTGAGATTCTTTCATATATATATATATATATATATATATATATATATATATATATATATATATTATTAATTAAGAAAAAAAACTTATAATTTCACTTTAACTTTACCTAATTTAAATTTTGTGAGTTTTTTTTTAAAAATAGTTGATTAAATTCTTTTTAAAAATAAATAAATTAATTAATTTGATCTTGCGACTGATTATGTTTTTTCTTCTGAAAACTCTCCACATAAATTAAAATTTAGATATGTGATAATTTTAAAGATTAAAAATAAAAAATTTAATAGAAATTTGATAAAATTATAAGATATAAGATATATTTTTTAATAACAAAAATTAAGGTTTGACAAGAAAGTCAAAATAATATATATATATATATATATATATATATTAAAAGATAATTTAAAAAATATATTACATAAATACTAAACGAATAAGAATAGTAAATAATAATAATAATAATCTATTATTAACATTTACATATATTTGTCACATTTTTTCAGTTAAATTTTGTATTTTCAATCTTTTAAAATTCATTTTTTTTGAAGTGGAAAGATAAAAAATTAAAATAATATTATAATAAATATGTCTTTACAATTCATGTTAACAATCAGTCACAATGCGTATGACATGTAAACTATTTTCTTAACAGTAACATATCGAAATTAACGACATGATATATTTATTTCATTTTTTACATTTTTATAAACTAAATTTTCATATTTTAAAAATGCATTTGTCAACAAATTACATGACAAAAATAGTTATTTATCAAATATAATTTAATCATAACTCTCATCGTGGTAAGTAATAAAAGTGTAATTTTCACTTTTATGATCATTAAACTGTTTTTTTAATTTATATTGGTAAAATTCATCTTTCTCTATTTGAATTTCTCGTCTAACGCTTCCCCGTAACCAAGACGCTACTCCAGCGCATGAAACTTTGACATCTTCAAATCTTCCTAAGACGTGAGGACAGGGGAGAAAGACCAAATGATGGCCTCATTACTCTTGAAATTTAAACTATGCCACGTATTTAATTAGACTTGATTATTAATCGCAAAATGCAGGTAAAAGACAACTTCTTAAATTGTCCCAGAAGACAACTTCCTGTACTTACAATTTTCAAAAGAATAAACTTTAAGTACATTAAATTATAGATTTTTAATTATATTTATATTAAAAAAATATTATGAGTGAATAATAAATTATGATGTTGATATGAAACATTATTAAAGTTGGTATTCAAAATAATACGTCATTATATTGTACGTGTTTGATCAGAAAAAAATCAGAAGAGAGAAAAAATAATCTTACTTTTAAGAATAGATAATGCATACATTGAGATGTCTCGGTAAGTTATTGATTGAATTTTATAATAATTATTTAAAAATATATTAATAATAATTTATAATTAATCAACAACATAGTTCTTTTACTAAAAGACATCTAAACTTTAATTTAAAAACTCAAAATTAAGAAAATTAAAATAAAGAAAGTTTTACTCTAATTAAATCAAACGATCTTTAATAATTTTATTTGAGGAGTTTAAATGTGTAATAATAATTTCCTTTAATTAAAATAGATAATAGGTGAGGTTTGTTCTGGTACAATTAAAGGTTTAGAAATCAAATACTATGCAATTGGGTTAAGCATCCGTTGTATCTTAGACTTGATTTTGGGAAAGTCTAAAAACCCTTAGAAATTGTTGATCTTTTCCACCCTTTCATTTAAAATCCACCAACTCTTTAGTAAGTGTAATTCATATTACAACATTGTATGGTAGCATCATGGTCACTCAAAGAGCATCATTTTACCTTTGTCTCCTTGTTATTCTGATAACTCAAGCTACTGCGGAGCCAGACGACCAATACCCAGTCTGCCTCAGTCGTGGAGGAGACTATGCCCCTAATAGCACCTATCACACCAACCTCAATACTGTTCTTTCAAGGCTCACTTCCAACACGCAAATCGACTATGGCTTCTACAATTCCTCCTACGGCCAAGACTCTGATAGAGTCTACGCAACAGGCCTTTGCAGAGGAGATGTTTCCCGACATACTTGCCTTACTTGCCTCAACAATTCTAGCTTTTTTCTCCTAAAGAACTGTCCACATCAGAAGGAGGCTGTGGGATTTGGAGGATATGATAAATGCATTTTACACTATGCAGATCAGTCAATGTTCAGTTACCAAGATTCTTCTTTCCGGTTCTATTTTTGGGAGGAAACTAATGTAACGAATTGGGATCAGTACAGTTATGTGCTCAATCAGTTGCTGTCAAGACTAAGAGTGAAAGCTGCAACATCTAACTCCAATCTCAACCGTAAATTTGCTGCTGGAAATGCAACAGTTCCGACTCCGAGTTCCCAAACTATATATGCTGTTGTTCAGTGCTATCCTGATCTGACAGCCGCAGAATGCAACGACTGCTTAATTGGCGCTTTCTCAGAAATACCCAAAAATTGTAATAACAGGTCAGGTTGTGGAGTTACTATATTAAGCTGTAACTTTAGATATGAGAACTCCAGCTTCTATGAGCCTACGCCTGATACGATAACACTACAATTTTCACCACAAGGATCTCCATCTCCTACACCATCCATCACTTCAAATTCCTCAGAGAGTACTTATCATGGTATTTATTATTACAGCATGGTTACAAGTACAATATTGATCCCTAAACTCAATCCTTCACCAACCAATGTCTATTTGGTACATCATAAGTGAAGCTAAACCACTCACACATTGACACATATATGTTGAGCAAGATTTTATTATTATTATTATTATTATGCTATCTTAAAGGTATTTCAGACTTAAAAATGTAAGGAAAGATAAAGATTTTAACAAGTACTTGAAGGTATTTCAGACTTCAAAATTCCAGCGCCTTAATGCTATCTTGAATTCCTTGCCTCTATACTCTGTTTATGCAGGAAAAAGCAGCAAATCTCAAGCTGTCAACGCCAAATACGTTGTCGCACCTATTCTATTCTTTGTTGGGTTGCTGATCTTGATTTGCATCTATTTAAGAGTAAGGAAGCCAACAAAGCATTTTGAGAGTAAGTTCAGATGTTTATTTAATGCTTGATGTAAGAGTGAATTCATATTTTCTCATGCCATTTCTTACTTTGGTCGCGTGAGATCGACAGCAAGAATCAAGATGAATCAAATGTTTTTTTTTTTTCTCAGACATTTACATGGGATGTGACGCAGAATTAATGGAACTTTTCTCTACATGTTCTACTTGATCTCAAACTGAAGAATTGTTTTGGAAACATTTGTTTTTGCAATCTGCACTTTCAATTTCCATTTGACAAACATGGCTTGCTAAAACTTAAAACTTCCTCCCCCATCTAGGTGAAACCATGGTTGATGACGAAATTAAACTAGTCGTGTCATCACAGTTTGACTTTGACACCATAAGAGTCGCTACGAACAACTTCTCTGATGCAAACAAGCTTGGACAAGGTGGATTTGGACCTGTTTACAAGGTAAATATTGCATCTTTACAATTAAATTTATCTGTATTTCAAAACATGGTACGGCCAGATTGTTGGCCAATTTGAATGCATAAAACACCGTTACTGTGGCATCTTCAGGGGACACTCTTCAATAAACAAGAAGTAGCAATCAAAAGGTTATCTAGCAACTCTTGCCAAGGAAATATTGAATTCAAGAATGAAGTGATACTAATGTCCAGGCTTCAGCACCGAAATTTAGTTAGGCTCCTTGGTTTTTGTTATGAAAGCGAAGAACGGCTCCTTGTCTATGAGTTTCTTCCCAATAAAAGTCTTGACAAGATCATATTTGGTAAGTTTGCTTATTCTTAAACTGCAAGTCTACAGCCTTAATTCTTTGGCATCACTAAATGAGGAAAGGTTTTCACTGTATATGTTGGCATATAGATCCCATCGAGCGTGCACATTTGGATTGGAAAAAACGCCACAAAATAATTGAAGGCATTGCACTTGGCCTTCTTTATCTTCATGAGGATTCTCAGCAAAGGATTATTCATCGTGATCTCAAATTGAGTAATATTCTTTTAGATGCCGATATGAATCCTAAGATTTCAGATTTTGGCTTTGCAAGGCTGTTTAATGCGGATCAAACTCTGCTTAATGCAAGTAAAATTGCAGGAACTTAGTAAGTATTGAAATATTATAGGGTATTTAGTTTCAAATCTGTATCCTTAACTAAGACAGATGGGGAGGGTGGATTATTATCAAGAGAACAGGTAATGTTTGTATCTAATGGAGCTTGTCCTTATTGACATGCAGTGGATACATGGCACCTGAGTATGCAAGGCATGGAAAACTCTCAACGAAGTTAGATGTCTTTAGTTTCGGTGTAGTAATACTAGAGATTGTAAGTGGCAAAAAGAATAGTGGATTTCGTATTGGAGAGAGTGTGGAGCATTTATTAAGCTTTGTAAGTCTACCTTCTTTATCTTGCCTTATAAGGTTTACTAATAGAAAACTAGACATTATCTAATCCACTTGAAATGGTAGAAGTGAAGAACTGAAACTAATGTTTTCTAAAATGAACTACTTGCAGGCTTGGAAAAACTGGACGAAAGGGACAGCAGATAAAATTATAGATCCTGCCTTAAATAATGCTTTGAGAGATGAAATACTGAGATGCATTCACATTGGGCTACTTTGTGTTCAAGAAAAGGTTGCTGATAGACCAACAATGGCTTCAGTTATACTTATGCTTGATAGCCACTCTTTTGCTCTACCAGTTCCATTGCAACCGGCCTATTTTATGAAAAATAGTTGTTTATCAGTCATCCAGTTTTCGGGGTGCAGTTCCGTGGAAACAGGATCAAATGAACAGAAAAGTGACTCTGCTGATGTATCAGCAAATGAGGCCTCAATTAGTAGTCTATATCCTCGTTAGATATGAATCACATTATTTTAGTCAAAGGTGACAATCATAGCTACAATTGAATGTACTAAGAGAAACAGAAGTTTGGTGCTTGCTATTACTAATTAAGAAAGGAATAATTTTGACACCATTTCCGTGAAAATATTCAATTTACTAATTACCCGTATCCAAACTCTTATGTTTGTTCCTGTTACAATTAGGGAATTACAAAAATTGGGCTCTGACAGCACTCCTTATCCTATTTTTCTTTAAACACAAGGCTGAAAGAAACTTTCTTATCTTCATGGAAATTGGAATAAGTACGACAGTTTTGTTTGGACATGGGAGTTTAATGCTCGTGCTTGAAACAAAGCAACAGGCCTACTATTCTGGTTCTCTTTTAAGTCCATTGAAGCAAATATTTTTAGAAGATAAAGAAAGGACAACAACTTGCTGTTTGAGAAAAACAATAAAAGAGAAACAATGTAATGCCACTGTGACGCGGTAAGAAAAAAAATGGTGTTAACCCATAATCCCTACATATCATTATCATCATTTTTCTTTTCCCTTTTTTTTTGTTGAGAAAAATGTAATTTAATCACACCTCATCGTGATAAGTACTAAAAGTGTAAATGTGTAATTTACAATTTTATGATCATTAAACTGTTTTTTTTTTTAAATTTATATTGGTAAAGTTCATCTTTCTTTTTTTTCTTTTGTAAAAATATTCAATTTATAAACTATTAATTTTTATTATTTTAAAATTTTTAAAAGTAAGGATTTCTTTTTAATTTATTATATTTTTCAATACATTATTTTTGTTATCATATCGTATTTTATATATATATTTTCATATATTGTTATTTAAATTTGACGATGGGTATCACATTAAAGGTCAAATGGGTAAGTGGGCTGAGCTGGTGGCCCAAGAAGGAATTGTCCGTGCGAGCGATTTAAGACAAACGACAGAGGAAAGGGGTCGTTTCACGTTGCCTTATGAGCCAAGCTTTTGGTGTGGGACCGAGTCAAAATACGCCAGACATTGAAGCTTCGAAGGTCTTCTTTTTATGAGCAGGAAATTTATTCTAGACTGTGAGTGACACGTAACTGACAGGGTCTTCTAACACATCCAGGGACAAATTCAGACAACTTTCTAAATTGATAAATACCACTAATCAGTAATTACAAAGCAGAATGACGACATGTTATTAAAACTTTAAAGCATTTTCTCTCGTGTTAAAAAGAAAAATTCAAAGTATTTTAGGACACATGACACTACCAGACTTATTTTTTAACAGTTTCATATGTGTGAATGTGACCTCTTCAGCGAATTGAATGGTAAAAGTTTCGTTTCATACAAGGTATGCGCCAAACAAAGTTAGCTTATAAATTAAATGTACCAACAACACAAATTTTACTCAGCAAGCAAATTAATCACTTCATTTTCTGAAAGAAGACAATCATAATGTCTGTTATTTCCTTTATTTGTTGTCTCCTTTTCATAATTACTATATCTCAAGCCAGCGCCCAGCCAAGTTTCGTAAATCACTTTTGTCTCAGTGATAAAGGCAGATTCACAGCCAACAACACTTATCACACAAACCTCAACACCCTTTTATCCAATCTCACTTCCAACACAGGAATCGACTATGGTTTCTACAATCTCTCTTACGGCGAAAACATGGACAAAGTAAACGCCATTGGGCTGTGCAGAGGAGATGTTAAACCAGACGAATGCAGCAGCTGCCTAAACAATTCAACGGTCCTTCTCACCCAGCTTTGTCCAAACCAGAAAGAGGCAATTGGGTGGTATGACAAGTGCATGTTGCGCTACTCAAACCGCTCAATATATGGCGTCATGGAAACTTCACCTTTGTTTTATTTGTCGGAAATAACCAATGCAACGGACGTGGACCAGTTCAATCAAGTGTTGGGGAACTTGATGAGTAATCTAACGGGCATAGCTGCATCAGGTAACTCTCTTCGTAAGTATGCCGCGGCAAATGCAACTGCTCCAAATTCTCAAACCATATATGGTGCTGCGCAGTGCACTCCTGACTTGTCTGAACAAGACTGCAACAGTTGCTTGGTTGAGGCTTTCTCGAGAATCACAAGCTGTTGTATCGGCAATATAAGTGGTAGGGTTGCTGCACCCAGTTGTAATATTAGATATGAAAACTTCCGCTTCTATGATGAGCATGAACATGCTACAGAAGATGCACCAGCACCATCACTTTGATGCCGCGGCACTTCCACCATCCACCTATTACGCTAATGCAAAATTATTTAAGTAGATGCGGCTGCGCTACAAATAAAATATAGTATTCTGTTATTATTTTTAAACTTATCTCACCTATTTTGTTTTCTCTGTTCTTTTCTGTCATTCTTTGTAAGAATTACTAGCATTTACTGTCTGTATCAGTAAAAGTTCAGAATTCTATTCACAAAATATCATTTTCTTTTCCTTCTATATATAGTTCTATTTCTATATATACATCTGCACTGCACCTGCAATTCCCGTACACTTTCTCGTGGAGTCTCTAGTTGGCTTCCCCATATTGTTTTTTTTTTCTTTTTCTTTTTCCGGGTTGTTTCCCTCTTAATTGTCAAGCCCCAACTCTTAAATTTTAATTGACAATGACAAGAGCACGGGCAAGGGACTGAAAAATACAGTTCTAATTGAGAGAATTATTATAATATTTTGAAATTTTGACAATTTTTTAAAAAATTATTAAAATAAAGATAAAAGATAATATCTAATTGAGAGAATGTTTTTCTATAGATAATGAAATATCTAATTTATTCATGACACAATTATGTATGCAAGACCTATTAAAAGAATTTAGTTCAACTAGATTCAATAAAATGCATAAATTATTGTGAGAGTTCCACTTTCTTTAATTACGAAGGATAAAAAAATAAGAGAAAAATGTTAAACGTCCACCTCATTCTTTTGAGTGTATTTTGATCATTATGTGACAAATAAGTAAATATATGATGAGAAAGGAAAAGAAAGAAAAAAAAAATGGGTTGGAAGTGAGATAAAAGAAAAGTTAATATATGATAATAATATTCCTTAATGACATCAGCAAACAAGTCTAGATTTTTGTTGCAACAGCAAACAAGTCTAGATTAGTAACCTATTTTAGAATATTCTAATCAGCCCTTTAACCAACAATTTAATTGATTGTTTAATTATAAATTTCATAGCTTCGTATAGACTAACACATCCAGCGACGAATTTAGAGAAGCTTCTAAATTGAAAATTAGTTACAAAGTACAATTTCTACATGTTATTCAAACTTTAAAGCATTTTTCTCTCGATTTAAAAGGAAAAAAAAAATCCTTAAGGACACACGAGGCACTACCAGTCTCAATTTTACAGTTTCCTTTCAGTTTCCATATGTGACCTGCGAATCTCACCCAGCGTTGTCCTGCGAATTGAATAGTAAAAGTTTCGTTTCTACACGGTGCCAGAGAAATTTTGGTTATAAATTGAAGTGCCAACACCACAGTTTACGTACTCATCAGCAAATCACTTCACTCTTAGCATATTGAATGTCCTTTATTTAATTCTTAGTTATCTATCCCCAGTAAAAAAGTGCAATCATAGATAATAATGGCTCTTGTTGTTTCCTCTAGGAAGGATTCCTTTGTTTGTTGTCTCCTTTTCATAATCGTATCTGAAGCCAGCGCACAGTATAACACCGTATTCTGTGATAACAACAAAGGGAACCACACAGTCAATAGCACCTACAACAACAACCTTAACACCCTTTTATCCACTCTCTCTTCCCACACAGAAATTAACTATGGTTTCTACAACTTGTCGTATGGTGAAAATGAAGACAAAGTAAACGCCATTGGGCTCTGCAGAGGAGATCTTAAGCCAGATGAGTGCCGCAGTTGCCTCAACGATGCCAGAGGCAATCTGACCCAGCGTTGTCCAAATCAGAAAGAGGCAATTATATATTATGACGAATGCTTGTTGCGCTACTCAGACCGGTCAATATTTGGCGTAATGGAAACTTCTCCTGATTATGTGCTATTTAACATACAAAATGCAACGAACGTGGGCCAGTTCAATCAAGTCCTGAGGAACTTGATGAGGATGCTAACAGGAATAGCTGCATCAGGTGACTCTCGACGCAAGTACGCCGCCGCCAGCGCAACCGCCACAAATATTCAAGCAATATATGGTCTGGTGCAGTGCACTCCAGACTTGTCTCAGCCAGAGTGCAAACACTGCTTGATTGGGGCTATCTCAGAAATCCCAAGATGTTGTAACGGCAAGATAGGTGGTAGAGTTCTTAGACCCAGTTGTAATATCAGATACGAAAACTACCCCTTCTATGATGAACCTACGGCATATGCACCAGCTCCATCTCCATCTCTGTCACTGTGATGCCGTCGCACTTCCACCTTCCATCTATAATACTAATAGAAAATTATTCTCAAATAATGTTTGTATACTGAATAAAGGAGGCTACTTTTAGCTATATGCGGCTGCATTAAATAAAAACAGTTATATAACTCTATTTTAAATTACTGGCCGGTGTAAATGTCTAATTAGAAAATTGTATTGATTATCTTTAAATACATAAAATAATTTCACCAATTATTAATGATGTATTTTTTTTATTCCGTTTAGTTGGAGTAGGTTAAGATAACTCCAAAAAAAAAATATAGAAAATATTAATAAAGTGTTTAATATATAAATGTGTATAATCATTACTCGTATAAAAATATGAAGCGTGGTATTCGTATTACAAGGCCTTTTTTCCACTTTTTTTTTATAGTAGACATTAAAACTAATTTCAAAAATAGTTTTTAGTTTTTTAAAATTAAAAAATTAAAAAACTTGTTTGAGTGATGAGTTTTAAAACTGTTTTTATAATGTACCAGAGAGAACATGGTCCTTAAAATTATCCTCTTATTTTAGTTTTTAAAAGTAGAAAACAAGAATACCTTTTAGATGTTTTGCTTTTTCTTTTAATTAAAAACTACAAAACACTGAGAGAAGTGGAGAAAGAGATTTTATTTACAGTTTGCATTAACGCCATTTAAATATAGAAAAAAAAATGCTATGCAGTGTTGTTTCGTGAAATAGGGTAATTAAGAAAATAAAACTAGAAATTTCTTATTGAAAAGTGTAATATTGTACATGTTTTCTTTCGTGTATTTCAATGAATTCTTCTAATGAAACTTCTTTATATTTTAATTCTTTAACCGATAGTCTTAAGACGATAATTAACATGATCCGTATATAAATATATTATTCTCTTTAACATTTCTGGAACTTTTGTTGTCATGCACGCAGGTGAGCGTTTTTGTTCGCAACTTTGGTGTCGTAGACTCCGTCGATGTTAAAAGTTTCTGTGTTTGGATTTGTCAACGCAAACGGTTCCGTCTCTAATCTTCAATCTTCATCAAGCATCATTCATGAAGTTGTCTTCTTAATGGGACTTTTCTTTTTCAAGTAACTATTTAATAGCCATATCGGCCACGTTGGAGGCAAATAAATCAGAATGAGACTTTTTTTTTTCTTTTTATGATAATTAAAAATGAGACTTTTCTCAGTTTCAGAACGTGGGATTACGCGTTACTCTTTCTCTTTTTGTTTTAGATGACAATTTCTTAAGATCTTTCTCCATTTAATTGGCATATTTCCTGAATGTTTCAAAGATGGCGCCGGATATTTTAAATTTAAATAAAATAAGATAAAGAAAAAAAATATGTTTTTAGAAGAAAAAAAATATGCTTTTAGTTCTTTTATACATTTTCATTCAAAGTAATTAAAATCTATATTTTTATATTGATAATTTAATTCTCAAATTAAAAAAATTGTAGTTTTAGTTTCTTATTTAAAATATTTATTCATAATAAATAAATAATTTTGAATATCAAATTATATTATAATTAAAACTTACGGTAAATAAATATTTTAAAACATATAAATTATATTTTAAATTTTAAATAAATAATTTATAATTTATATTATAATACAATGTTATTTTTAATTATTAATAATTTTTAAAATATTAAAATTTAATTTCGAAATAGAAAATGAAATTTATATATATTGAAAAAAATATAAGATTATAATCAAGAAAAATATCCAAAATCGTTTTCCTTCAAATAAATTTCCAAAACATTCTCATTATTGAAGTCCTAAAAGCTCTATCATTCAAAATATCTATATTAATTCTTATATATATATATATATATATATATATATATATATATATTCATTTTTATAATTTCTAAAAAAAATAATTACATATTTAAATTATTGAAAACTATATTCGTTATTTGATTGAAGACTATTTCTCTCTTTTTCCTTCAAGTGTTTTATGTGTTTATTTTTCCTTCCTCTGTCATTACCCACTTCTGACCCAATCAATCTTTCCTTCCTTTTGTTGCAACTCTGCAAGCCAGGGCTTCTTTCAAAAGTTTTTAATTTTGACCGCTGAAAATGGAAGAAGTTTCACGTAATTAGGTTTAGGTTTAGCATATTTTCAACTTAACTATTTATATACTTTATTTATATACACGTATTAGGATTGACTTTATTTATATACTATACTTTAGTAACTCCCATTTCTTTTCAATTTAAAAACTAACCTTATATAACAGTTTAAATTATTTATTATAAATACAGAATATATTTTGCATATTTATTATAAATACAATTTTAATCGCAAATTAAACATACACTAAAATAACAAAAAAATATATTGTAAAACGTAAAAGTTTGACATCAGATTTGAATTGAAATGTGAAGAATAAGCAAGAGAAAAGCTTCGGATAAACTACTAAAATGAGCTCATATAATAGTTTAAATTATTTATTATAAATACAGAATATATTTTACATATTTAAAAATATTTTTATTAAGAATTATAATTCTAATAAAACAAAAATTATCCGGTTAAAGTTTTAGTTTGTAATTTGACAGTATAAACACTGTGCATAGAAATTAAATTCTTAAATAAAAATTAAACGAATAATAGTACTATATATATATATGATTCAAGGAAATTTAGGTTATAAAGTGGCAGCAGCAGCTATGGCCAATATAATTCATAATCACACCTAAAGATTCAATACTCTGCTCGTTATTCTGGTTGGCGCAAGGACGATCAGGATGGCTGCCATTTCTTGCAAACTTTTCTTTCATTGTTGTTTATTTCTAAAATTCATATATGAAGCCAACGCTCAGTCAGCCGAATGCGATGACAGCATAGGGAACTACACAGCCAATAGCACTTATAACACCAACCTAAACACCCTTTTAACCACTCTCTCTTCCCACACAGAAATTAACTATGGTTTCTACAACTTTTCATATGGCCAAAACACTGACAAAGTAAACGCAATTGGGCTGTGTAGAGGAGATGTTGAGCCAGATGAGTGCCGCAGTTGCCTCAACGATGCCAGAGGCAATCTCACACAGCGTTGTCCAAACCAGAAAAAGGCAATTATATATTATGACAATTGCATGTTACGCTACTCCAACACCACAATTTTTGGCGTCATGGAAACTTCTCCTGCTCTTTTCCTGGGGAACACAGTCAATGCAACGGACGTGGAACAGTTTAATCAAGTGCTCCAAACCTTGATGAGCAATCTAACGGACAGAGCTGCATCAGGTGACTCTCGTCGTAAGTATGCTACAGACGATACAACTGCGGCAAGTTTTCAAAGAATATACGGTTTGGTGCAGTGCACACCTGATTTGTCTGGGCTAGACTGCAGTAGCTGCTTGGTTGGAGCTATAGAAAATATCCAAGATTGTTGTAGTGGTAAGAGAGGAGGTAGAGTTATTAGACCCAGTTGTAATGTGAGATTTGAACTCGGACCCTTCTACGGACAAACGACAACAATAGACCCAGTCCCAGAGGTATCACCACCTCCTCCTCCGCCCACCAATAACACTTCCCAACAAGGTAATTGCGGTTTTAATATCATACATTTTTCTTTTTAATATATGTTGTCCCTTTTTCTCTTTTTCTTATCCTTTAAAATATTTTATCATCCTTAATTCTTCAAATGTCTCACGAGCAGAGGAATCTTGTTTTTGCAGAAAGTAGCAACACAACATTGATTGTCATTGCTGTAATTGTGCCTACTGTTGTTGTTTTGCTCATTTGTCTCTGCCTATATTTAAGGAGGAGTAAGGCAAGGAAAAATCTTACAGGCAAGTCCAACTATGACAACAAATCAAGAAAGTGATAAAAAAAATCTCAATTTTAAAATTTTGGATTTCATTCTTATTTTTTTTAAGTCTTTGTATTTTACAAATTTTATGTATTTTATATACTTTTTGTTATCCTTTAGTGCTTTGTCAATTTTTTGCATAATTTTAACATTTTAATTAAGTAAAAATATAAAACAAATTAAGAATTAAACTCTCAATATAAAAACTTAAGAGAATTAGATAAATATCTAAAATTCATAAAATACAAAGACTTAAAAAAAGGATAAGAATGAAATTCAAAATTTTAAAATGATGATTTTTTTTATCATTTTTTTATTTGTTATTATATTGTGTTGCTTGTTATTATGCTAATTGGCATATCTTTAATTTTTTTTTTTTGCTTTAAATTAATCTTTTGTTAACCATTTCTTTAAAAAATTAAAGTTTACTTTTTTTCAAATTAT
This sequence comes from Glycine max, assembly GCF_000004515.6. Classification (NCBI taxonomy): domain Eukaryota; kingdom Viridiplantae; phylum Streptophyta; class Magnoliopsida; order Fabales; family Fabaceae; genus Glycine; species Glycine max. The sequence continues at coordinate 48,194,539 of NC_038246.2, forward strand.
CATTAAATGTTAAAATAACATATAATAAATTAATAATATAGCTTAATTAATTCCTACTGGTTAAAAAATCAACTATATCAATTCTCCCAAATTAATGGGGGCACCCTAGAAATTCTCTTTCAACTTACTCCAATTGTTGATAAGTACAACGATCTATAAATATATAGGAAAAAATTCTTGTAGAAAGGCATATATGAACTGTCATCATATACAGTAATTATTTCCTATAAATAATAACTTAACTGCATACAAACTATTAAACACGGTTTATGATTCTTTTTTAATAATTCAAAGTATGAGTAAGTCACTTCTTTTTGGTGAATAGTATGAGTAAGTTACTGGCTTACTGCAAACTTGTGTTCTGATTTCAGAAATTATACATCCCGATATTCTATTTTGACCGAACCTTAGCAGTATTGAGGTTGTAACATATTTGAAGAACTCACTAGTTTAAATTTGTTCCCCATGTGAAGTTAAAGGAGAAGAAGATGCAATTGAAGATGATGATGAAATTAAAATTGCTGAGTCATTACAATTCAACTTGGACACAATACGAGTTGCTACAGAAGACTTCTCTGAATCTAATAAACTAGGACAAGGTGGATTTGGAGCTGTTTATTGGGTAAGTGACTCTCGAATTCAGATTTCAGAAACACATCACTTCTTCACCAAAACATGATATACCACCAGCTAGAAAATATTTTCTGCACCTGACAGATATATTTTCAGGGTAAGCTCTCTAATGGACAGATGATTGCAGTCAAAAGGTTGTCAAGAGATTCTGGGCAGGGGGATACGGAATTTAAAAATGAAGTGCTTTTAGTGGCCAAGCTTCAGCACCGAAATTTAGTTAGGCTTCTTGGTTTCTGCTTGGAAGGAAGAGAAAGGCTACTCGTCTATGAATATGTTCATAATAAAAGCCTTGATTATTTCATATTCGGTAGGTCTGAATAACTGCATATTTAAACTGTCGCTCTATATTTTACTTCTGGTTCAAGACAAAGCCTAATTATTCATGTGGCTTTTAAAACTGATGGTCGTATATGCAGATTCAACCATGAAAGCACAACTGGATTGGGAAAGACGCTACAAAATCATTAGAGGTATTGCTCGAGGCCTTCTCTACCTTCACGAAGATTCTCGACTGCGTATTATCCATCGTGATCTCAAAGCAAGCAACATTCTCTTAGATGAAGAGATGAATCCTAAGATAGCAGATTTTGGCATGGCAAGACTGGTATTAGTGGATCAAACTCAAGCAAATACAAGTAGAATTGTGGGAACCTAGTAAGTATTATAATATATGCTATAGCTTATTAATTGTCGAGGCTTTAATTTCAATCAACCATCAACGAGAACTTTCGAACATTAATTTTCACCAAACCATGTATTAGTAGCTCATTCGAAGAGTTTGAGTCTTAAGTAGTTATTACAATCGTTCAGCTTTGGATGACTGAGTGATAGGAATTCAGAATTAAAGCTATGTTATGAAAGCCATTGGCATTAGCTGCTGAAACAAAATAAAAATTTATTACCGTGCGAAGAGTCGTACCATTTATCACTAGTAATTCTGTCCCATATTGACATGTAGTGGATATATGGCGCCAGAGTATGCAATGCATGGACAATTTTCAGTGAAATCAGATGTCTTCAGTTTTGGTGTATTAGTTCTTGAGATTGTAAGTGGCCAGAAAAACAGTGGCATTAGTAATGGGGAGAATATGGAGGATCTACTAAGCTTCGTAAGTCTTCCTTTTGTCACTGTTATTTCTTCTTTTTCATTTAAAAGTATGGATTTGAGGACTACGTGCTCCAAAACATTGATGTAGAAGTGGAATCTGTGATCTAATAACAATTTTTTGTAGGCATGGAGAAACTGGAAGGAGGGGACAGCTATAAATATTGTAGATCCATCACTAAACAACAATTCACGAAATGAAATGATGAGAAGCATCCATATTGGTTTACTTTGTGTTCAAGAAAATTTAGCTGACAGACCAACCATGGCTAACATTATACTGATGCTTAATAGCTATTCTCTCAGTCTCCCAATTCCGGCCGAACCTGCATTTTATATGAACAGTAGAACTCAAAGCCGTCCAGACATGCAATCATGGGAGTATAATTCAAGGGAAACAGGAACAAGTGAACCGATACTTAAATCAGCTCAAGAATCAGAAAATGAAGCTTCAATTACTGAGCTATACCCTCGCTAGATTTTTGTCATGGGGATGAGATTCATTCATCGTCAATGCTTCTAGCTAGTCTTAAACCAGAATACAACGTCTTAGAAGTCATGTAATTTGTTCCTGCAATGTCCTGTTTAAATACAACACGCATCCTTTGTCTAAAATTGTGACATGACCTTTAGTTGGTCTCGAAGCCTTTGTTTGTTCTTAGTGATTTGAGAGATGTTCCATTTCCTTCCTCCACACTCCACAGCCGTGGTTTTGAATGGAAATTCAGACTTTATGTTGCAGGTACTTGTTGCTATACGTGTAATTATATAATGATTTAATGATTTCATTTTCTTTTCAATAACATATATAGGTATAGTGTTGAGCAGCTATAAGCCCATATATAATTATAATAAAAAATATTTTGATTGAATTTAGTTTAAAGATATTTTAGTTAGAAACTTATTTAAATGTATAATAAACCATGCATATTTTATGAGGGTATTGAATTAAAATTATATTTAAAGTTTTAAATTTTATTTTTTAAAATTGAATTTAATTATATGAGTAAAATCATTTTATTTTACAATTCTTAAAAAATGTTCAACTATTAATAATTAATTATTAAATACTAGCATATAATATGTTCCTGTAAAATTATTTTAATTTTGATAATAATATAAAATAACTAATAATTATTATCTTGATATTGATATGATTTAAAATTGATGTGTTTTATACATTTTTATCATCTTTATTTGAATTATTTGACAACTTTTATACGACAATAAGAATTTTTTTTAGTAATTTAATAATAACATTTAATAAAATAATTTATAATAATGAATGATTAAGTAATATTGAAATATAAACTATGGATTGATGATATTTTTTTAGTTATATATATATATATATTATGTGACTCACTAGTCACTAATCCGATATCTGATCCATTGATCCAACCGAATTAGTTTTCAAAAGACGGGGTAAAAGAAGCCATAATTAATGTGAGTACGTGTTGGTAAGCAGTTTGAACAAAAGGTGTTGAGGTTAATTTACCAGGAAAGTACCTTTAGCGATATTGGTTGCCAGCTTGCCATTTTTGTCAAAAACAAATACAATAATGTTTTATAAAGACTGGCTGGGCGGTGGTTAGTGACATTAGTACGACAAGGAGAAGAAGAAATAGGATTATAGTTTTAGAAACTATGGCCATAGCTGCCATCCTTTGATTTTCTTGTACCAATGCTATGCTAGTTTGTAGTTTCAATCAAAACTATATATATATACATATATAAAATAAAAATTTTATAATAAATTTATGAAAAAAAAAAATTGACTTTTGTTTGTCATATATATAAAGATCATACTTATCATCGATCTAACCTAAGACTAATTATGTCCGTGATATATAATTATCATGCATCTAAGAAAATTTTATATAAAATAAAAATCAAATTAAATAAATTATTTCTCATATACAAAGACAACGAGATCTTATATTAATGTATAATAAGCTCATGACACTTTAGTTTAATAAGATTTAATTTAGTTTGATATAAAGATTAGTAATTAAAGATTGTGATGATTCAAAACTATTTAAGAATCTGTTTATTAATTATTGGAGTCAAAGATTTTTATTTTATTTTTCAAGAAAAAACAGGCATATATACATGGACTGTCTTATAGGTTTTTTTATCAGGACCTTCTAGTTTATTTAGAAGTTGAAACAATCAAACATATTTTTTCTTGAATGAAACTTTATTTAAAATTCAGTACTAAATTTTATCTTTAATTTAGTTTTATAATAAAAATATTTAAATATGAATTATATCACTTTAAAAATAATTTTAATCAAAATCAATTTTCTTGATCAATCTAAACACTAATTTAATTATCCTCTTCTCTTTTTTGACTACTGTATTCTGTGTTTGGCTTTCCACTCTTGTCTTTACACACTCCTGTCCCAGTCAGTCCCCAAGCCTAGGCTAATTCTTTCAAAAGTTTTTAATTTTGACTACTGTAAAATGAAAATGCAAGACATTTCACATTATTATCGGTGACTAATCGGTGACATTTCACATTATAGAATTGAAAACTTCATGCATAATGGATTTTGTGTGTGTATGTAAACATGATGGATTTAGTTCTGAACATTTTCTTTTCACAGAAATTTAGTGCTGAACATAAACCTAATGTAAAAGAAAAATTTAAGTTCTTGTTTGTTCTTTAAAAAAAAAATTGCAGTGTAAAAATATACATTTTTCCTGAATGTTTCAAAGACGGCGCCTATTATTAGGTCCCGATATTTCAAATTTAAATAAAAATAAATTAAAGAAAATAAAATATGTTTTTAGAAGAAAAAAAATATGCTTTTAGTTCTTTTATATATTTTCAGTCAAATTAATTAAAGTCTATATTTTTATATTTATAATTTAAATCTCAAATTTAAAAAATTGTAGATTTAGTTTCTTATTTCTAACATTTATTCATAATAAATAAATACTTTTGAATATACAAATTATATTATAATTAAAACTTACAGTAAATAAATATTTTTAAACATATAAATTATTTTAAAAATTTATAATAAATAATTTATAATTTATATCATAATACAATTTTATTTTTAATTGTTAATAATTTTTAAAATATTAAAACTTAATTTAGAAATAAAAAATCAAATTTATATATTGAAAAAATATAAGATTATAATTAATAAAAATATCCAAAATCGCTTTCCTTCAAATAAATTTCCAAAAAAATCTCATTGAAATTGAAGTCCTAAGAGCCCTATCATTCAATATATATATATATATATATATATATATATATATATATATATATATATATATATATATATATATATATATATATATATATATATATATATATATATATTCATTTTTATAATTTCTAAACAAAATAGTTACATATTTACATTATTGAAAACTATATTCGTTATTTGATTGAAGACTAATTCTCTCTTTTTTCTTTTATTGGAGGTGTATTATGTGTTTATCTTTCCTTCCTCTGTCATTACCCACTTCTGTCCCAATCAACTCTGCAAGCCAGGGCTTCTTTCAAAAGTTTTTAATTTTGACAACTGAAAATGGAAGAAGTTTCACGTAATTAGGGTTGACTGTATTTATATACTTTACTTTCTTAACTCCCATTTCTTTTCAATTTAAAAGCAAACCTTATATAATAGTTTAAATTATTTATTATAAATACAGAATATAATTTACATATTTAAAAATATTTTTATTAAGAATTATAATTCTAATAAAACAAAAATTATCCGGTTAAAATTTTAGTTTGTCATTTGACAGTATAAACACTGTGCATTGTAATTAAATTCTTAAATAAAAATTAAACGTCAAAGAAAAAGACAAGGGACACAGTCAAAGAAAAATATCGAAATTGAGTTGTCGGATAATTAAGAGCCGTGAATTTACACGAACTACATACGGTCTGAGAAAAAGACTTTGATAGTGGGTCAACCAGTTCACACACATTCCGAACAAAAAAGCTTCAATCTTCAGTAGGTGACTTTACTTGAGAAACCAGTAGGTGTGAGGACAATTACAATGGCTGCTGTTTCTTTAAGGCTCCTTTGCTTTCTTTTTTTTCTCTGTTTCACAATAACATCACAAGCCGCGCAGACATGTGATAACGACACAGGGAACTACACAGTAAACAGCACGTATCACAACAACCTCAACACCCTCTTATCCAGTTTCTCTTCCCACAAAGAAATCAATTACGGTTTCTACAATTTCTCTCATGGCCAAGACCCAGACAGAGTATACGCCATTGGGCTCTGCAGAGGAGACCAAAAGCCTGATGATTGCCTCAAATGCCTCAACAATTCCAGAGTCTCTCTCGCAAAGGAGTGTCCAAACCAGAAACATGCGATTGATTGGGGTATAGAGTGCATGTTGCGCTACTCCAACCGCTCCATATTTAGCCTCATGGAAACTCAACCTATGGTGGAACTCGTGTACACGTTGGATGTAAAGGGTTCAGTGGAACAATTCAACGAGGCGCTGCAGAGCTTGATGAGGAATCTAACACGCACAGCTGCATCAGGTGACTCTCGTCTCAAGTATGCTACGGCTAGCACACCTGCTCCGAGTTTTCAAACCATATTTGGTTATACGCAGTGCACCCCTGATTTGTCATCGGAAGATTGCACCAAGTGCTTGGAAGAAGCTATTTCAAAAATTCCAGAGTGTTGTAGTGGCAAGGCTGGTGGCAATGTTTTAAAACCCAGTTGTAGAATTAGATTTGACCCCTACGTCTTCTATGGACCAACATTAAAATTAGACTCAGATGCACCATCAGTGTCCACCAACAAAACTTCTTCTTCACCAGGTATTTGTCACGCTCTGCTCAAATTGCTTACATCTTAAAGTTTACAATAATAGAGCCACCCAACAGAACCAGGGAGTTGACTATGATCAACTTTTCACTTTTATTTCAACGTTTTCCTCTTTGTGAGGGGTTCATTTTTGTCTTCAAAATTTGTCTGCAGTTTTATACGGTAATAAAATTTTAAAATTCGGGCTTATGTTGGACTTTTGGATATATTTTTATTAATCTTAGTCGGTGTTCTGAGGATTCTGATTTGTGCAGGAAAGAGCAACAACACATCAAGAACTATCATCGCCATAGCAGTGCCAGTTGCCAGTGTTGTTTTAGCGCTCAGTCTTTTCTGCATCTATCTAACAGTGAGGAAGCCAAGAAAAAAAACTGAAAGTAAGTGTGATGATCTAAACATGGTTTTACCATCTTATGTTGTAAAAAATAGTCTGGCGATTTAAAAGGACAGTATTAGTCTGTAGTCTAACGTAAATCATAACTGAACTCATTCTGACAAACCTTAACAGTATTGCTTCTGTTAAATAAAGCCAGATACAATTCATTTTGTAGACAATAATTAATAAAGGTTTCCATAGTTCATAGCATATTTTGCTCAAATTACTTCTAGCTAGTAGCTAGGTAACAGGGGAAATCAATTTAGCCATTTCCTTCTGGTTTTTCATTCAAAAATTATATCTCTAGATGTTATTTTTGCCTGCATTCATTTATCATATCTAAATACTCACTAATTTTGCCCGGGTTCTCGACTCCTCGTTCATGAAGTTAAAAGAGAAGAAGAAGATAGTCATGAAGATGAAATTACAATTTCTGAGTCATTGCAATTCAACTTTGACACCATTCGAGTTGCTACAAATGAATTCGACGATTCTAATAAACTTGGACAAGGCGGGTTTGGAGCTGTTTACAGAGTAATATTATACTTTTCATTCAGATAAATATCACTATTATACTTTTCATTCAGATAAATATTACCTCTTCATGAAAGTATGGTATATCATTTAACTTGGCCAACAAAGATTTATTATCCTTGACCGGTATAATTTCAGGGTCGGCTTTCCAATGGACAAGTAATTGCTGTCAAAAGGTTGTCAAGGGATTCTGGGCAAGGAAATATGGAATTCAAGAATGAAGTGCTTTTACTGGTCAAGCTTCAACACCGAAATTTAGTTAGACTACTTGGGTTCTGCGTGGAAGGGAGAGAAAGGCTGCTTGTCTATGAATTTGTTCCTAATAAGAGCCTTGATTACTTCATATTTGGTAAGTTTGAATATCTGCATAATTAGATTGTCACTCTATGTCTATTACTTTTGTTTTGGTTCAAGACGTATTGACAACTAAAATTACTTTAATATTCATATCATATGGTTTCGGTATTTATATATAGATCCAGTGAAGAAAACACGATTGGATTGGCAAATGCGCTACAAAATCATTAGAGGTATTGCTCGAGGAATTCTCTACCTCCATGAGGATTCTCGACTGCGAATTATACATAGAGACCTTAAAGCAAGCAACATTCTCTTGGATGAAGAGATGCATCCTAAGATATCAGATTTTGGGATGGCAAGATTGGTTCACTTGGATCAAACACAAGCAAATACAAATAGAGTTGTTGGAACCTAGTAAGTGTTAGAATATACTATAATTTATTGTTATAGAAGCTTAATTTTAATCAACTGTCAAGTAAAATATTTTACATTACTGTGAAAAGTGTCATAAAATTCATGCGTAATTAATATTACTTGCCGTTGACGTGCAGTGGATATATGGCACCTGAGTATGCAATACATGGTCAATTTTCAGCAAAATCAGATGTTTTTAGTTTCGGTGTATTGGTTCTTGAGATTGTAAGTGGCAAAAGAAACAGTGGTAATCGTCGTGGGGAGAACGTGGAGGATCTATTGAGCTTTGTAAGTCTTTCTTTTCTTCTCATTATGTTTTCCTTCTCCTTCTCATTGTAATAATAGGATTAAAAAAATATTTCTTCCTTCACATAACAACTGCACAAATGAAATCTGTGAGGTAACTAACATCTGCAATTGAGCAAATTCATGCAGGCATGGCGAAACTGGAGAAATGGAACAACTGCAAATATTGTAGATCCCACATTAAACGACGGTTCTCAAGATGAAATGATGAGATGCATCCACATTGGGTTATTATGTGTTCAAAAAAATGTGGCTGCCAGACCAACCATGGCTTCTGTTGTACTCATGCTTAATAGTTATTCTCTCACTCTCTCAGTGCCTTCAGAACCTGCATTTGTTGTGGATAGTAGAACTAGAAGCCTTCCAGACACACTATCATCAGAGTATAATTCAAGGGAAACAAGATCAAATAAATCAACTGAATATTCGGTAGACGAGGCTTCAATTACGGAGCCATATCCTCGCTAGATTTTGGTCATAGTGGTGATAGTCATTTGCTTATTGGTCAATGACTTAAAAATTCCTAAACTAAAATACAATATCCTGCAAGTCGCCTAATTTGTTGGTGTGATGTTTGGTTTTAGTTACCTTATATTTAGACAAGGTATTTTCCTTGTTAATTTTTTTACCGTATTTTCCATAATTCTTTTTTTTCCCCACTTTATATTATTTTAACTATCTCAACTTAAACTTTTCTTCATTCTCTTCTTATCTTCTAAAATTTATTTTAAAAAATAATGTGGGGATAACATTACCTTATATAATTTTCCGTTTGCTTTTTTAGTTTGACATAATTTAAACGGTTAATAATCTATTAAAATTAGTCATTGTTAGAAAGTGGGTTAAAGTAGATTTTTTATGAGCTTAACTCAATCCTATAAATTTGTAAGGTAAAGATTACTTCCCACTCATATAGATTATTTAAGTATTATCTTTATTCAATATAAAATTTTAATATGTCTCTTCACTACTGTAATTATCAACAAATTTTAACTAATATAACATTTTTTCTGTAAACTATCAGTATTCAAACCCAAATAGAATGCTATATTGCTATATCACACTAGCTTTTGTTATTATTGCAGTTGGTTGCTCTTGAAACGTTTATTTGTTCTCTTTAAATATAGGACAAAAAATTATATTAATAACTTATAAGTTGGTTTAGTTAAAATTAGCTTTCTAGTATATGGATCTTACTTCTTCTTCTTCTTTTTTTTTTTAAGAAATGAACTTACTAAACCACTAGGTTTAATGGAAAAGATTTAGAGTAGAATGGATGAAATCATAAATTCGAACATAAGTGGAAACATCGTAAAAAAAATTACTTAATAATAATACCTTCTTATTATATTTTTTTTTTTAGGCACCTTCCAATTATATTTAGAAACTACTTGAATTATATTGGTATAAATTTTTTTATTGTCAAAAGTATTGGTATAACTTATATCAACTATTACTGCATCATTCAATAACATTTAGTTAGGTAGTTTTTTTTTTTATAATAAAAAACACTTTTAATTAGATAGTTAAGTAAACAGATTTATATTATAAATCAATCAAAAATATTATTAATAAAATTTAAAATAATTATTACAAAATAAACAAATCTACTAAACATGACATAATTGTAATTCAATGACAGTAAAAAAAATTACACTATGATTAATACATACATTCTTTACTCTATATAGAAAAGTTAACTGATTTTAATCATTGTTACGTAGATTTTATTTAATAATAAAGCATATATTATTAAAGAGTCCAAGAGTTTTTAGTACATGCAAGAGATGAACCAAAATATAAGAGGACCCCAGTCCATTACACCACATTTTACGGGCAGCTGTCATCCAAAGTATAGGATCACCACTAGTCCATTACACTTCCGCATGTCAAGGTACTTAAAGTAATGATCGATGGAGACTAATTAATACTTTGTGGCAAGTCAATGCATTCAGATTAGGGATTACTTCCTCTAAAGTTATATGTGATGAAATTAACTAAAATTAAAATTATCTGATTACTGAAAGTGAAAGTTGATAGTTAAATTTTTTTAAGTTAATTTATTAAATTATAAATATTTATTAAAATTAATTTTTAAAATAGTTAATTTTTTTAAATGAAATAAAAATAACAATAAGAAATTAAATAAATATTTTAAAGATAAAAGGAGAATAAAATATAAAAATTAAAAATTAATATTTTAAAAAAATATTATTTTATGTAGTTTTTAAATAACATACTAAAAAACGTTAAAAATTACTTAAAAAAATTAATCAAATAAAATTTTCAACCAATTAAAAAATTTAAAAATTAACTGAAATAACTTATTAAATATAAAACTTATTTTTAATTAACTCACGTTTTTTAAGAAAATTAGTGTCACTCTAGCAAGCTCATTGCCAATGCCTGACAAAAAAAAGCTATAAACCAATTACTGTTATATATAACTCAGATTATTTTATTTGGCTCTTTAACTTTATTTTTTGCATTCGATCAAATGATAACAATCTTTTAATAAACTTGTTATTAATCAAGTAATTAAAAAGAAGCTACTTGCCAGCAAACCATTGAAATTAATAAAATGAGATCGTCTATATATATAGGCTTACAGTCCCTTTCAAATTCCTAAGTAATCTAATTTGCTATCAAATTTATTTGAAATTTATATTATCTAACTAAAACAAAACATAAAAGATAAATTGCTTAAAAATAACAAAAATTCTATCTAAACTTTATTTAAAATTCAAATGACACAAAATCTCATAACTCTTATTGGCCTTCAAGTGTCACTATTGGCCTTCAAGTGTCACTTTTATCAGTAAACTCTAGCGAGGAAATGGCTCAGTAATCCAAGCCTTATTCACTGATAGTTGGACACATTGAATATTTGATTCATCTGATTTTTCTGCCATTGGATCAAACTCTAGCTTTTGATCGATTTAATGACTGCTAAACTTCTATCAATGAAGAAAGAAGGTTGTGAGGGCAACGGAAGCGTAACAGAATAGCTGTTAAGCGAAATTACAACAGAAGCCATGGTTGGTCTGTAAAAATTCTTAAGGGTTTTCCTAGACTATCAATGATAGGAAACAACAGGATCTTGAAACCTATGGTTCTCACAAACAATCAATAAACAACAATAGATAATGATGTGTACCTTTCTCCATAGGAAGACTTGTACCTTTCTCCATAGGAACTTCTCTCCGTTACTTTGATTTCCTTGAAAGATGAGAGAAATAAGATTTCACTTCCTTTGGCCTTTCTTTTCTGCCTCTCTCCGTTAGTGATGGCTATGAGTGAGAGAGAACACCTTTCTGATCAGGAAGGGGACCTTATTTCACGTTAGTGGGTATTAAGCCCCTTTTATAACCACTACTCCCATCAAGTAGCAGTTAATCCTAGAAACTTCTCCTATTAAGCCCAATTACAATTTAGCTCTTAATCGTTAATTATTTACTTATTAGTCCTTACATAAGTCAAATGTCTCTCACATGAGACATTAATTCTTACATTCTCCCACTTGGCTCATGTGACATTAATAAACATTATGGACTAAATAAATAAATAGATTAACTAACATAATGCGCATTAAAAATTGACTAAATTGTTCTATACATTGAGTACTTCATAATTTCATGATTAAGAATAGGAACCAATTCGAGTCATGGCGGTTGTACATCATCTAATCGACATAGTCCCTTTCATGTACTACAAATTAGTCTTCTCCTTAATATGACCATAAGTTAGGAGTACATAATTGGTCCAACATAATGTCTTCTTTCAAGACAAAACCTGTTAACATTACTCTAACACAAACATGCATGCAAACATAGAGAACAGGTAATCAGAAACATATCATAATTGAGCTCAGAGTGTCACTAAAATGCATAAGATAAATTACACTTAATGATCATCAATAACAATAATGCTCATACTTTCAACATGTTCTATAATGTCTTGGGCGGTAATCCCTTATTCAAAGGGTCAACTATCATAAGGTTTGTGCTAATATGTTCTATTGACACTCTTTGTTTCTGAACTTCTTCCTTCACTACAAAGTACCTCAATTTCATATGCTTAGCACCCTTAGAGTACTTGTCGTTCTTACAAAAAATATTGTTGCGAAGTTATCACAATACATTTTCAGCGGCCTAACAATACTGTCGACAATTCCAAGCCCTGAAATAAAGTTCCGCAGCCAATTAGCCTGAATTATAGCCTCAAAACATACTACAAATTCAGCTCTCAGATGCAACAACAACTGATGCATACAAAATTACTTTCATTTGTTTTCGTTCCATATCATTTCTAGGACATTGTGCGAGACTAACTCTGTCTCATTTCTAAATTAGAATAGGTGATGTTAAACACCTTTCCATCTTAAATCTCTCTATCACTTTATCGATATATATACTTTCTGAGATAAGCCTAACAATCCTTGTGATCTATTATGGAATATTTCTATCCCTATCACATAACTTACCTCACCCATATCTTTCACTTCAAAGTTTATAGAGAGAAATTTCTTAGTCTCATGAAGAAGACCAAGATCGTTTGCTGCAAGCAAGATATCATCAATATACAGAATTAGAAAATAACCTTACTCCCACTGACCTTCAGATACATACACTGATAAACAATATTTTCCTTAAATCTAAAGGAAATAATGGTATCATCAAACCTCAAATACCATTGGCGGGAAATTTGCTTTAAGACTGTATATTGATTTCTTTAGTATGCACACCATATGTTCATTTCCTTCAACTGAGAACCCCATTGGTTGGTCCATACAAACATTCTCCTCTAAATCTCCATTCAGAAAGGTGGTTTTCACATCTATTTGATGTAGCTCCAAGTCATAATGGGCTACTAATACCATGATAATCCTAAAAGAATCCTTTCGACAGTAAAATGTCTCTTTATAATCAATGTCATCTTTCTGAGTAAATTCCTTAGCAGCAAGTCTAGCCTTGTAACGTTCAAGGTTGCCATGAGAGTCACGTTTAGTCTTGAAGACCCACTTACAACCAACTCTCTTACAATCCTTTGGTAATTCTACAAGGTCCTAAACACCATTATGTTCCATGGAATTTATCTCTTCTTTCATGACATTTAACCACTTCTCAGAATTATCACAACTTATAGCTTGTGAAAACAAAACTGGATCATTATCATTAATGCTTAAGTTTGTTTCTGTTTCATGTAGGTATACCACATAATCATTCGAAATAGCTGGTCTCCTTTCTCTTTGAGATCTCTTTAATGCTACTTCTTGTGGTTCTTCCATAATAGGTTCATTATGCATCATGGGTTCATTATTGTGTTGCTCCTCTTCATTAATTTTGTAGCAATAACTGAAGGAGCAATCACCTTACTGTTAGAGGCATAAGCTAAAAGGACTTACACTCTAACTTCTTTAATTTCCATTTCTCGTGGAACTGTACTCCCACTGATTTCATCATTTCCAATGAACCTTGCATTTCCAGTTTTGACAATTCTCATACTATGATTAAAACAATAAAACATATACCCTTTTAACTTTTCTGGATAACCAATGAAATATCCACTGATTGTTTTTGCATCCAATTTTCTTTCTTGCGGATTATAAATCCTTATTTCTGCCTGGCAACCCCAAACATGCAGGTGCCTTATACTAGGTATCCTATTTGTCCACAGTTCAAAAGGTGTCTTTGGAACTACCTTACTAGGAACCATGTTCAACAACTACATGGCAGTTTTCAAGGTATACATCCACAAGGATACGGATAAAGTCTAATTGATTAACATACACCTAACCATATCCATTAAAGTTCTATTCCGCCTTTCTGATACACCATTTTGTTGTGGTGTACCGGGAATTGTGTATTGCACACAAATGCACGTTTCTGAACAAGCTTAGCAAATGGACCTGGGTGTTGCCCAGTTTCATCATATCTTCCGTAATACTCATCACCTCTATCATATCTAATAATTTTCACATTTATGTCTAATTGCCCTTTTACTTCATTGTAGTAAATTTCTAAGGCATCCATTGCCTAAGAAATCTCGGGCAGTAAGTAGACATAACTGTAACGTGAATAATCATAAAAAATGGTGATAAAGTATCATTCCTTTCCGAAAGAACTAACATCAAAAGGTCCACAAATATCAGTATGCACAATTTCAAGAAGCTGAGTGCTTCTTGTAGCTCCTTTCTTTGTATGTTTTGTTTGTTTTCCTTTAATACAACTCACACAAATATTTAGATCCGTAAAATCTAGATAAGGAAGAATTTCATTTTTTATTAATCTTTCCATCCTTTCTCTAGAAATGTGACCTAAACGTTTATGCCACAAGAAAGCAGATCGTTCATTCACTAAACTATGTTTAGTGCCAACATTATGATGCAGAGTTAAAACAGTTTCAGCATACAAACTGTTTATTTCCAATTTATATAAATCATCACAAGAATACCAGTACCAATGAGATGATTATGCTTAAATAAATTGAAACATTCATTACCAAATTAAAAGAGTATCCAGTAACATCAAGTTTAGATAATGAAACTAAATTACTAGATAAACTAGGTACATAAAGAGTTTCTAGTAAATCTAAATGATGTCCAGTGTCGAGTTTTACGCAATAAGTCTCGACTGCTTACACTGGAGTTTCACTCAATTCCCCATGAAAATGAACTTCTCATTTGAGCTTATGGTTTGGATTGTAAGGAATCTCTGCATAATGTTAGAAACATGAGTCATACATCCAGAATTAATCCATCATGTATCATGGAAAACTTTAGTTAAGTTTGATTCAAAACATACACGAGCATTAAGCTCACTTTTCTTTTCGAACCAAGACTTGCACTTTAGGTAATCCTTCTGGAAATGTTCGGATTTCCTACAAAATTAACAATTATTTCCCTTTGATACCTTCCTTTGGATTTACAAAGAGTCGTCATTGTTCTTTAATGACCCTTTGCCTTTATCATGCTTCTTCATAAATTTCTTTTCAAGCTCCTTGATTTTCTTGGTGGCTTACATAATGAACTGAGTGACTTCCTTGATTCTTAAGCCTTATTTTTTTCCTAAACTAACATACTGTGCAATCCATGCACATTCCATTTATCTTTCATGGTATTATAGTTCATTTAGAACGGGCCAAACTCAGACGGTAATGAGTTTAGAACAAACTGAACAAGAAAGTTCTCATTCACAGCCATTATATTCCCAAGGTCTTAAGTCTTGTTGCAATGTTTGTCATCTCAATGACATGTTCATACATAGTACGTGAACCATCAAACTTCATGGTGGTCAATGTACTCATTAATGTCTCAGCAATAAACTTATCAGCTGTTTGAGAGCACTCTCCCACTAATCACATAAACTTTTTAGCACTTTCGATTTTAGGGAGAGTTGTCTTAATACTGCTTGCAACAGTCATTCTCATCAACATTAGGCTGAGTCTGTTAGATCTTTCCCAAGTTTTATAATGGACTTTCTCTTCATTGCTACTAGCATCAATAAAAGTAACAAACTTCTCTTCCAACATAGCAAGATCATGATCCAAAACACTAAGGTGAAATTGGACTTGCTCATTTCAGTCAGAGAAGTTAAGCCCATTAAAATTGGCTCAGATGATACATAAGAATCCAATGAATTCAAAACATGTATTACATAATAAAGTTCACATAAGTGTTTTGAGACATAAAATACATGTCATACATATGATTCATTCAGATAACGGTTAATGTATATTGATGTTCTCCTTTGGGTGATACACCAATACACAACATACAAACATAATGATGCTAATAAAATTTTAACATTATTTGACAATTAAATATGCACCAATTAGTAATATCTATTTCCTTTGGGCATATAAATAAAACTAATGATACACACAAATTGCCTACAATTATATTCATTAATTATAAGAACAACTAATCAACCTTTGGACGATCCATAAATGCCTTATAACAATGAATTTCAATTACCCATAAACCAATAATCATATAATTTAGCATCCATTATTCTATGAGTAATTGGAATAATCATTAAGTTGGAATTAAATAACCTTACAAATTTGGTCACTTTGGTGACTAACAAATTCAACATACATTTAATTCCAACCAAATATAATTGAAATAATCATTAATTTGGAATTAAATAACCTTACAAATTTGACCACTTTGGTGACTAACAAATTCAACATACATTTAATTCCAACCAAATATGTATGGTTTGCACATACTTATTGCTATTAACAATTCATAGCCATTCTATTAATTTCATTCCAGGCCATAAAATAATATTTGCATTTATTTGTGTTTTTGCATTCAAACACGTTCAAGCAAATATGTAGCATATACATATATTTACTGCTACCAATAATTGCAAAACATTCACGTTAATTTAATTACAGAATATAAACTTTCAATCTTTTAATCACCTTCAACAATAATTTTTCGAAGAAAAAAAAAGATCAAGTGGGATTGGAAATAACAAACATAAGGTTACAAATAGCAATTTCCAAAATTTCATATTCTTCCCTACAACAAACGTACCTATGCAGCTTTTCAAAATTGGAATTGAATCTTTACGTTAATGGCACGTTTCCTTTCTTTCACCATTAGAAGTAAAAACTTTCTCCAAATTTAATATATACATGTCGTGTAGCTTTCTCTCCGATAATCATAAGTATTCAAATAATCTTTCTCCAAAAATTGGTATTCAACAATAACAAAATATTGCCAATAAAACAATACATGCAGCGGAAAATAAAATTCCTAAATTTCATAATTAGGATTTATACATAATTGGAAGAAATTAAATTATCCCTAAATTTCATAATTAGGGTTCATACATAATTGGGAAAAATTAAATCATTCTTGGAGAATCATAAATTTCATAACATATGCTCTGATACCACATGTAAAAATTCTTAAGGGTTTTCCTAGACTATCAATGTTAGGAAACAACAGGATCTTGAAACCTATGATTCTCACAAACAATCAATAAACAACAATAGATAATGATGTGTACCTTTCTCCATAGGAAGACTTGTACCTTTCTCCATAGGAACTTCTCTCCGTTACTTTGATTTCCTTGAAAGATGAGAGAAATAAGATTTCACTTCCTTTGGCCTTTCTTTTCTACCTCTCTCCGTTAGTGATGGCTATGAGTGAGAGAGAACACCTTTCTGGTCAGGAAGGGGACCTTATTTCACGTTAGTGGGTATTAAGCCCCTGCTATAACCACTACTCCCATCAAATAGCAGTTAATCCTAGAAACTTCTCCTATTAAGCCCAATTACAATTTAGCTCTTAATCGTTAATTATTTACTTATTAGTCCTTACATAAGTCAAATGTCTCTCACATGAGACATTAATTCTTACATGGTCTACCAGCCATATTTTCCTGAACACAAAGCAATGCAATATGGATACATCTCATTATTTCATTTCTCGAACCATCACTGATTGTGGGATCAATGATAGAAATATATATTGATTCAGATTCAATCTTAAAGTGTTAATTTACAATTTCATAAGTAACTAATTGGACCTAACCTCTTAGGACAAGGAAAACAAGTCATGAAAGAAGATTTATTACTTACAGAGGTTAGTATAGACCCTCTATATTCTCCTCTACATTCTCCCCTCTACTTACCCAACTGTTTTTCTGGCCACTAACAATCTCTGGTCTCCATGCATAACATACTACGATGTCATTATTAAGAAATACTCAACTCTCACATGTCTCGGTCCTTGAAATGCAATTTATATATATGTTAAACAACTTTATTTAATATCAATTAATTTTAAGATAATTTGACTGCAACTTCCTGATCATTTGGGAGCGTAACCTGAAAATTTAAATTTGATGAATATAGTCAGGGCAACCGGCCTATCAGGTATACCACATTTTCAAGATGTGATTTACGTTTTAATGTGACATGGTTATATTTACATAGTAAACAGCTCCAAATCCTCCTTATCCTATCTTATTTGCCTCAGAAAAGTTATTGGTAGCAACCGTGATTGTGACGAAGTCCAATTGCAATGTTTCCACTGATATAATTTCTTCATCGTTTTCAGCTTCAACTGGGAATGAGTTGCAACGGATCAGTTTTCCAAATGGAATACTAGTTCATTTTTGGAAATACGCAGCTTATTTGTTTTCATTAATGTTAATAGGTTAAATAACACTTTCGATATTCCTTTATTTTTTTATTCAATATACTCAATCCTTTTATCTTTTAAAAAAAATTCAAGTTTGTCTTTAATTTACTATCGTTGTTAGTATTACAACAAGCGGATCAAATTTACTTAAATTTAAAAGTTAAATGACAAAATTGAAACGAGTGGGCTTCTATGTAAAGTTTTATGTCATTATGATCTATAAAAGGTCTTCACCATAATATCTATATTTATTTGATAATATATTTAATATAATATAAATTTTAATAAATAAATATATAATATCTGACAAATAAGCTCCCTTGTAATGCAATTATTTATTTTATAAATCTTGATGTATTTTTATGAAACATTTTCTCTCCGAGTAATATATATCTGTTTCTTATGATTGCTTTTAGTTAAACATTGTTATAAAATTAATTTATTTTTAAAGTAAAAAAATTTGTTTCTACTGTCAATTTTAATTTTTTTTAAGGGTATGGTACAATAAAAATCAAATAAAACATCAATATATCTTCATTTTTTTATTTTAATAACGAACTCAATAATTTCACTATTTAATTCCATATAGATGTAGTTCTTAAAAAAAGTATATTCCTTAAAAAATATTAAAAAAATGTATATATTATACTGAAGTGGATGGTGTGACCCCGCCTTTCAAAAAATATATTGGTAAGTTAATTAAAATGAATTGAAAACACTGAGAAAAGTACGAATGAATTAACATTTTGATGATTTAAAACATAAATTCATCATCGTAAGGACATGTTAGCTTACCTTCAAGTTCAATGTGTTTCCGTGACCTCCTCCTCGTTAATAAATAGATGCAGATAAGGTTGACTAGTATGACAAAGGCAATAAATGGCACAACTATTGTTATTACAGTTCGAGATGTGTTGCTCTTTCCTGCATGCCAAAACAGAACTTCAATCTTATTAATACTACATTTTTATTATCAGAAATAATTAGTCCTTATTCTCAACAAGTCTAATCGATCACTAGTTCTTTCAAAAGGCTGTCATCAACTAATGTTTCAATCTTATAGAACCCGTATCCTTTCTAGGTGTTACCTTTAAATATCCATAAGAAACTACTCTTAAAATGTAAAATAATATTAATGTGAGAGGTGAAGTCCCAGGTTAAATAAAAATTAAAAATTAAGCATATAAATGAGAGAGAAAAAAATTCATAAATCTGAATCTTAACATTTTAAAATCTAATGTTAGATTTCCTTATGCGATAACTTGTGATTGCAATGAATCTTAACTTTGGATGTGTAACATATATCAACTATTTCATCAATAAAAAAACTTAATAGGATAGTTTTATCCCAAAACTCACTATTAAATTAATTACAAAATCTTTTTACATAAATCTTATTTGTACAATCTTAGATTAATCTAAAATAATTTGATGGTTTATTCATTTACATAATGTAAATTGACTAAATGTACCTAAAAATGAATATAAAAAAAGAAAAAGAGCCATACACGGACCGTTTAAGTTTTTTATACGGTCTCCTAATTATAATCTATTATATATAATAATTAAAATGATTGATTTGTATGATAATTATTTTAAAATCATATTAATATTAATTTATGATTAAATAACGATATATATAAAACTACTTTACAATTTCAAGACCAATAATAAACTAAAAAAAAAATGATGAAATATATCTTTTTCAAAGTACATACAAATATAAACATCAAAATTTAGGGATGGACAAGATGAACAAAGTACTATACAACCTGTCCTTAATAATTTACATTTGTTTCAAACGGACTAATACAAAATGAATACATGCATGTTAAATTTTTTAAATTTTGTGTTTAAGAAATAATAATAAAAAGGAATACTAGAAAGCTGTCTCCCCAATTTTCTTCAAAATTATAATTATAAATATAGTAGTATTCTTTTAGATCCTGCATTTTTTTGTTATTCTTGTTTAGTTCCATCACGGTATGCACTCAACACCCAACAAAGAAGTTATAAACCAATTAAAGTTACTACTATAGCGCATGGATTATTTTCCCTTTCTTAGTACGACTGTTCTTTCTATATGGCAACTTTCCTATCTAGTCTCTTTTTCATATCAAGATCAATGTTAGTCACATAAGGTCCCACGAATTGAATTGAAGGAGTTTTGTTTCTACACCTCAAAATAGAAAAATGTTTCGTGTCAAACTCGGTAAGGAAATCTATCTTTCTTTTGGTATAAAAGCTAGCAACACAGAAATTTCATTCACCCAATCAAGGTGTGTTTATTTAAAATTAGGCTGAATGTACATACATTCTCATATTTCCATACACTTTTTGTAGAATTTTTTTTTTAGAAATTTTAATTCGAGGCGTTATCCGGGTTTCCCAACAAAAAATAAAAAAACACTTCATCCTTGGCCAATAAAAGCTGATTAAAATTTATTAAAAATCTTGAATCATCCTATTTTTAGTTTCTTCTGATTCTCAGAAGACAAACCAACATGGCTGTGCTTTCATCAAGTGTAATTTCCTTTGATTTTTGCCTTCTTCTCGTAACAACTTTTATATCTCAAGCCAGCGCCAATACAGAAATAATACAAGAATACAATACTGAACAAAACTACCACTATTGCAGTGATTTTAATCACGCTAGAGGAAACTACACACCCAACAGCATCTATCAAACAAACCTCAACACCCTTTGGTCTAATCTCACAACCAATACAGAGTTTGACTACGGTTTCTACAATTCCTCATTCGGGGAAAACACTGAGAGTATAATACATTTTTTACACTCATTCACTAAATCAGTATATATAATAAATTCAGTAAGTTTTATAGTAATATCTTAAAATATATATAAAGATTATTTGACAGTGTAAAATCATGATATATAATACTACATGCATGTTAGATTCTTTTAAATTTTTTGTGTTTAAAAAATAATAAGAAAGAGGAATGCCAGAAAATTGTCTCCCTAATTTTCTTCAGAGGTTACAAATATAGCATTTTTTCAGTTCCTACAAATTTTTATTCTTGTAATGTTTGGTTCCTCCACGACATGCCCAGGTGGAAGTCTTTCTTAGTCAACACCCAACAAAGAAGTTATAAATCAATTAAAATTATATAACACATGATTTAATTCGCTATGTAATTTTAGCTTATGCAAGCGATCAAATGATAACAAGCTTTTAGTAAGCCTGGAATTAACAATTGAGTAAATAATATCTCGCTCATTTCTACAGCTTCAATCTTCCCTTTGTTACTTCTCATTCCCAGAGGATAGGAAGTACAAGTATTCTTTCTTGAAGTCAACCTTCCTATCTTAAATACAAACAAATTATTGAAATATAAGAATAATCAAACCTTATTTTTAATTCAAGGGAAAATAACAAAAGTAGAACCGGTAGACTTAAGCTAGCCCACTTCGGGGTCAGTCAAGTCAACTATGCTAAATTTGCTAGTGGAAACCTATCAAGATCAATATTGGTCGCATAATATAGTAGTAATCAACATAAGGACCCACAGGTACGAATTGAATTGAAAGAGTTTTGTTTCTTCACTTCAAAATAAAAAAAGGAAAAAAATTAATAAATTATTAATTGAAGTGGTAATTAATCATCTGATAAAACATCAAGGGGTAGATAACAAAAATAATAGAAAAAAAAATGTTGTGTTTCAAACCTTGTAGCATGTACCCTCAAATTAATTTTGGTTATAAAAGCTAGCAACAACAAAATTTTCATTCAGCCAATCACTTCAATGTCCTTTGCCAATAAAAGCTGATTCATATATCTAAAAAAGCTTTGTAGCTACTTCTGATTCCCAGAAGACAACCAATTAACATGGCTGTGCTTTCATTAAGGTCACTTTCCTTTGTTTGTTGTCTCCTTCTCATAACAAATTTCACAACTCAAGCCAGCGCAGACAATAGTCCACAAAACTTCTTCTATTTCTGTGATGATCATAACAACGGTAGAGGAAACTACACAGTGAACAGCACCTATGACACAAACCTCAACACCGTTTTGTCCACTCTCACTTCCAACACAGAAATCGACTACGGTTTCTACAATTTCACGTACGGCGAAAACACCGACAAAGTGTACGCCATTGGGCTGTGTAGAGGAGACGTTAAGCCAGATGAATGCCGCAACTGCCTTCAACATTCGAGAGCCAATCTCACACAACAACTCTGTCGAAACCGAAAGGAAGCAATTGGGTGGTACGAGGATGAGAAGTGCATGTTGCGCTACTCAGACCGCTCAATATTCAACCTCAACGAAATTGGACCTGCGTATTTTATGTGGAGCATGCTCAATGCAACACAAGTTGACCAGTTCAATAAAGTGGTTAAGGACTTGCTTGATGGCTTGAAAACCAAAGCTAAATCAGGTGACTCTCAAAGTAAATATGCTACAGCAAGTGTGAGTGGTCCAGATAACCGAACCATATACGGGCTGGTGCAGTGCACGCCTAATTTGTCTGGGCCACAGTGCGATGACTGCTTGGTTCAGTCCATCAAAGAAGTCTCGCATTGTTGTAATAGCAGGTTAGGTGTTAGAATTGTTAGGCCAAGCTGTAATCTCAGATTTGAAACTGCATCTCTCTTCTATGGGACTCCAGCATATCCACCATCACCATCACCATCACCTTCACCGTCACAACCATTACTGATGCCACCACCATCCTCTACGGTCACTAATAACAATTCCTCTGGAGGTATTTATATTATTTTATTACTGAGGAGATGTAAACCCATTATATTTTTTTTTTCTTCCTTCAAATCAATTTTATATCTCCTCATAGAGGTACTTGTCGCATTATGCTTAGACTTTCACTATTTCCAACAACAATCAGTGAATTTAGAACATTTTTTTTTTCGATGGGGAGTTAGTTTTTTTCTTATTCATCTGATGAGGGGAAAGTATTAATTGTGTGCAAGTTTTTTATAGTGTTGTTTTCCTGGTTTTATTTTCCTTAATCCGTTAGATGTCTCACACTGTGATTAATTATGTTTTATGCAGACAAGGGCAACGCATCAGGACCTTCGGTAGATATAATCCCGTTGCTGCTGTTGTTATTGTGTTCATTTTTTATTTCTGTTTAAGAATGAGAGGAAGCCAAGGAAAAATTATTTTGAAAGTGATTCTCGTTATCCCATCATCAGGAGAATCTCTTCGTAAATAAGCTGCAGGAATAGCAGTAATTTTGGATACGAACTTTCCACTTTGTGCGTGTGTAAACTTTGGTTATTTTTAGTTTTGTAAACTTAATTTTAATTTGAAGTATATTTAAAATTTTGTGATTATACGCCTTTATTTAAAGAGTTTTAATAAATAGGTGAATTTTTTTTATATTTTTAATTAATAAAAAAATAAATTAAAATAATTTTAAAATAATAATTATTAAAATCTATAAATTTATATAGTACATAACAATATGTTATTAAATGTATTATCGTAAAAAAAACTTATGTGAGTACAAGAATCATTTATTTTATTTAAATTCTACTTTAAATTTAATTTTAAGCATACTATTAGTATAATTATTTTTACATTATCAATGAATTAATTAGAATTTATTTATACTTTGATCTAGTGAAACTGAATCCAAATAAGATTTTGAATTCAAACATTATAAATGAAAAACATAATTAAAATGAAATATTCAATTAAAAGTAGTCAGTCAACTTTTGTTTTTGTGAAAATTAATTATCGTTAAAAAGAATAAATACTTTACACTGATACACTAATAATAGCATGGTTATGTGAAAAAAAATATAATAACATAAACTGATTTTAGGATGAAAATTGAATGATAGTTTAAAAGATCTCTATATCGTAACTTTAATTTAATCACATTTTTTAATTATAATTTTTTAAAGTTCAAATTCGATACTCTAGTAATTTAAAGAGTTTCACACTATTAAATTAATAAAATATTAGTGTAGATGTAGTTTTTAAAATAATCATTACAAAAATTAATTAAAATTTTTACCATAAATAATAATTAATAATTAGATGAAATTGTTCAATAGTCTTTTACACATTCGTTCCATAATAGTTAAAATTGATTTTTTTTATACATTCAAACAAATTTTAGACTGTAACAAGATATGTACACAAAAAAGATATTCCTTATGTGAACTTTTTCTATGTTAATTTAACTTTAAAATTGTAAATATTATAATAAAAAAATTATTAAAAATTAGAAGGTTTCTTATAACAATGATTTTAATTTTGAATTAAAAATATAATAATTTAAATTTTTTAAAAATATAATATCTTGAAAAATTAATCTCATTCACATAGATATATTTGTATAGAACTCAATATATAATATAAAAATAAATTTTATAATTACAATTCGTAAAGTAGTATATACAATTGAAACGTCTAAATTTAAACCTCAGACATTTTATGATATTTTGTGTAGCATTAAACACTCAGACTCATTCCTTATCCTTTTTTCGAGCGGAGCTTCCTTTAATTGACCGCCTCATGCGTAGAGATGTAAGGACTGTAGTCTTTCGTGGACTTATAATTCCATAAAATATTTTAATTAGTTTTTTAATTTTTTTTATTAGTTCAAAAAATTTATTTAACTATTAAGTTTGATAAGATTAATTGTTGATATAATTTGAAGTATAAAATGATAGAAAAATAATTAAAAATTATTTATTTTAAAAAGATAATAAGAAAAATGAATAAATATATTAATAATAAAAATAAAATAAAATATAAAAAATTAGAAGGTACTTTTAAATAACATTTTAAAAAATGTTAAAAATTATTAAAAAAAAATTGTTTGCTGAATAATCAAATAAAACTTTAAACCAATTAAAAATAAAGTATGCTAGGATTATTTCGCTATTTAATTTTATTTTAGGCATAGATCAAATGATAATAATGTTTGAATTTTTTTAACATTTACACAGTACAAGCTAAGAACGCTATTAATATTGTTTACACAGTACAAGCTAAGAACGCTACTAATTATTCTTTCGGACTCAGTCAACTATGATATTTTCTGTTGAAAAAACCTACCAGGATCAACCTTAGTCAAATGATAATAATGTTTGAATTTTTTTAACATTTACACAGTACAAGCTAAGAACGCTATTAATATTGTTTATTTTCTCTCTCTCTCTTTTTATTATGTTATATTACATTTACACAGTACAAGCTAAGAACGCGACTAATTATTCTTTCGGACTCAGTCAACTATGATATTTTCTGTTGAAAAAACCTACCAGGATCAACCTTGGTCAAATGATAATAATGTTTGAATTTTTTTAACATTTACACAGTCCAAGCTAAGAACGCTATTAATATTGTTTATTTTCTCTCTCTCTCTCTCTCTCTCTTTTATTATGTTATATTACATATACACAGTACAAGCTAAGAACGCTACTAATTATTCTTTCGGGCTCAGTCAACTATGATATTTTCTGTTGAAAAAACCTACCAGGATCAACCTTAGTCATACATTTCCCATGTGAATAGAAACACAATTTTGTTTCTACACGATTACACCCATAGAAAAACATGACTTCCATTTCCTACGAAGCTCCTTCCACGAATTGCACAAATCAGTAATGCGCATCTATTTTTTAGGAAAATATTCTTGAACACTTCTGGTTGTTTATACTTAGATAGAGATAGAAAAAGATTAGAGATAATTTTTATTTGTTTATATTCATTGACAAGAAACAAACAGAAACAAGACTACTCAACTCTATCCCTCAGAAGAAGAGTAGAGGGTGTAGGAGATGGGCTAGACCACATACAAAAAGGATGAGTCATGTAACAAGTATAAAAGAGATAAGAAAAATGAAAATTGTTAATGAGATGATTGATTGTATTTAGTATTTTAGTGGATGTTCAAAAATCAGCTTTCTTTAACTAATTAGAATAGAATATAAAGATTTTTTAAAATTTAATTGTTATATGCAGTCAGCTTAAAGTTAACCCATCACAACTCATGTAAAAAATGTTTACATAGTGCATACCAATTAAGTTCATGGTCTTTTACAGTTATTTAATCAAATATTATTATGTATAATGTATGTATATGATATATTTATTGATTTTAATTTTTTTATTATAATTATTTTAAAAATTATATTTAATTATAATTTTTATTACTTTTTTTTTATTTTTTTTTCAATAACTGTGCATGATCGTTCTTTTTACCTTTTACCGTAGGATAATTAGGGGGAAAATACTTCAAAATTTAACAATGTAAAATACACTTCAAGAGTTTGGTGTGAGTGTGTGACCATAACTCCTACGAGTCATGTGAGTCACCGTTCCCTCCAATGAAAGTTCATTCATACATAAAAAAAAAAACATAAAAAGCTTCAAACCTTCTTTGCTAATTATTTCTGATTCTGATTCTCAGAAGACAACCAACATGGTTGTGCTTTCATCAAGTCTACTTTCCTTTGTTTTTTGTCTTCTCGTAACAATTTTTACATCTGAAGCCAGCACCGATACAGAAATACAAGTACACAATACTACACAAAACTACCACTACTGCTGTGATTTTAATCACGTTAGAGGAAACTACACAGCCAACAGCACCTATCACACGAACCTCAACACCCTTTTGTCCACTCTCACTTCTAATACAGAGATTGAATACGGTTTTTACAATTCCTCACAAGGGGAGAACACTGACAAAGTGTACGCCATTGGGCTGTGCAGAGGTGACATTAAGCCAGATGAATGCCGCAATTGCCTCAACGGTTCCAGGGCCAATCTCACAGAGCTCTGTCCAAACCAGAAAGAAGCAATTGGGTGGTACGAGGATGAGAAATGCATGTTGCGCTACTCAGATCGCTCAATATTGGATCTCATGGAAACTGGACCTGCGTTTTATGCTAACAACATGGACAACGCAACGGACTTGGATCAGTTCAATAAAGATGTCAACACCTTGCTGGGTAACTTGAAAAACGAAGCTGCATTAGGTGACTCTCGTCTTAAGTATGCCGTAGGAAATACATCTGGTCCTGATAATAAGCTCATATATGGTCTTGTTCAGTGCACACCGGACTTGTCAGGGTCAGAGTGCTTCGATTGCTTGTCTCAGTCCATTGAACGTATCCCGATAGATTGCTGTAAAGACAGAAAAGGTGGCAGGGTTGTTAGACCAAGTTGTAATATGAGGTTCGAAACCTCCTTTCTCTTCTATGGAGATACAGCATATGTATCACCAACTCCCCCTTCCTCTACCACCACTAACACTACCTCAGAAGGTACGTACTCGTCAATTGCATCATCTATCTTAATATTAATTCAATTGCTCCCAGTAAACTTCATTGTTTCATCTTACAGTTTTTACACGTGTTAAAAGCATTTTCAACGTTTTCTTCTTCCACTACTAGGATAGTTTGATTGGTTAAATATGGTTTCCGGATAGTTGTAACACTCTTAACTAACAGCTATCGGGATCCTCGGTCCGCATGGCGATTGCCTTTATAATTCGGCTACACAGACTGGACTTATCCTGATAAAAAACACTCTTAATTAACAGTTTACAGAATTGGCTAATCAACGTGTGTGTGTATAAAGATCACCTAATGTGGTTCTCAATAATAGAAGTTTTTATGTGGTAAGCATTTCTTTTATAAGCTTTTCATATTATCTTGATCTTTGTGCGGTTTTGTTTTCCTTATTCACATGACAGGAAAAAATTATAAAGAAAAGTTCTAACTAAATACTATGGAAAAAATTTCACCTGAATTGTACGAACGATGGTGTGTATTTGTTTTAAAGAAACAACAAGTGTCATACCCTGCATCAGTATTTGACGGAATCAATCATAGTTATTTGTGCGTCTTCGTGTTTTCAGTTTTGGTAATATTTTGCATATTCCGAAAATTATATTTTTGGCTTGAAAAGTTGAAGTTTATCTTTAGGAAATAGGATATATAAAGTAACAAGTTTTAACAAATTGTGTTTAAGATGACCTTAATAAGGCTTATAAGGAGAGGATTAACCTCACTTACATACCCTTCTTTGGAAATATACCCGATCTTCAGAACATGTTGATATTTTATTATCTTAATCGGTGGAATGTCCAACTGAGGATTCTGACTTGTGCAGTAAAAAGCAACAAGGCAACTATCATCGCCATAGCAATAGCAGTACCAGTTGTTGTATTTTTTGCTGTGGTGCTCATTTTTTTCTTCATCTGTATAAGAATGAGGAAGCCAGGGGAAAAGTTTGAAGGTAAGTAGAAGTACTCGTTTACTGTGACATTTTCTATTTAATTGCCCTACATTGTTTCAATGAAGTAAAATGAATACAACTCAACCTAACATCATAAGCGAAATATTTCTAGATAGATACATAAAGCATCTTAATCTAGAGTAATTTCTTCCATTAAATCATGTGAGATAAACAGCCCATTTTGCAAAATTAAAATAATGCTAGGAATACTGGAATAGTTGGAGAAAGTCAATAAGCAAGCTGTGAGATAAGCTAGCTTTACTACATTATGCTAGGAATAGCCCAACCATAGAGGAAGTCAATAACCATAAGAAATTATATCTAAACATTAGTTTTAGACGGCATTGAATATTTTATTAGCATAGTTGGAGAAAGCTTTTGTCGTAATATTGCTCTCGTATCACATGAAAAACTAACTAGTTCAAATCCGTTTCCCGTGTGAAGCTCAACAAGAAACATATGATGATGATGATGATAATGAAATTGACATTTCTGAGTCATTGCAATTCAGCTTTAACACCATAGGAGAGGCTACAAATGACTTCTCTGATTCCAATAAACTTGGACAAGGCGGATTTGGGGCTGTTTACAAAGTAAGATAACACAGTTAAACACTTGATTGTGAAAAGATTTTGCTTAATTAAGCTTGTTCATACTCCAATATTGTTATGCAGTGGATACATGGCACCTGAGTATGCAATGCATGGCCAGTTTTCAGAGAAGTCAGATGTTTTTAGTTTTGGTGTATTGGTTCTTGAGGTTGTAAGTGGCCAGAGAAATAGTGGCATTCGTCACGGAGAGAATATAGATGATCTACTGAGTTTTGTAAGTCATCATTTTCTTTCTGTTTATGTTCCTTTTTGATAGAAGTATCAAATCAGAAAAGTTTGCGTGTTAACTACATTACTGTTGAAATGGAATCTAACTCTAATAATATATGTAACTGAGCAAATTCACGCAGGCATGGCGAAGATGGAAGGAAGGAAGAGCTACAGATATCATAGATCCCACAGTAAACAGCGGTTCACGGAATGAAATAATGAGATGCATCCACATTGGGTTACTCTGTGTTCAAGACAATGTAGCTGCCAGACCCACCATGGCTTCCATTGTACTCGTTCTTAATAGCCATTCTCTCTCTCTCCCACTACCTTTAGAACCTGCATTTTACCTGGATAGTAGAACTGGAAACCTTCCAAACATGCAGCTATGGGAGCTTAATTCAGAAACAACAAGATCAAACGAATACACAACTAGATCAGCTCAGGAATCGGTCAATGAGGCTTCAGTCACTGAGCCATATCCTCGCTAGATTAATTTTGATCATAGTAGTGATAGTCATAAACATAGTCGATTCAGAATAAACAAATTCAATTCTTCCGCCAAAGTGCAGTTTATGGGGACACATTGAAGTTGTTCTTTCATAGTCTTGTCTAGACAAACCAAATGTCCCTTTGTTCAAAGTGAGATAGAAACTTGTAATGTCATACTGATGCCCACAGTTTGTTTAAATTATACAATGTGATATCCTCATTCCTCAGTTTGTTCTAATTATAAAACTTATAAACTCCTCAAAATCCTTATCAAATATACTCTTAATTAGTATATTCTACTTGAGGTATGATCCAACACTAATCACTAATCAGGGTACGTTTTCATATATCCTTCCTCCAATCTTCCTGTAAAATAATTCTACCTTAACGGTCCAACACATATGGGTATCTCTTCTCATGATAATATATGAAATTTTTTTTATAAAACATTATTTTCTTTTATTAAACTTGACTCCATTAATATATCCTTTTGCTTTATAAAAATTCCTTCTCTCTCTTTGTAATGCTTAAAATATCAACAACTAATTTTAAAAATGATGAAATAAAAATTTTAAATATTATTTTTCTTCTAAAATTTCAAAACATTATTTTATCTCTTAAAAATAAAAAGAAAAATGACGGAAAGAAGTAGGAATAATAAAAATGAAAGAGAAATAAAATGAAAAAGATATATTATTTGAATGGATAGAATTAGAAAAGAAGAAATTAAAATGAAGAAATTTCTTTCCAATTGTTTAAATGAGTATAAAAGAGAGTGAAAAAATAAAATAATATTCTTGTAATAAATAAAAATGTATTTTTATATAATATTCTTTTCTAACATAAAATTATTTATGATTTAAAAAACTATTATATTTTTAAAAAATAAACAAAAAAAGAAAGAGATATAATTTTCCTCCCATTTCATTTTAATTGTTTTTAGGGGTGGATTAAGCGGAAATAATTTTCTTCGTTCTTATCTCCTAATATATACGCATTCACGCACCGGACCATATTCAATTATTTTAGGTCTGAAATTTAAATGGTTTTGGTGAGGTGGGGTTCTAAGATTTATTCAATAGTGACCTTTGAAAAAGCAACCAATCAAACTTGTTGGTACGTCGTTTACGAAAATTGGCATATTTTGGAAGAAAAAATCAAGTCTCCTTACGAAGTTAGCACGCAATGAATTTTGGTTATAAAGCCTGCAGCAACCGCAGATTTTTATTGATAAAAGCTTCAACCATCATATTGTTAATTACTTCCAATTAATATGGGCTGTGCTATCATTAACCTTCTCCTAATAATTTTTATATATGAAGCCAGCGCCGACACACAAACTGCAACAGAACCAGAAGTGGTCAGAACTTCACAAGACTTCCACTACTGCTGTGATTATAAGCAGGCTAGAGGAAACTACGCAGCCAACAGCCCCTATCAGACCAACCTCAACACCCTTTTGTCCACTCTCACTTCCAATACAGATATTGACTACGGTTTCTACAATTTCACAAACGGCGAAAACCCCGACAAAGTGTACGCCATTGGGCTGTGCAGAGGAGATATTAATCCAGATGAATGCCGTAACTGCCTCAAACTTTCCAGAGCCAATCTCACAGAGCTCTGTCCAGTTCAGAAGGATGCAATTGGGTGGTACGAGGACGACAAATGCATGTTGCGCTACTCAGACTACAAAATATTTAACAAGGTGGAAGATGGACAAACGTATTATGCTGGCTCCGAGGAAATTGCAACGGACTTGGATCAGTTCACAAAAGATCTCAAAAACTTGATGAATACCTTAAAAGGCAAAGCTGCATCAGGTGACTCTCGTCTCAAGTATGATGTAGGAAGCATACGTGGTCCTGATAATAAGCTCATATATGGTCTTGTTCAGTGCACACCGGACTTGTCAGGGTCAGAGTGTGATGATTGCTTGGGGCGGTCCATTCAAGTCATCCCAACAGATTGTTGTGAAAGCAGAACAGGTGGTAAGGTTGTTAGACCCAGTTGTAATTTGAGGTTCCGAACCTCAGGTCCGTTCAATGAAGCATTTGTTGAAGGTACTCCATATAATATTATAATATAGCATATATCTTAATTTAACTAATTGCTTCTAGTGAACTAAATTACTTCACCATACAGTTCTCGTTTTTCTTCGTACATGCGGTTTTGTTTTCCTTATTCATCTGATATGTATCACAGGGGAAAAAATAAATTAACTTCTTTTCTTCAATTTTTCAAAATTGGTATTTTAACTTGGCCTTGTAATTTTGTTGTCCTAATCTCTGAAATATCGCACTGAGGATTCTGATGATTTGTGCAGGTTGCAGCAATGCTAAAATCATTTCATTTAAGTGCCACTTACTTATTAGCGTTGTCGTGGTAATAGTAGTACCAGTTGTTGTGGTCGTCGCTGCTGTGGTGCTCATTTATATCTACATCTATCCTAGTAGGTGAAAGTACTAGTTTACTATGACACTTTTTTATTTAGAGGTGTGACAGCAAACTTTACATACAACACATTAGAATTCACATATTTAATGGGATTCACATAAATTTTATCTAATAAAAAATAATAGGCTAAAATATAATTCCTAATTTTAGTCTCATTATTTTTTAATTTATTCATTTTGTTCTTTATCCTTAAAAAATCTATAATTTTAGTTTTCTAATTTTTTTAATTTAGATATTTTGTTTTTTACTTTTTTAAAAATTTATGATTTTAGTCTTATCTTTTAATTTCAGACTTGATTATGTATTTTTTAATTATTTTTTTAATAAATGAAACTTATTAACAGCTAAATAATTTTAAAAAAAATACTTGTAATGTGAATAATAAATATATATGTGTTAATCAAGGTTTGCATAGTATATAAATTAATATTTAAAATTGATCATAAGAATTAAAATTGAAAATTTTTATAAATGAGAACAAAATATCTTAATTAAAAAAATAAAAAACTAAAATCGTAAAATGTCTTAATTAAAAATAATGGGATTAAAATAAAAAATTTAAAAAAATAAAATGAAAAAAAAATTACATATTACACAAAAAGAATATTAAAAAGAGGGTGTTAGAGTTTTATATTAGCCTTTCTTTTATTTCAAGATAGATATATAATATATCTTAATCTAGAGTAATAATTCCCTCCACTGAATAATGCGAGATAAACAGTTCATTTTGCCAAAACAAAATAATTTCAGTTCTTTTTACTGTTGGGAATGACCAACCACATGACAGAGGAAGTCAATAACGTTAGTTTTAATTAGACTGCATTGAATTTTTTTATATATAAGTTTAGTGTAAGAAACCTTGTGTTGTAATATTAAGTATCACATGAAAAAGTTAACTAGTTTAAATCCTATTCCAGAAAAAGATCCTATTCCAGAAAAAGAAGAAATCGAAATTGACAATTCTGAGTCATTGCAATTCAGCATTAACGACATACGAAATGCTACAGATGACTTCTCCGATTACAATAAAATTGGAGAAGGTGGATTTGGTGCTGTTTACAAGGTAAGATAACACTGTCAAACATAACTTCATCAAAATGTATGGTATACACAATTACTTGCGGAGAGCATACTATTCACGACTGATATATTTTCAGGGAAGGCTTTCCAATGGACAAGAGATTGCCATCAAAAGGTTGTCTGGAAAAACTAGCCAAGGAGATAGAGAATTCGAGAACGAAGTTCGTTTACTATCTAAACTTCAGCACCGAAATTTAGTTAGGCTACTTGGTTTCTGTGTGGAAGGAAAAGAAAGACTACTTGTCTATGAATTTGTTATAAATAAAAGCCTTGATTACTTCATATTTGGTAGGTTTAATTTGAATGTCTGTTGAGTTGTACCATAACTTTATTGTACCCAAAAAAAAAATTGTACCATATCTCTATTACTTCAGTTGTGATTCAAGACTGAGCTTATTTACATAGTTCTAAGATTCATATGGTTTGCTTGTGTATGTAGATCAAACTAAGAGAGCACAATTAGATTGGGAAAAACGCTACAAAATCATTACTGGTATTGCTCGAGGCATTCTCTACCTCCATCAGGATTCTCGATTGCGCATTATCCATCGTGATCTCAAACCAAGTAACATCCTCTTAGATGAAGAGATGAATCCTAAACTATCAGATTTTGGTTTGGCAAGACTGTTTGATGTGGACCAAACTCTTGGTCATACAAATAGACCTTTTGGAACCAGGTAAGTATTTGAAATTAAACTGTGGAAAAGTTGAAGATGATTGTGATGAAAATATTTTGCTTAGTTAAGCTTTGTTCATACTTCATACTCTTATGCAGTGGATACATGGCACCTGAGTATGTAAATGGAAAGTTTTCAGAGAAGTCAGATGTTTTTAGTTTTGGCGTATTGGTTCTTGAGGTTATAAGCGGCCAGAAAAATAGTGGCATTTGGAACGGAGAGAAGAAGGAGGATCTACTAAGTATTGTAAGTCATCCTTTTTCATTCTGTTAATCTTCCTTGTTGTTAGAAGTATGAAATTAGAAAAGTTTGCGTGTTAATCTACATTACTATAGAAATTGAATGCATCAAATAATATATATAACTGGGCAAATTCATGCAGGCATGGCGAAACTGGAGGGAAGGAACAGCTGCAAATATTGTAGATGCCACCTTGATCAATGGTTCACAAAATGAAATAGTGAGATGCATCCACATTGGGTTACTCTGTGTTCAAGAAAATGTAGCTGCCAGACCCACCATGGCTTTCGTTGTAACCGTGTTTAATAGCCATTCTCAAACTCTCCCAGTACCTTTAGAACCTGCATATTATGATGATAGTGCACAATTACCAGAGTTTAATTCCGGGGCAACAATCGAGTATACAACTAGATCAACATCGGGGGAAGAAGGCCAATGAGGCTGCTGAAAAGTATCACATCACTGAATTCCTCTAATACAGCTAATATTTATGAATTTCAATTAATTTTAAGATGGCATATACTGAGTTGTAACTTATAAATCTATTCATTCGTAGTTTGGTGCAAACTGTTTGTCCTTGTGTTATGTTTTAGGGGAGTGCTAGTAAGTACTCTTACTATTATTTCAATAAATGATAAAGAGTGTTAAATAAGATATGTTAGTAACATTTTTCTATGTTTTATAATTTATAATAATCAATTTACATAAAGATTTTAATGTGTAAAAATAAGAAAACATTAATGATTTACCTATATTTTTTAAGATTTTAAATTTTAAATATAGAATATAACAAAACAAATTTTTAAATATTGTGAAAATTTGAAACAATTTTTTAGTTGAGTTTTAGTTTCTATTTTTAATTAAATGTAAACTAACTAATTAAGAGAAAAAATAAAAAATTGATTAGATAAAAGAAAATATCATTAATTGTTTTAAGTTAGAAGATAGTAAGTAATTAGACAAAAAAATCTATATTAAAATTATTACAACAATAATTAAAAAGTTCTAAGATTACAAACATTTTTATAGAAATAAACTTATGACATTTCATCCATAAAAAGAGAGAGAAATAGAAGTAGGCATTCAATGAAAAACATGATTGCCAACAAAAAAGAAAATCTTAATGCTCTTGCTAGGGAATGTGAGACGTGATTTGTTCATCTCCTTGCCAGACTCACCGTTGAGATTGAAAAACCAGGTAAACAAACAACATGAAAATCTGAGAGCCCATCAAAACTATTAATCTTCCCATTGACAACATTTTTACAGTCTAGTTCAAAATCCACATTTTGGACATTTGGATTCTTCAACGACATTGCCTGTAAAAAATCCCCATGCTTTAGCTTAGATGGGTCAGGGACACCTTATATTTAAGGTGATTTAAGATAAATTGTTTATCTCTGCGTGTTATATTTTATTTATATTTTTCATCGTTGAATGGTTGAATGATGGATGGTATTTGAAAACAATTGGATGATGACAAAATTATTAAAGATTGACATTTTTCATTTCTATTTAACTAAGGCAAGCGCAGCAAAACAAAAACCGTTTGGTATTTTACAGCAGGCTTCCTCTCGGGAGAGAGATGAGCATCTTGAAATCCTCTTGAAACCACTTGTTACTCCTCTCTCTGTTGATCACCTTGCTAACTTCTTCAAGTGAAGCAGCTCCTACATGCACCACACATGTCTCCACAAAGGGATCATATTACCAACCCAACACAACATTCCAAACCAACTTGAACCTTCTTCAAGGGACTTTTTTTATTAGCATAGTGGGATAAAGCTTGTGTTGAAAATCTTACTAGTTGGAATCTGCTCTCCTTGGGAAGCTCAAGAACAAGAAGAATATGATGATGGAATTGACATTTTTGACTCATTGCAATTCAGCTTTAACAGCATACGAGATGCTACAAATGACTTTTGTGATTCCAGTAAACTCGGACAAGGAGGATTTGGGTTGGGGCTGTTTACAGGTTAAGATAACACTGATAAATGTAATTTCATCAAAATATGGTATGCACGCACAATTAATTGTAGATAGCTTACTATTCCAGAATGATATATTTTCAGGGTGGGCTTTCCAATGGACAAGAGGTTGCTGTCAAAAGGTTGTCCACAGATTCTAGACAAGGGGATATAGAATTCAAAAATGAAGTGCTTTTAGTGGCCAAGCTTCAGCACCGAAACTTAGTTAGGCTCCTTGGTTTCTGTCTAGAAAGGAGAGAAAGACTACTTGACTATGAATTTGTTCCAAATAAAAGCCTTGATTACTTCATATTTGCTAGGTTTAATTTGAATGTTTGTTTAAGTGGACCATACCTCTATTACTTCAATTGTGGCTTAGGACTAAGCTTAATTACATATTCCTATGATTCATTTGGCTTGTTTGTCTATGTAGATCAAACCAAGAGATCATAATTAAATTGGGAAAAGCACTACAAAATCGTTAAAGGTGCTGCTCGAGGCATTCTCTACCTCCACCAGATTCTCTATAGCACATTATCCATCGGGATCTCAAAGTAAGCAGCATTCTCTTAGATGAAGAGATGAATCCAAAAATATCGGATTTTGGTTTGGCAACACTGTTTGGTGTGATCAAACTCATGGAGACACTAATACGATTGTTGGAACCTAGTAAGTATTCGAATGTATTATACGTTATTACTTGCTAATAATATCATTGGGTTTAGCAATTGAAAACTGTGTAAAAGTTGAAGATGATTGGAAAATGGTTTTACTTAATTAAGCTATACATCATCCTATTATGCAGTGGATATATGCATGGCACCAGAATATGCAATGCATTGACATTTTTAAGAGAAGTCTGATGTTTTTAGTTTTGCTGTACTGATTCTTGAGGTAGTAAGTGCCCAAAAAAATAGCAGCATTATTCGTGGGGGAGATTATATAGATGAGTTTCGTAAGCCAACCACTTCTTTCCATTTACCTTGTTAGACGTATCAAACTGGAGAAGGTTACGTGTTAATAAACTACATTGCAAAAGAAATGGATCTAACATTATATATGTAACTAAGCAAATTTATGCAGGCATGGCAAAGCTGGAGAGAAGGAAGAGCTACAGATATCGTAGATCCCACAATAAATAATGGTTCACAAAATGAAATAATGAGATGCATCCACATTGGGCTACTATGCGTTCAAGACAATATAGCTGCCAGACCTACCATGGCTTCAGTTTTACACGTGCTTAATAGCCATTCCTCCCACTACCCTTAGAACCTGCATTTTATGTGGATAGTAGAACTGAAAACCTTCCGGACATACAGTTATGGGAGTTTAATTCAAGGACAATAATGCGAATACACAACTACATCAGCTCAAGAATCGGTCAATGAGGCTTCTATTACTGACTCATAACCTCGCTAGATTTTGATTATAATTGTGGTAGTCATAAACATGGTCGATCTAGATAAAAAAACAAATTCAATTCTTCAACCAAAGTGCATCATACACATAGTTACATACACATTTAAGTTATTCTTTCGTAGTCTTGTCTACTGTCTAGAGTCTAGACAAACCAAATGTCCCTTTGTTGAAAGTGAGACAGAAATTTGTAAGTTGTACCGTGATACCAACGTTTGATTTAATTATAAAATGTATAGCAATTCTTGCTATGAACACAGCTCGCCCTATATGAGCTGTGTCTGCACAATACATAGGACAAAATTAAAACTCCCCCGGACTTTCATTTTCAGTAGGATGATATCGTGCATCTAAATAAGTTTTCAACAGTTGTCGAGCACTATATCACTCAAAACTTATTACCGATGTTGTTTTTTTCCTATTTCCTACAATATTTATTATTTGCCACAGCTTTTGGTAATGAGTGTTTTGTTTCTTCTGTATTTTCTCCTCTTTTTCTTTTTTCTCGTTGGCTGAGAAGAGGGAAAATTAGTAAAAGGTCAATAACTTAAATAATTTAAAAATTCCTATAGAGGACATAGAGAACTCTACAATAAAGCCAAGTAGTAAGTCTTGTTACTTCACCAGCTGCCCATGCCATAGGGGTCGTAAATAAATTGATTATATTTCAACGCAGCATAAATCATACCGAAAATTCCATCCCTGGATGTATAAATCATACTGTCATACAGAAAATTCCAACCCTAGGTGTATAAATATAGCATAAGGGATCTAATCCTCAAAAACCGGTTAGGCTCATGATAGCTCAACTATCCTTGGACGTTTTTTGGAATGGCCATTTCCCTTTGTTTTTCCATGAATATTATCCTTACTGGAAATAGATTTTTGAACAAGAGACGAAGGCTTTTCACTGTTGTTTCCATCGTCTAAATAATCATCACTGTTATTAATATCATCATCACTGTCATTATCAGTACTACTTTCTTCCGAATCTGTTTCACTACCATCAGCAGCCAATGGAATCACAGACTGACAAGTGGAAATTGCAGATTCAGCAGCAGCCACTGCCTCTTGTGTATGGAGATCAGCTACACCAAGCATCAAATCCTGCAAGAAAATGAAAGGAAAATAAATTATTTAATTCATTAATTGCAAGTCAGTAATATATAGACAGGTAGGTAGAGGGATTATTGATATACAAAGAGAGATAATAGCGTGACTGACACCGACCATTTCAATAACTTCCGATTCATTTCCAGTTAACTCTTCAATATCATAATTCTCAGGATTGTCCTACATATTACACATACGTATAGTTACGTAAAGCTATACAAGAGGAATAAAGTAAGAAGGGAGAAAATAGTTGCATAGCAGTAAAAACAAATGGCTTCTATCAGAAATCAAGCTTCAACCTTTGCATCAAGTTCCAGCCGCTTATTTGCTTCTGACATCACTCCTAGGAAGTCTTTAACCTTCCCTAAAACTGCATCAACAAACAAAATTTGATGTCAGGAAAAATTGTACTTCATTTTCATAACTCCATCTTCATAGAGTTCTGCTGCATTCGAACAATAGCTACTTCAATGCTTATGACTAGAATATAACCAGGTAATGTGATAAAAAAAAAAAAACTAATTCAGCATGAAATATTATTTAGGGAATAGGCTACATAATCTTGTTTCGGTCAGTCACATTCATGTTTAATTTTCCTTCAAACCAAAAGTTTAGCAATTAGTGATTTAAGATTCTTGGGAGAGAGCAATCACATATAAAATAGTTGTAAAACAACTACAAAAATGTGCATGAACAGGCAGAGAAAACCCAACCAGCAACATCATGCACAGACAAATTAGAGTTTTGTAGACAAGGATTTGAGTTTATATTGAACCACAACATGATTAAAATTGTGAACTTTGAATGCTAACAATTAACTATTTCACTTATAATAAATAGCGACTAACATACAGCAAATATGTTTGGCACACAAGACAAGGGGCAGAAAAACTCCAGTCCAGTGACAGACAAATCACACCAAAAGTTAAGTTGAAGACCAGACAAGATCAAAACACCCTTTTTGGGGAACTCCAGCTGCACAGAGGATAACTGATTCGGACTGAGATCCTAGTTCATGGGCAGCTGTGATTAATAACAATGAAGTACTTTGTCTACTGTAGGCTCATTGCACTAGCAGGGGACATAATTGGATGGTAGTTTGCATGGATATGGGTAAGAGTAACATTACAGGTACAGTGTACAACAAAATTATGAAAACTAGAGTACAAGGATAGCATAGTATATCGGAAAGAAATATACAAACATAAACAACAAAGAAATTAAATTAAATCATAAGAAAAATACAAGTTTCATAATGTTCTAACTCAAGTAAGCAAAAACATTTAAGGTAGGCACACGTTTTGAAGGGAGTTAGTGAAGCAGTAGTTTGTTTAATTTTGTAACAAAGCAAACAACTTAGCAACAAAATCTAATATTTTGGATGGATTAACTTGTACTTGGTGAGTGATAAGTGAGCATTGGGTATATATACCCAATAAGTACCGTTATGGGCATCACAACTATCTAGGAAAGGAACATCCATACATCATAGGTGACATGTATATCCCCAAGCATTATTATGAACAATTGTTAAGGCACATCATAGCCAAGAAATGAGCTTTGAAACATAAATGTGAAAAAATTAAACTAAGGAAACCAGAGTTAGCCATCATTCAAATATCTAGGCAATATCAGTTAATTCCCTCACACATAGCATTCGGTGTTTTTGTCAATATGGAATCATGCAAATTAAAAACTCTAATCTACTATAACTTTACAGTAATTAACCAATATTTGAGGCATGCCTTATTAAAAAAAATGTAAAATTTAAAGACATGGGATGAATTTGAAGCAGTACGTTGGCTTGGGGGAAGTGGGGCAGTGAGGAGCATGCCATCAGGGGGGAGTCTCCTAGTTTGACTGTCTGATTCTTTTTTATTATCACAAACAAGAAGAGTGGATTCTGCACAAACAAAGACAACTTCATCATTAGAGCACAAAAAGAAAAAGGAAAATAAGAAAGACAAATTCAATTGAAGAAAGATAGAAGAGACCTAAGGAAGAAAGGGGTGTGCCGTTATGCTCAAACTTGAGAAGCTCTTTGCTCCTCTCTGCCATATCTTGTTGTCTCTTGTCAGCTGTCTCAAAATCCTGTGACAGTTCCAGAGAGTGTATAAGGAAGCAAATGCAAACATTGGCCTAGGAACTACGAAGCATAGTTTTAAAAGCCAAATGGTGATTGACCCAGTCAAGGCATTGGATCAGTAGTCGAACCAATGGGTCACTTATTAACCCGCATGACCCGGTCTATATTAAAAATTTTGAAAAATTTATATCTTGCCTTAATAAAAACCAAAAAAAAAAAAGACAAACATATCATAAATTAATATGGCACAAAAAAAAAAGTTTCAGCAGAATATGCATAGGACAAATATAGAATCTACAGTGACAGAAACTTCAAGTAAAAACAGCATTAGGTACAAGTGGTACCCTCTTTTGATAATTGATACAAAAGATAGTTCACTTGCTTACGTACAAACGTTTTAGCAATTAAAAATCAAGTAAGCAACCAGTACCTATTTCTAAAGTATACAGCCTTGAAGATAATAATAGTAACTTCCCCAACCCATGTAACAATTCCCATTACATCTTTCTTTCTACAACACTTGCCATGGCATTTCTGATTTCTCATATTTAGATCCAGCAAACTATTACCCTTTCATATCAATCTGAATTTGTATCAGTCCATCCTTCCATCTAAAAATGACTATCGGTAACAAGTAAAAGAAGCTTAA
This sequence comes from Glycine max, assembly GCF_000004515.6. Taxonomy (NCBI): domain Eukaryota; kingdom Viridiplantae; phylum Streptophyta; class Magnoliopsida; order Fabales; family Fabaceae; genus Glycine; species Glycine max. The sequence continues at coordinate 48,236,437 of NC_038246.2, forward strand.
AGGATTGAACCTCGATCAGTATCACTAATTACTAAAGTGTTGAACACCTTCTCATTTCAATTTATTCCCAATACCAGAAACTTCAAGTAAAAACAGTAATAAAAAGTCACAGAATGCACTGTCGAACACTCCCTGTCACAAAATACAATACTTTCGAACTAACAACTAATTCAAATTCTAATACTTCAAAAATTTAAAACAAAAAACGCATGTCAATTTCCCAGCCAGTGCACTCCAATAACCATCGAACTAGAATAATCAATACAGTTGGTGCCTATTTGGAAACGAGTCGTAAAATAGAAAAAGAAGGAAGGCACTTACTTGAGACCTTCCAACGCGACGGCCTGATGTGCTGGTGACGTGGTGCAACCTTCCGACTGCAAAGGCGACGACGGCGACGGTGGACAGAAGGTGGTTGGGCGGCAACGGCGAGTAGGGTTTTAAATTGAGAGATGAGAGCTCAGTCTCAGACTCACGATTGATTGACGATCCCTTTCCTTAGTGGTGCCTAGTTTGTCTGAGAAGCCCTCGTTTTAATATTTTTTTTAAGTAAAATAATTTACACGAACCGGTTCGGCTCACAAAAACCCTCTGGTTCATTGGTTTGATTAGAAACCAGATTGTATCAACTGAATGACATTAGGGGCCACACCAGCGGTTTTCTGTCCAGTAGATTAGGTCACTAATTAGGTTAGGAAAGATTAGTTCTTACAAGAAAAACAAAAAGAATCTATCATAATAACCTGAGCTTTCTCCTCACCTTTGTTCCTTTGGCGTCCAACTAAAGATGATTAATTGAGGGAACCTCCTCTTAAAGCCATGTTGGTAGGATATTTTAATTATTTTTTTATTAATTAAAAAATTCATTTACATATTTAGTAAACATTTTTTTTTAAAAAAAATTAACTAAGATTATTTGAAATATCACTTAAAGTAAAATATTAATTTTTAATTTTTTTTATATTTTCTTTCATGTTTATCTCTTAATATATTTATTACTTTTTACTTCTTTTAAATATAATAAGATTTTTTTTTCACTCATTCATACTATTAGTATTTATTTGTCTTTTTTTTTCCTCGTCTAAACTCTCATTTGTTTCTCAATGTAAACACTAACATTTTCTTCTCCGGTCAATAATATTACATTTTTAATTTAATGATTATATTTTTTTATTAATTTAGTATTATAAATCAAGAAATTAAAAATGATAAATAATAAATTTATTTTTTTATTATATTTTATGTTAGATTATTTATTTTGACTATTATATCATTTATAACATTTAATTTATTATTTCAACATTATATTTTATTTATTATTTATTGAATAATTTTATATTAGATTATTTACTTTAATTATTACACTAATTAACATAATAAAATATAATGTTTACTTCAATGTATTTTCTTATATTATTTTTAAAATTTATTAAAAATATTTAAGAAATAATATAAGATTAATAATAAAATACTTAACGTTAAAAAAATATAACATAAAATAATATTTATAAATATATATATTTTTATCATTTTATATTTTCAATTACTTTAAATATGTTTATTTTTATTATTTTATATTTTTTAATTATTAATTTTATTAAATATTTATAATTTAATAAAATATTTTTTCAGTTAATTTTGTTAAACATAATATAAAACTATCATTTTTGTTACTCAAGCCACCTGCCTGAGAAATTTTTTACAAAATTTCAAAATTATCTTTTTTACAAAACATAATTTTATTGTACAAGGATATAACAAAATTAAGTTTCAGTTAGTCATCAAAGGGCTAAACAAAATTAAACAATGAATATGCGATTTCTTTATAAGTCTTGCAACTAAATCATTTATTGTTGAGTGAAAGGATAAAAAAATTAAACAAGGATTAATAATTTATAAAATTAAACAAGGATAAAAAAAAAGTATAGGAATTAGCCAATGTTATTTTTTTTATATAAAATTAACATGTTTACTTTACTCCATATCATAGAGTTAGGTACCAATCCAGGATTAATAATTTAATTGATCCAATGCGTGAATGTTCTAAATATTTTAGATATTACATCGTATCTAATTTTTATGGATAACAAAATTATAAAATTAGGTGAAAAAAAGAAAGAAATATAAAAAGATACTTTGTAAAAGTGTTAAACTATAGGAGACGTAAAGTTTATTTTATATATTCGGATAATTAATAATAACTCACATCTGTGAATTAAATTTTCTTGACAACTAACTACATAAGGCCTAAAAAGTAAAAACCTTTCCTAACACACCCAAGACATTTCAGCTTTATGATTGAACCCTTTACTTCGAAGGCTAACAAATGATTATACTCAGCAAATGAAAGCTAGCTTTTAACTTTGTGGCATCAAACATAAGACAATTGTAACAACACATCTGAAACTAAAACCGAGAGGAGAAAAAAAAAATATAAACCGAAGCAATCATCCTCATTTCTGATCAATACTTGAGAAGAGAGCATTCCCTTGGAAGATTGTTTTGGAACCTCTCATTGTCTTGGCAGTAATCATAAATCATGTGGTATTTCCTGACCCATTTGAACCACCTTCTTTGTGTGGACGTAAGTGTGCTAGAGCTGTATTGGTTCCACCAATTGGTAGGGCTAGCTGCTCTGCAAAACCTTGGGTTCCCTTTCCACACACAAGCATCAATCTTGTAATTTCTGAATGAAGCTATGAAGGGACCCTTTGTCCAATCAATCTTATCTTGGCCACCTCGTGTTGCCCAGCTATCACCATTCCACAAGGTTGCTTTCAGACTCATTGGCTGCCATCTAGGAAATGCCACACCCTTGTCCGCATGGTTTCTATAAACTCTTATAGGAATCATATCCACCATTAACCTGAAAAAAGGCAAAGTCAACTTTGCAACTAACCTTTTGAAAACACAATAATATATAAACTTACATGGTACAGAAAATGATTTAAAAAGTTAAAGGTATCCTTGATTCAGAATCAGAGATTAATTTCTTGAAGTACTGACATCAATTTAAGCCATTGGCAGATGTTCTTCCATATGCACGGATTAAGAATGGAACCCTTAATCGTATCCAACTTCAAAAACTAAGGCAGATGAAACTTCTCAATTATGTATGTTAGAAAAGTTAAACAAGTGCCTTTATCAGATTGACTTGAGTTGTTTCTATCAATATAAGGAATTTATTAAAGTTGCTTCCTCTACCTACCAAGTATAAAGGATTGAAGAGCAATGCAATTTAAGCTATAAAAAGGTTTCATTGATCGTAGAAGAAGGCTTACACAATCTGGTGCATATTCCACAACACCGAATAAGTATGGAAGTCCTTTGTTGGATCAAACCACAGATAAATCCTCTCCTCTCGATTGTCAGTTCCATCTGCGAAAATATTTGTTTGTAGAATATATGGCTGCCCAGAGACATTGCCAAGAAACTCAAAGTCTATCTCATCTCGATTAGGTTGATCAGAGGTAAGCTGTAATAATATATTGCCAAGTTAAAATGAGTCTATATTTTTATGATTTAAAACAATAAGAAAAAAGAAGGGTAAAGGGTTGCTTACATAATAGGCCAGGACAGTGCCTGCAGAATCACCTGGCACTAGTTTGATTTGCATGTCAATTTGCCCAAATAAAAACATCTGGTTTGACGCAAAACCAGATCCTGCAATAATAATAACCCAAACTCATAGTTAAGAAAAAAAATCTTTAGTTTTGATATTGCAGCTAGTTAATTTAAACTTGATAGTTAGTACCAGATTCTTGGTCCAGTTTCAAGCTTCTTGCATGTCCATCAGCAGACGTGTTCACATGGGTAGGAGACCATATCAGAAAGAAGTCCTTATTGAAATCTCCTGTTGAAACAATAGATGCAACTGAAACTTGAAACAGACTTGAGGAAACAAACCCAATGAAGAAGATAAGTAGTGCTGTGGGGCAGTTTTTCATGGTTCCTATGAAAGAATATGTCTGAGGGCTCTAACTTGTAACTTATAATTGAGGAGTTATATATAGATATTGCATGGGAGGAGCAATGGCAGTCTTGTTAAATTAAGAATATCTTTAGAAGGAAGCAAAGGAGTTTTTAGCTGTCCGAATCTTCATGGGTGAGAGTAGGTGGTGGATTTGTTAAGTGTTCACATAGCAACATAAATAAATGTTTAAGGTACTCTTAAAGTGATGACTACTGCAAGTTCTACAACATTGACGGCCATGTTGCTATAATAGTAACTAAGGAGGGGTCATGACTCATGATGAATACTATCAACCGTTAAACGAGTGACAAACAACCCATTGATGCACCATAATGATAGTCTTGTAAACATCCATTTTGTCGTTAATTAGATTCCAGAATTTTCAATTCTTTTGGATGAAAATAACCCTACAGGATTAATTAGTGTAAATGGAGCCCTCTCGTTGTCATTTGTAATTGAATAATCAAGTGAAGTTCTTTTTACATGCTTAAATTGTCATTTGTAATTTAAGAGATTCTCCCTTCTTTGTTTTCAGTTTTATGAGCATAACATGCTTAAATTGTTACGGCAAACAAATGAACACATTGAAAGATGAATTCGAGAGTATTGACTTCCAAGAATCCTGATCCAACTTAACTTGGGACAAGGAAACTTATTTTGATCACATTGATCAGAATAAGTATAATAAAATATGTACCAGACTTTAGACACAAACTTGTGCATGCTCAAGAAAAGCCTTTTCCCTCTCTTCTCAATGGAAAGTTTACAAAAATAAGAAGCTGACAAAAAATTTCCTTTCTTGCCGCTTGAGATTTTCTCTTAGATAACTTGCTTTAAAGCTTCCATTTTTCCAAGGGCTCAAAAGATTTATTCCTTTCCTCCCTTTGTTGGGACATATTGTGTTACTCTTTTCCTACCACTTATATTTCCCTTTTTTTTTTTCTTTGGCTACCAATAAATAAAGTATTCACAAAGAACTAACAGTATCTATAAAGGGAACTACTGTTACTTCAACATAGTATCCATAGTATATGTAAAATCAGAAAATGAATTGCATTATGTACATACAATTATATTCCATCTTCCCCTCCCCTGTCTTCTTTAATGGGATAATTTTAAAACAAATATTTGTTAATTTTATAAGTAATTCCAACATTCAGAAAATCAGAATGATTATTTTGAACAAAAGCTATACAAAATTACAAATACATAAAATTGTCATTTGTTATACTTTGTTGCCCTTAGCCAAAGAAGTATTAGGATTATTTTGAATAAAGTTCTCAATAAAAGTTAATTTGAATATATATATATATATAAGTAAAATTAATTAAACTGATATCATTAGATAAAACTAAGTTATACATCTAAATTTATGAAAAATTAGATAAAAGATAAAATACTGAGTAGGAGTACTATAATATAACTTTGAGGGGGGCATTTGGTACAAAATAAATTTTCTCCTAAGAAACATCATTCATGAAAATCATAAATCTTAAGAATTATAATTCTAAAAATGGCTAATTAAATTTATTTGATTGATTTATAATGTTGTCATATAAATTTTTTGAGAATATAAAAATAATATATTTATCACAATCTCTAATTATTTAAATCATTAAATTATTTAATAAGAGTAATGTGTTATTTTTTATCATAATTAAATTTATTTTTTAACTCAAAATTTAGATTTTGACCTCTCCCATAAGAATATTTTCATAGGAAGCTTGATTAAAATAATTTCAAAAAAATATTATTTCCTTGGGATGTTATTTAAAAAAAATAAACCGAATATGTGAAACTAAGATTTCTAACATGAGATTTTTCAAACAATTAAAAAAAATTCTTATGCCAAATGTTCCCTTCATGGATTCTAAATAAGAAAAGATGGCATAAGAATATTTTCATAGGAAGTTTGATTAAAATAATTTCAAAAAAAATATTATTTCCTAGGGATGTTATTTAAAAAAAATAAATCGAATATGTGAAACTAATATTTTTAACATGAGATTCTTCAAACAATTAAAAAAAATTCTTATGCCAAATGTTCCCTTCATGGATTCTAAATAAGAAAAGATGGCATATGAATTCCTTGAAAAACAACTACACCAAGTGTAGTTTTTAATTTCACCATTCATACAAGTTTACATTTATATTAAATTATTAAATACTAAAAGTAAAAGAATGATTGATATCTTATACCGTTTAATCTAAAGAATACAAAATAGAGTGATTCATATCACATGTGAAACTTATTCTTCTAATTTTTAATAAACCAAAAAAAAAGTAAAATCCTTTCAGCTAGTTTTTTCCTCAACTCGTAAATTAATACCATAAATTGCTCCAACTATGATCACTCATTTGATCAATGGGATTGTCCCACCAACTTTTGTTCCAACCCTTAGTCAAAAGTTTAATTTGTGTCGAGTTCTTCTTTTTCAATACCAAATTCTTCATGATAGAGTTGTTTTAATATAATTTTAGTATAGATATAAAAGTTTCAAATTATTTATTTTTATTATAAATATATGTTTTAAAAATATTTGCTTTTAATTTTATTTTTTTTGTTTAAACTTTTTTAAAAGATACCTATGAATATACTTACTTGCAAGTATGTGCACACTTATGCACACGCATATATACATACATATACATATATATATTTAAAATAAAAAGACATTGTACATATATTAAAAATTATAATAATATAAGAATTTGTAAACCTAAGATAAAAAGGTGAAATGCGAATAGTAGTTTGGTAAAAGAGAAATCTTTTCGTGCACCGGAATCACTATTCCTAATAATTATAATTATAGGAATAAATAAATTTATTGTGTTGATCGTTAATGTTGTCACATATAAGTTTTCTTGAAATATAAAAATAAAATATTTACTACAATATTTAATTATTTAAGTATCTTATTATATAATTTAATAATATTAACATGATATTTTTATCATAATTAAACTTACTTTTTAAGTAAAAAAACTTAGATTTCCACCTCTACATGAAAAAAATTGTAAGAAACTTGGCCAAATTAATTAATGATTTAAATAAATGGAAAATAATAAATTTTAAAAATATTTGGTGTAAAATATTTCACCAAATATTATTGTAAAGTAATTAAATAAACATGAAAATAAATTAATATTTATTATTGTTTGAATTTCGTAATTGATAGGAAAAAAAAACCAACACAATATATATAAAATTAAAGTAAACATTTAATTAATTTGTATGATTATGTAAAATAAACTATACATAAAGGGGAGTAAAATTTCAAATCATGTATAATATTTTATGATGTAAAAATGGATATAAATTATGAGAATAATGTAAAATAAAATAAAATTATTAACGAGTTGTAGAGTAAATATTAATTACAGTAAGGCAAAATTGTATTTTTGGTTCCTAACTTTAGTTCCAATTTCGCATTTGACCTTTTGTAATTTAATTCATGAATTGGGTCATTTATTTTGTAAAAAAGTGTCATGATAGTCCCCTGACGTTACAAATGGAAGTTGATCATTAGAGAGACACGACCACGTGTCAACGTCTGATAGGCACCTGATAGGCACGTAAAAAGGTTCACAATTTTTACCTTGTGTGTTTTTTACCCCAACCCGCTTCCCCACTTTTCTTCGTAAATTTGTGGTGGATTTAGTGGAAAAAAGACCTCTTACCCTTATGCTTCTTATATCATCAATCTTATCCTATGCATTGTACAACCTCTAGGTAGAAAAGTTGGATATCCCATTCCAATTCAACCATGTGCTTAGCAAGTTGAAAATCTTGATTTCGACAAACTTCGCATTAAAATTGGAGAGGCACTGGCAATAAGTTCTCCCTTTTTGGCCTTGGATGAAGATGCCCATGGAGAAAATCGTCTCTTTTGTCAAAAAACTCAAATGCAATTCACCTGCAGAAAGGCCTCCTCGTGAACCATAACACATTGGGAGATTTGCTAAATCCTTGTGTTTTGTACTCCAGATTCTAGTCAGAATTGGAGGATGCCAAGGACAAGATCATGAAGCTCTAAGAAGAGTAACACCTCTGGACTCGTTCAGATCTGGAGAGAGTGTAAATGACATACCGTATTGAGCCCGGCGAAGAGCGTGTTGAGATTAGGCGACGACTCGAGGAGCGCGTGGAAGGAGCTCGTGGCGATGAAGCCCAGGTCGAAGGGTGGCGACGACGACGGCACCATGAGGAACGTGTTCTCCACGACCATGAAGAAGAGAAGCCCCAATGCAAACAAGCATGACATCCAATGGTGCGTCGCCACGTGGACTGTGTATGCCACGGTCCATTTCATGAACGACGCGCCACATGAATGCTTGGAAGAGGACGGCTTCGCCATGGTTCCATTTGCTACGTTAACGCCGTTAGCGCCGTCGGCGGGAGCTGCGGGGCCGAGGGCGCACCAGCGACGGGGGTGGAGAAGGTGGGGCCGAAGGATCGGGTTTTGGTGAGGGGGTGGAAGATCAAGGGCCGGGGAGAGGTTGTGGGTGGTGGCAGCGAGGAGGACGAGGCGGTTAGCGACGGAGATGGACTAGACGGAGAGGCTGTGGGAGAGGAAGGAGGGGTGGAAGAGAGGGAGGGGGAGCCACATGGCAAAGATGGGGTCAAAAGTGTGGAACTGGATGATAGAGAAGGAGTGGGAGTGGGAGAGAATGGCATGGCTATGGCGAAGATCGGGTTGTGGTGGTGGTGGTGGAAGAAGAAGAAGAATTTTTGTGAATGTAAAATTTTTTAACCAAATGGGTAAAAAAATCCATGCAATTTCCAAGTGTCTATCAGACATTGACACGTGGCAGTCAACGTCACTGTCTAACGGTCAACGTCTAATTTTGACGTCAGAGAACTAACATTGTAATTTTTTACAAAATCAAGGACTCAATTCGTGAATTAATATACCAGTGAATCAAATGTGAAATTAGAACTAAAATTGAAGACCAAAAATGTAATTTAGCCTCAAAATAATTATTATAAAATATAATCCTCCAATACGTGTTATATCCCACATGATAGAGACATTTCATTACTTGATACTTATTGTCCTAATAATGATAATTAAATATAAGATAAAAAAGAAGAAAATTTAAAAATATTTTCTTTATTTTTATAAGTTTTTAAATTATTGTATAGTTTATATTATTATTTATTTAAATAATAAAGGTATTTTTCTTCATTATTTATTTTAGTATAAAAAAATTTCTTATATGCATTTTAAGATTAAATCAAAAGTAAAATTTATATTTTTATATATAAAAATTGAAAATAGTTGCAATTAAATTAGTAATTTATAATTATTAAATTTAATTATTTGAAACTTTGTAAATGCTTTTCTAAAATATTATTTTTTTAATAAATTCCTCTAGAAACTAAAAGTAATTAAGAATAAATAATTCGATTGAATTTAATATTTTCTAATTTTTAAAATTATGTTTAAATATTTTATTTATATTTAAAATATTACAGGTTAAATTAGTAATTTTAAATTTACTTACTTTAATTATTTATAAAATTGAGAACAGTTAGAATTCAAATTAATAATTCTAATTATCTAAAAATGATTATAAAATTCTCTCTTAAAATTTTAAAAATATTATAATTACATTTTTAAAACTAAGAATATTTATAGGTAAATTATTAATTTCAAATTAATTACTTTAATTATTTCAAATTTGTTATAATCTTTTAAAAGATGCTATAAATGTTTGATTAAAATTAAAAATATTTAAAATTGAATAATTTAATTCATATTTACTAACTTTCATTGTTTAGAAATTGTTAAAATATTTTTCTTAAAAATTATTTTATCGGACAATAAATGTAATGTTTGATCAAATTTAACATATTTTAACATAAATTTAATATTTTACTTACTTTTAATTATTTAAGTATGTATTATTAAATTTTCATTTCTTTCCTTTATTTTTTTTTTTAATTTTGTTTTCAATAATTTTTTGTATATTTGTCTTCATGAAAGTGATTACAATGGAATAACTTATGAGTGATTATGATAAAAAAAAATCATTTGAGGTTTGTAATGTAGTTTATTTGTTCATAGAAACTTCTTTAACTTTAAAAGAATAATATTGTCAAAATTAACTTTATAGTTGTATTCAAAAAGTATTCAAATTCAATTATCTTATATTATTATTTCTTATTAATAAATAAGTTATATATTGTAGGCATTTGAATAATCATACTAATATTTTCAATTTAAGATTTTTATTAAACTAAAAATTTGGATGGTACCAAAACTCTCTCATTGATTCTAAATAATATATATATATATATATATATATATATATATATATATATATATATATATATTATTGTAGTTTAATTTTGAAAACAACTGCATCATGTGCAGATTTTAATCTCACCATTCATACAAGTTTGTATTTCTTTTATATATTAAAATGATCAAATACCAAATACAAAAAATAAAAGAATAATTCATATTTTATGCAGTTTAATTTGAAAAAAATACAAAATAACGTGCAATACATTTTCCATGTGAAACTTATTCCTCTAATTTTTAATGGAACATAAACAAAAAAAATCCTTCCATCAAAATCAAAACATTAATTGGAGTTATTTTTAAATAATTATTTAAAAAGAAATAATTCATAACAGGTGTCACGACTTTTGAATTAAAAATTATGACACATGTTATAATTTATATTTTATGACTTTAAAGTCATAAAAAAATTAATTAAATTCTTAAATAATTTCAAGACTTTAATTAATAAAAATATGAAATTATAAAATAGGTATCACGATTTCTAACTAAAAGTCATAATAATTGTCATGACTTATCTCCTTTTAAATAATTATTTAAAAACGATCCTAAATTGGAAAAATCGGAAGAAAAAAATACCCTTAAACAGTATAAAAAAAACCTTCAAACTTTGCCTTGTCTCCATTGAGATATTTTTTGAACAGTCTCATTCTTCTTTTTGAGAACGTGACTTGCTTGTTGCTACCATTGTCAAGCTTCTTGATCTCAATCTTTTTGCGGCCTGTGTTTTTCTTCTTATGCTGATTCGGTGATTCTGCTTAAACATATCCATGGCCAAAGGAAAAAAAAATGAGGATTAAGTGCTCTAGGGTATTGTATAAATTGGTGGTAGCAAAGGAATATGTTTAGTTCAAATGATTCATTGATTTTTTTTATATTTATAATGGAATATCCACGGTTGATTTATCTTTCCTGGTAATGAAATCCTACATTACGCCCTGTCTTAGATTATAAATTCAATAAATCAATCAATCGATTTGAGGTCAAATAGTTTTTTTTTTTAAAAAAAATCTGTAAACACAAGAGATATATTGAAAAAAGGTACCAGTGGTAGCAAAAATTTAAAATATAATTCAAAAAATCCCCAATGATTTAGTATATAATTCAAATTAGTAAAATAAAAAATTTCAAATGGCAGATTACATCATATTTTTGTTATGTTTGACTTGACAACACACGTTATCATCATACTAGAAAAAAATATGTAGTATTCTACCAACGAAATCCATATATCCAAGAACAACAGCATGATCAATGCTGAAATTTTATTTCCCTGGAGCTCAGAGTCCTTGATGAATTATATATAAACAAATTATTCTCAACGTGGATAAAAACCATTTTTTATTGAAAAAAGGGAAAACAATAGGAAATACACAACTCGTGAGGTACCGGTTTGTGATTCACCCCTCTGAATCCAAAAGCAAGCCAAAAGAAACTGAAAAAGAACAAATCAAAATCAAAGATACCCAGTGCGAAAAGCGAGATAATGGGCATTTGGAATTGACGGAGCAATACCAATCCCAGGACCAGGTTTGTTCTCAAAGGTGTCATAACATGCAAGTGGACCAAGTCCATTATTAGGTCCAAGAAGTGAAGAAGAAGGAATATTACTGGAATGCTCAATCATGAATTTGCTAGCATGTTTTTCTATGTTCAGTTTCAGCTCCTCAATAGAGGCCTTTAACTGCAATAACTCATTCAATCCAAGCTCATCAATGGGACTCTCCCACCAAAATTGCCTTTGCCTAGCTTTCCTCGCATGGTCTAGGTCATCCCCTCGCTTCTTTTCAATCTCCAAGTGGTTGAAAACCTGAGAGAGTTGCATGTTGAGATCACGAACATTGGCATTTCGGTGTGCCTCAACAAGGTGGTGCGCACTAGACTCTTGTGGAGGGTTCCGTGTGGTGTAACGATCAATGAGGGATTCAACTTCTGGATGGCCAAATGAGAACGCCTTATCTGCGGGAGAGAAAACCACAACTGCGATCTCTACACCACAAAGGGTGCAAAGTTCGCTGGCTTTCTTGAACAGTCCTGAACGACGCTTAGAGAATGTAACTTGCAAATGACTTTTTTTGGGTATTTTTTCAATTGGAATCTTTTGGCGACCTAAGCTAGACTTCTTATTCTTCGACATGGTAGAAAATAAGAGAAATCAACAAAGAGACGAAGAAAAAAACAATGGCCAAATTCTTCTTATGGCATTGGACTCTTGGAGTGGAAACTAACCATGGGTATATATATTGCTGAGTCTTTGATTTTTAGCTAACCCAATTAATCTTCCTTTTTATGTGTGTTTTATTTCTTTTTATTATTAGTCCTAAATGAGGAAGTTATATAATCTTGGGTCATAATATGTGATTATGGCATGGGACGGAATTGGTAGGTATTATTCAAAGGTTTTTAATTAGCTTTTGCAATATTACGTCATGATATTGAGTTCTTGATATTTTTCTTTCAAATAATAATATCGAGTTTTTGATATTAAAGGCATTCATTTGTGATTTTTTAATTGAAATTTATATTTAAAATATCATATTCTGTACTTGTGTACTATTCGAAAGTTTAGTGCAATTAATTTGAAATAAGATGAGCAAAAGGATAAAATTATATTGTTTTTACACACAAAAAAGGATAAAAGTTTTAAAGTGACGGTTTCTTTTTCTTATAATAAGTAAAAGACTTAAATACATTTTTATCTTTTAATTTTGATTATTTTGGTCCAAAAAATTCAACTAATAAATTGGATCATTCAAATATTATAAATGTACAATTTTAATATATACATCCGTTAAAAAAAACTTAATTTTTTATGATGTAATTAACGCTAATGAATAGCATGTTAAATAATAATGTAACACTATGGTGTGATATTATGTGATATGACATATTTTTGTTTTGGTTTAATTTACTTAAATAACCTCATTCCTTACCTCCTCATTAAATACTGAACAATATCTTCAGTTTTTCCTCTCGAGCCTCTCTTAGATATGTGCGTATATATATACTCTCTGTCACTTGTACAGCTAGCATTAATATCTCAAAAGTGGATAACAATGGTGATATGTGATTACGCAGCTAAAGGGTTATCATAAAATTTCGTGTTTTTTTTAATTGTGTTGTTTACTTGTATGCAGCACTAGCTAAAGCCTAGCAATTGTTGCTTGGTTAATTTAAAATTGTTTTCTTACCAGACATTTGGTAACGTTTAATAGTGCAAACTCATTTCATAAATCATTAGCTTTTCAGGGGGTTGGATTTTAGGAAAGCTGATTCTGAATACTGGGTAACCATAATCTTGTTTTACTATCTTTATAACTCATGAAAAGGCACCCAAAAAAATATTATTTTATTTTCTTGCGTTTGCTATTTTTATTGTGAACCATTTCTGTTAATAACTGTGATTTACTCCTGAATAAAAGTGAGATCTAAGAGGAGGGGTTATTTCAGTAAATTTAATATAAAAAATAAAAAAGAAGATACATTTACTAAGGGAAAAGGTATTTAAATAAATTTAATATTTTTTTTGGCTATTTCAGCTAAATATAACTAATAAATTCTTTGAGCATGTGAAAAGAGAAAAAAGGTATTTAAATAAAGTTATATATTAACAAAGATGAAGGAAAGGGTACGTTTAACAATTGAGGGGTACCTCTCAAAAAACAGTTGAAGGATACGTTCAGTAATTGCCTTGTGAGAAAATTAATTCAACACATTTTGGAAACTAAATTCTTTTTTTTTTCAAAAGATTGGAAACTAAATTCTAAAACGTGTTAAAGTTTTCACTTTCGAATTTTAGTTTCTGAATGTATTCAATATATTATCAAATAAAATTTTAGAACTTCTATATATCATCAACTAAAAATGCGTTCCAAAAATTAGTTTTCAGAAAACGGTATTTTTTAAGAGAGATAAACCCAAAAAAATACACGAATGGGGTGTATATTAAGATTTGTTGACTCAAAAAAATATATAAAAACTCAAAAAAAAAATATTAAGATTATAATGGGAATTTCATGATGTTTAGTCTTTTTTTTATCATTATTATATATGAGAAGGGAGTTGCTATTCACCCCAACTCCTTTACTATTGATCCGTGCTAAGGGACGGGTACTTTTTTTTTTTTTCAAAAATGTCATTTTTATGAAAACATGAATATGTTTTATAGTTGTTTAACAGAATTGTTCATATTGTGTTATAGAGTGCAAAAAATAAACACCCAAAACATGATTTTATTGTATAATTGTACAACAAAATCACATTTACATTATTGTTTATTGAAGGAGTGCAGAAAAATAAACGATAAAAATATGATTTTGTTATTTTCTAAAGAAATTTTAAAAAATAAACAATGAAGATATAATTATTTTATATATTATACAACAAAATCATATTTTTGTTATTTTATAATAGAAGTGCAATGATGGTGTGGTAATTCAGATCTAGGGTGAAGATGGTGTGATGGTGATGGATTGGGTGGGGTGAGAAAAAGGGTTGAAGCCTTGGGGGCCAAGAAAGGGAAGGTGAAGGAGAAGAAGGAGGAGGGATAACTAAGAGGGATAAGAGAGTTTTTTCTTAGACATATAAAGGCCAATAATAATTCTCCTATAACAATCAAATTCAAGTGTTATTTACAAATCATGGGCAATGACCCATGACTTTGGTATGTGGGAACCATTCAAACAATTCTATTTGCGCTACAGTTTTTTTTCTAATTGCACTCATTTTACGTTTTTGTATTTTTTGACAAAAATATCTTTTCCGTAAATGAATTTTTGGAATGCTATTGTCAAAGAACATAATATTACAAAACCAACTATACAAAGCAATCTTTTAAACAATTTTAATATTATATATGTTGAATATAACTTAATAACTAATTTAATTTTTCTATGAGAACACATGTATCTTCTATTCTTATGATGAAGTTATGAGAATAATTATATATTTGACACGAACATGATAACTATGCATAATAAAAATTTTCTTCTAAGGTTATGTTTAACAAAACATTTAAGTTGGAAAATTCATTTGGTTGTTCAATAAATAAATTTATTTTTTTATTTATTTAGAGTATTTTTGAAACACTACTTAAAATAATGTGTTTTAAAATATTAACATTTTAATGTAAATAATTATAAATTTATATTTATTATTTTTTATTTTGAATTTATATGCTTAATGTATGTATTATATCACTATTGTTACTTCGAAAAAAAAAATCATGATAAATTTCAATAGATTTAAATTTTTTTAAGATAACATTTGTTCGATTAAAAATATAATATTTTTACTCAATTTTAATGTAATTATATTTAATAAGATACTAAATATTTTAAAAATGATAAGTTTATTTATTTACATATTTTGTTAAATGATGCTAATTACAAGTCCTAAGAAATATCATTTAATCAAACCAGTGTGTCACCGGATATAAAATCTAGTATCTAGCATATTTATATTCATATAAAAAATTTAATATACTGATTTATATTTATTATTATTTCTTAACAATAAAATATATATATTAATATTTTAACTTAATGATATATTAATTTATAGTAAGAAATAAATTTATCGATGATATTTTTATACTAATTTTATAATTTAATTAATTAATAATTAATAGTATACTAATTAATGCACAAAATTTGATACATTAATTAGTAAATAAATTAATAAATTTATACAATGGTATAGTAGTTTCTTTTATGTGGGCTGATATAGTAGGGTTTTTTT
Organism: Glycine max; assembly: GCF_000004515.6. Lineage (NCBI taxonomy): Eukaryota > Viridiplantae > Streptophyta > Magnoliopsida > Fabales > Fabaceae > Glycine > Glycine max. The sequence continues at coordinate 48,252,460 of NC_038246.2, forward strand.
TGTTGTTGAAAAAAATTAGTATACTGGATAAGGAATACAGATTAGTATAATAATTAATAAATATAAATATAATTTAATAAAATTATTAATATATATGCTAATTAATAAATACAAATTTATATTTTAAAAAATTCATATATTAATTTTTTTATCTTATTATTAATAATAAATAAATGTTTTTGTTTGGTTGATTTTATAATAATATATACTACATATTATTCATTTAGTAATAAATATAGAGTTTAACGGCGAAACACATATTTTCTAATCACATTAATGTTGAACGGTGAAGCTATTGGTGTTAATTGAGTTAACTGAATTGGTCGATGTTTAATGCACTAATTAATATTCAAATTTTGATAGTGTTGGAGCCAAAAAATAAAAATAAAACGAAGTGTTTAGTCAACATGAATGCAAGTCGGTGAGTCATGTCAATCCGTCAAAGTCTACCCTGCAAACTATATCTGATAGATGCATTATATTTGAGTTAAACTTGTCCCAAATAAAATTGACTCCGTTAATGGAGGTTTCGTTGAATGTAAAAACATACTTAACAAATTTAAATATTTACTTTTTCCCACCACTCACATTTTTGGGAATTGATTATATATGTTCAAAAAAATGTATTTCTTTTGAATTTATTTTAGAAAGTTATAATTACTTTTTCTAAAGATGCTATTATATAAAAGCACACATAATTTAGAAAGTTATAATTACTTTTTCTAAAAATGTTACTATAAAAGCACACATAATTAAGTCATGATAAAATGTCACTCATCAAAATGTTATTCTAAATATAACTTTGAAATATATTTTTTTACTGAGAAAATTATTATTTCAAAAGTCAATAATCTTATATATTCAACTAATTAAAAATTGTTCTAATTATATATAACTTTGATAAATATTATTTCAAAATTTAATAATTTTATTATATATTTCAACGGGTGACAGTTTTTAAAATGAATTATAATTAAATTTTACCAAATATACAATATAAATTAACAATTTCCTTTGTAAATTATTTAACCAGTATAGATTCATTTCATCATTATTTTTCACTTTATAATTTCGAATTTCGTCGACCATCATACTGCCAATTGTGTTTCAGTCGAAGAAATTAAGAGACTCTCATATATAGGTTTATACCAAGAATTGATTTCTCAACGGGTATATACCTTTTATTGTAAAATTTATACTCAAAATAGTCTCCAAGAAACATTTCAATTACATTTAATGATATACAAAAATCTATAAAAATTAAATTCTACTTTTTTTTTGAAAAAGAGTACTAATAATATATATTGTATAACTAAGTATTATATGTTTTATAATATGATAAAAAAAGAAAAATAGAGAGAATTGAGATATATTGATGATAAAGACTATGTTCAATTATAATTTTCAAGTATTTCACAACGCATTTAATATGATTTTTTAAGTCTCAACACAAAGCTATCAAATGTAGCTTCTGCGTATCAACATACTTTCTCGCACACACTAAGCATATTTCTATAACTTCAAAATGTAATACTTTTGAAGAGAGATAAGAATGACTTTGCACTTTGTAAAACACAATAGAAAGAATAATATAATTATACTTAAAAAACTTATTTTCTCTTTAATCTGATTCTATTACATCATTTTTTTCAGTCTATCTTTTCAGTAATTCACCTACACACCTTCAAATTCAACTTGGGACAGTGTCCAGAAAATTTTCATAAAAAAAACACACTTCCAAATTTATTGGGGTGAACGTGTTTATCAAAGTTCCAATAAAAAAATTAAAACTATATTAAAATCAATTTGAACAATCATATTAAATAATTTAAAATTAACACTATAAAAATTAATTTGACCAAAATCAAAACAATTAAACCAAACACCAAAAGCAAATAAATAAGATGCCCTTTATTAATTTAAACAACAACTCAAATGAAAGCACATCACTCCAGACCGAACAACATAACAAAGAAAACGATACGAAAGGGAAAACATTCCAGCTAGCATTACATGACAGTGATGATGATGGTTCATAAGACAAGAATGTCCGCACCTTGATCACTGCTAACCATGCATGTCACATAGATGAAACTTAGCTAAGCCTGAATAATACAGAAATTAAAACAACAACAAAAACAACATGAACCTTTAATTAAAAACAAAAGGGCATCAAGATCCAGCTGGGGAGGATCAAAAGAAATCACCACCAGCACCAGCACTAGAAGGTCCTGGTACTCCAAATGCTCCTCCTCCTCCCATTCCCATGTCATTATTAAACCCATTGGGGTTCATAATCATGCTCCCATGATCAGGAAGCGTGTAATTCTGAAACATCATGGGTGGTGGTGGCAGCATCATATGTGTAACAGGAGGGAGCACCTGGACCACTGGCAGTGATGTTGGTTGAAGCACAACGTTGGGAATGGCTGAGGAAGAAGCCCCAGGAAAAAACTGATGGCCCGGATTTCCATTTGCAACAGACTGGGACAAAGCCATATCAGCAAGACCGGCCACTTGTTGCTTCAGCTCCTCAAACGCTTTCTTCAACTTCTCAAGGTTTTCCATAATGATCATCCCTTCCACGGGCCGGGCCCACCAGAGCTGGGCTTCGGCCTCCTTCTGCTTTCTATTCAGCTTCTCGGCGTGCTTCCTCTCCGCCTCGAGCTGATCGTTGATATGAGTCAGCTGGCCGTGGAGCTCAATGACTTTGGCCATGTAGTGCATGTTGCCAGCCTCCGGCGGTGGGCCTCGCTTGAGATAACGCTCTATGACGCCATCCACGCTGGGGTGGCCGAAGGAGAACACTTTCTCCCCCGGCGAGAACACCACCAAAGCCACGTTGGCGCCGCAGAGAGTGCAAAGCTCGCTGGCTTTCTTGAAAAGCCCGCTGCGGCGCTTGGAGAAGGTGACTTGGAGGTTGATGTCGTTGCTCATTTTCTTAATCTCAATCCTTTGGCGGCCACGGCTTTTCTTAGCTTCGGATGATGACATGGTCGGAAAGGAATGAGAAAAAATGAGAACGCTATGGACTTTGTTGTGTGTATGCAGAGTGTGAAGTGCTCAATTATAGGGCTTTTAGTGTGAATGCCATCCGAAAGGATACAACACGTGGTTTCTGGACTGCGAGATTGAGAAAATCGTCTTTGAATGGCGTTTATGGCTAAAATTTAATGTAAAAACAAAGGCAGCTCCAATAACATGGAATGTTTTTATCTTAATCTTTTTCAGCATTCTTTCCATACAAGATGGACCTCAATATTTCCCACCACTAATTAATAATCCTGTTCTGTCGATGCACAAAATTTGCAAAATCATTTTTGAACACCAAAAATCTATTTGACATCTCTAACAGAGAGATCAAAAAAAGAAAAAATATATATAGATACAATAAGTGGTGTATAATGTTATCAAAACAAAAAGATAGAGAAAAAATAATGTGTTAATGGAGTTAAAATTGTCCAACTTATCTCAAATAAAATTTTTGTTAAACAACTCTATAGTAGATGATTGGTATAATTAAGAAAATTCTACCCATCATCTTTAATTAATTACATAAAGAATATATAATATCATTCATCTATTATTAAGTTGTTTAACCCTATTTTTACTTAGAGTAAGTTAGATAATTTTGTGTTAATGGGGGTATAAATGTACTTAATTAAAGTTGTAAAAAGTAATTGCTCTAAACATTTATACAATTAGAACATAAAAATATAAAATATTTCTTCTTGCATAAATTGAAATTAATTTATGTATAAAATAATTTATAAAATACCTATCATTTTACTCCTCTTAATTTTATAAGTATTTATTGGTAATTAAATCGCTCTAAACAAAAGCTTTATCAAAATAAATAAAAGAAGAATAGAGTTAAAGAGGAATTCACAATATAGTAAATCAATAAGGATAAGATTAATTAATATTGAATCATTAAAAATAATATAACTTTTAAAGAAATTTCTGTGGATATAAAAAGAAAATAATAGTTATTCCAAAAGAAAAAAAAATTCTTAAAAATATAACAATTTTTTTATTTAAAAAATATGTCTGCTTTGTGTTATTTTTGTATTTTTAAACTAAAAACAGCTTAAGTAGGTGAGTTTCTTTTTAACCTAGTCATTTCTTTAGAATTTTTATGAGGCATCACATTGCTAGATGTAAAATAAAATTAGATAGTGTGATCCATAATGATTTTACCCATCATCTCGAACAAGATTGTCTTTAAGAGAGAAGACATGTGATTTATACCCAAAAAAAATTAAATATTGATGCACCCAAAGATTATAATAAAAATGTTTATATTATTAAAGTTGTCTCAAAGTTTAAGAATGAATAATCAATATTATGAAGTAAATACGCTAAAGTAATCATTAATCAATAGTGTAACTTATTAATGAATATATGTGTGATAATTAATTAATATATTAAATATTGAATATGAAATAAAAATAAATAAGCCCATTATTGTTTATTTGTCAGCTCATATAAAATGCCATATAAATATTCGTTAATTTTATGAATTAGTATTATCTTTTGAACATACATTATTCGAATAATTTTTAATCTATTCCTAATTGTTAACGTATAATCTTAAATAAATAATTAATATCTTATATTTTGAATTTGAATCTAACTTAATCATATAAAATTAATTTGTAAGATAAAAAAATTTATAATTTATATATTGTAATTTGATAACATCTCATAGGCCCAATAACAATTACTATGATAGACTCTCATATCATTTTAAAATTTAAGATTATGTCTAACTTAATTATATAAATTTAACTTATAAAATGATAATTATTCTCTTACTTATATACTTTAATTTTATCACATATCATTAGTTAATGTGAGATTTCTTATACAAATTTTCATGCTAAGGACTACACATCTCAAATGTAAAGGACGGAATTAGACATTTATTGGTGGTCCAATAATGACCCAATAATTAGTGGTCTAATCTATAGGTTCAACAAAAATCTTAGAATAGACTTTGTTATAATATTATATTTTAGGTTTATATCTAATTCAATTCTACAAAATTAATTGTCCCTCACCTAGACAATATAATTTGGGTCATATTGATGTGAAATCTCAAGCATAATTAGTTAATGTTTTCTTCATGGTGTTATTTTTAATTTATAGTTGGACATTTTTTTTCTAGACAATTTCTTGTTGGACATTCTTAACTATACTTTGGTTGATGAAAGCATAATTAATGTTTTTATCAAAGAAAAATTGTACTTAGAGGGGAATTTTTTTTCTATAAGCATAATTAATATATGTGAATAAGGTCTTGTTAATTAAGATAATTTTTTCTAAAATAATTTAGAGGAGAAAAAAATAAGAAGATAAAATAAATTAAAAATTTTCCATAAGTAAAAATCAACTTATGTACCTCAATTTGTTTGAAAGAGATTTTATAAAAATTAAGTACATATATATAAGTGATTTTAACTTACAGGAGAAACTCAATTTATTTTACATTTTTAATTTCTATATCTGTAAGATTTTATAGAGAAGTAGATCAAAAAAGGTGCAACATTCATTTACATTATGAAAATCTAACTAAAATTTGTATGTAAATTATTTAGAAGATCATTTTAAATCAAATATAACACCTAGCTTACAACAATTAATTTAAGAGTTTAATAGACATGTAACATTAAGATAAAGTTTTTTTATATTATCAATAAATTAAAAATCATCTTTGATATGAATTTTATAGTAGTTATTATAAAAGTTTTTCTTACTCCTATTATAAAAGTTAACATATTATATTTGATATTTTTTTATTAAATAATAATATAAAAAACTTTTTTATGACTTTGAATGCATATATTATTTATTCTTAATTAAGACTTGATAACATGTACATCAACTTTTGTCACCTATGTTTTCTTCCTTAAATTAGAAAGTTTGGAGCCCTGAACATCACAGAGTAAAGGTTATTTGCCACAGTACTGAAAAAAGGGTGGAATTAACCTGCACAGGTAAGGTAAAAAAGTGTTAAAGTACCTCTGAGCTTATGTTTTAAGAATGATACCATCAAAACACCCATTCTCCACTAGGCATGAATAAGCCACATGAACCTTTTTTTTTCTATTTCCTTTGATATATGATTGTTTGGGGATGAAAAAAGTTGTATCCATGTCCACAAGTTTAACTCATTCTCTCTTGACTTTTGGTGCAAAAAAATCTTTACAGAAGAATCTAAACATATTCCTAATGAAGTTAATGCTCAACTTGTATCCTTAAGGAGTCCACTCTCCCTCCAAAGTTTTTGCAACCCTGTTAGGCAAGACTCAATGCTTCTTCTTTTCCTAAAATGTAGCCAAAAGTCTCCTAAGTGTGTGTATATATATATATATATATATATATATATATATATTCCTCCTTCACATTTTCAAGGACAATATATATATATATATATATATATATATATATATATATTCCTCCTTCACATTTTCAAGGACAATCGAGGGTTGTTAGATTTCATCCTTCCAAGCTTTTTTTAGTACTTTTGATCATCATCATTTGTGATCCGGATAACTTCAAAACAAAATGTTCTTCGAACCCCTACTTTGGGGAAGACTCCTACACCGAAGAAACCTAGGGTTATGATCAAAGTGAGATCGACGAAGTACTCCTTCAAATGGCTTCAAGGAAAGCCATATACCACAACAAATTAACCATTCTTTTAATGTAATTTTTTTTCAATAAAGCATTTTACTCTACAATTAAGTTACAAAGATGTGGTGTTATTGTTCCCGATTTGGTTAACTCTTGTGTATTTTGCTCACTTAAGATGGAAGATTATAATAATTTTTTAACAAATATTAGTGTATTAAAATGTTAGTTTTGTTAGTAGAGGAGTTAAACCTGTGACTTTTTTTTCTTAACCATCCAATCTACCTTAGATCTTCTTTAATAATCTTTTTTATGAGTCATTTCTCATATCAGATTTGGCAGGCGATTTTTGCTTGACTTAGTTTTGATATGGCTCTTCCTCAGCATATCAAACAATTGTACAGTCAAATGGGTTGAATGAGGGGGAAAAGACTCGCAGGTTTAGATTTCTGTTTTGGCATGTCACATGTTGGTGCTTATGGAATCTACGTAACAACATTATTTTTAGAGATGGGTCTCCTGAGTTCATGGGTATTTTGACTCACATTAAGGCTCTATCTTGGCAATGGGTTTTATATAAATCAGGGGTTAAACCTGAAATCTTTTTTTCATCGTGGTGTACAAATCCATTAGATTGCCTATAGTTTTATTTTGTTTTGGAGATTGTCTTCAGAGATGTTTTGTATTGAAGGGCCTATAGCTTTGACTTGCTTTCTGTACACCTTGTCGAATATCTTTGTATAATATTTATTAATCTATATTATTTGGCTTTTTTTAATAAAAAAAAGTCCACTAGACCACAGTATCCATGAGACCACCAAAAGCATTCAATTTTGCTTGGTAAAAGGAGTTGCCTTTTTTTATGCCTTGGTATAGAATTTTATTAAAATCACCGATGAGGACTACCCAAAGAGATATTTTGGAAGAAGCACAAATTTACCAAATAGCTTTACACTACTAGAATGTTAGCTAATAGCGGAAATCCATTGTATACCGACAACCTATTGACGGTCTTGATCCCTCTGTAAAAGCTTCATCAATCAATTTTTATCGACGGTCTCAAAAAGCCCTTGGTAATTAGTGGGTTCTTTTGTCAGTAATTTGATCGTCGAAAACACTGAGAAAAAAATCAATGGTAATTTTAGTAAAAATATAGTGTATAACTTTATATATAGTGGGCTAAGTTGTCTATACTACAATTGATAAAATTTACTGTAATACAGACCGTTTAGCTCACTATAAATATCTGTTTTTTATAAAATAAATTACGAAATTACTTTTACATAATTAAATATATATTCATTAATTTCAAATAGAAATAATTTTAAAATAGTATTTGTTTATACATAAAATTAAACCACAAAATAAAATATTTCATGTAGATAGCTTAAATCATTCAAAACATAATATAATTCATATAACCATGAGTCAAGCAACAAGAAATGGAAACATTGACATAAAACTTCATATAAGTTTTGATGCTGTCATTTCAATATATACATATATGTGTGTGTGATAATACTGGACAAAGATCTTGCCAAATTTCTTCCAAAGATTTTCCCCTCTTCTAATGTATTACCTGTACCATCCAAACGACAAATCAAAGTATATTTGATACTCTCATGTGCATAATTTTGGGTACTGCTAGTACCTAAAAAAAGAGTACGTAGGGACTTGGCCTTAGCCCTTAATTATACCATAACTTTTACTAACTTATTCGCTGACAAAGGTTCATCAATGAATATATGATTAATGATTTTCTCCAATGTGTTTGACAATACAAAAACAGATTAGTGGTGAAGGTCCATGCTTTTTTGCTCAGAGGGTACATAAGTACGTAGCAGAAATTCACTTCTCTCCTGTTTATTTTTTGGTTGTTTCTGTGTTGTGTTATTTATGTAGTTGTATTAATATTTAATTTTGTTAATATTTAACTTTATAATTTAATTTTAAAACTGTGTAATTTTTAAGGAGTAATACAAAAACAATTAAAAAAAAAATAGGAGAGAAATCATATCCGTACTTAACTAACACTTTTGGAATGCAGGTTTGCATGGTTGTCTCGTGAGTCACGCCCCAGACATCATGCGTATTGCACCTTTACCGAAGTGGTTCCTACTTAGGGAATAGTTTTTTGGTTGGATCGTTGAAAGATTGTGGGTGGTAGCTAGGTGGGGTTTGATCATTGCGTCTCCTTTTTTGTTAGCTCTAAATCTTTATTTCCTTGGTCAAATAATTGTCTGTATTATTTCAATTTTTATCTGCATTAATTTATCAAGTTCTTGATTTTTGTATTTCCAAAACCATCAAAATGGTTCCTAGTTTGAACAATATATATATTTTCCTTCTTAATCGAGTCTATATTAGATATCCTAGAGTATCTGTTTTGAAGCTCACTGCCAACGTTTTGTCGATCATTAATGTTCTTTTCAAAGAAACAAGTATGTACTAGCAATGTTTTTAGATTGAACTTAAAATATGCTATGTATAAAACTATTTGGGATAATTTATTTTAGTTTATGTAGACCAGTATTTATGGTAAGAAGCACATCTACAAAGCTTCTGCCATTTGGATTTACACATACTCCTTATATCAAATTTTAAACACATATGTATATTTTCTTAGCAAAATTTATCATTTCGAAATGATATTTATTATCTTTCACCCTTTGTGCAGTTGCTAAACTCATAGAGGATGGAACAAAATTCAGCTTTCACAAATACTTAATTCAAGAATATAAGCTTATTTCAGTGCTCCATTAGCTATATTATTAAATGTTTTGTTTTCATTTTGCAACCTTCAAATATGCGTTAATCCCCTCCTTAATTATCTTCATTCTAACACTTTAATTGCTTTATATTTGATGTGTACATTGATCTTTAATTGCTATATCCACTCCCCACACATGGAAGTTATGAGTTTTAAATATATAACTTCATTTGAAGTTCAACTTAGATGTGTGAATAGGTCATCACCCACTCATTTATAATAAAACAGTTAATAAGGCTGATAAGAAAAAATATATTAAAAAAATTAAATTTTTACAATTTAAAAATCAAACAACATTACGTAATAGTTATTATCATAATTGAAAAATTATATATATATATATATATATATATATATATATATATATATATATATATATATATAGTTCTCATTTAATGACATTTATTCCTAATTCCAAATTTTTATTTTCTTATATTAAATTTACTTTCTATTAAATTGATTTAAAAGTATAAATTATTAATTAGTAAGTATTTATTCTTTAAATTATTTTAAATAATTTTTTTAATAATATATCATATGTATTATATTTTTAAATATGTATATTTAATAATTAATAATATTTTGAAATACATAATATATCAGTAGTATTTTAACATTATTTATTTATCAATATATTAAATTATATAAGAAAATATTTATCATGTGTATTTGATAGAATATATCAATTATTATAATTTGAATTATTTATAAATAATTAGTTATAAATAATTCAAATTATAAAATATATTTCATATATATACATATAGATTAAAATAAGTATCTTCAATGAAAGTGTTTTCATTTAAAATTTTAATTATAAAAAAATATTTTATCACAAATATGAAATATAATTTATATGTTTACAAATATTTCTTGTGAATTTAATTATAACATTAATTATATATCTAAAATTATTTGTTTATCATAAACTTTAGTTATATAAAATACATATTTGTTAGAGCTTTCTTTGTCCTCCTTAGAATCACCTTCTCCAAGCTCTATCTTCTTTAATAACCATTTAATATGTAATAACTTCCATGATCAAATAAAATTATTATTATTGGATCATAAGCTTCCTTGGGCTTTGGTCAAATATGATTGTATCAGTTAAGCTACATTGGACTTAGGTCAAACATATCACTTGAAACCATTTGAGTTTTATTGGTTAAACATCATTATATCACTTGGTTTATAGTAGGCTTAAGTCGAACATCATTGTATCATTTGGACTTGATGAATTGTGCTTCTTTTAACATTATTATATCACTTGGGCTTTTATTTATCGGGCTTGTGTCATATATAACTATCACTTATTAAACTAGGTTTGGGTCAAACACCACAATACCACTTGAGCTTCATAAGCTTGGTTCAAACATCAATATATCACCTGGTCTATATTAGGCTTGAGTGAAACATCGATCACTTAATTAAGATGACATTATTGTTTAGGAAATCTATATGTGAAAGAGACCATGTTGAGGTTGAATACTCTTGTGTCCAATTTGGATTTTATTAGAAGTCCAAAGATTTGTGTCCAATTACTTTGTCACAAATCTATACTCTCGAGCAACTAGAGACATGGTTAAATGAATTTATCAAATAAGAAGGTCTATGATCATGATAAAATCTTGCAATTGAATTCTTCCAACCATACATTAATTGAATTCTTTCAATGTTAATCAATTACTTATGTTTCTTAAGTTTGTTAAAAGGTTTTGATCAAATACTTACAACCATCTTTCTCTTAATTGAGTTTACCTGATAGTTCATTTTGACTAAGAATGATTATAATTCCTTTACTTTATTGTTGTTTTAATGAAATAATGAAAAATTTAATATCATATTCATTTTTTATGAGCAAGATTCAAAAGAAGAAAAATAGAGTGTTTTTGAGAAAAAATTATGCAAAAACTTGGAGATTGGGATAACTCGCTTAACACAAAACAGGCACAACGCGTCAAGCTCAGTGCGAGACTTTGTAAATTTTAAGTTACCTTAGGCCTATAAAACGAGTAGGAACACTTAGTCTAGCTCTTGATTGAATACATCTAAAGTTTGAACATCTCTCATGGGAGAAACTCTTCTTCTATTCCTCCCTTTCCTCCCTTTGCTTAGAGCCTGACAAGTTAAACTCCAGATTTTATTGTTCTTCTATATGCTTTATTGTTTATTGATTATGGTCAAATCACTCATACATGTATTGTTTAAGAGATAATGCATTGAAAAATGGTTATTTTCTAAAAATTAGGAAAGAACATCTAAATGAAATTATTACTAAAAATAAAGTGATATTTATTTAGCATGTTTTATGCATCTTTAATCTTAATATAATTTAGTGTTTTATCTTTGCAAATGAATTTGAGAGAAAAAATAAATAAATTAATTTTTTCATGCGAGAAACCAAAGATAGAATATCATAGTAAATGTAGGTAAAAATTGAGATACCATTAGATAGAGAAAAATTATTAACACTATTGATCTCAAACACACAAATAACTAAAATATAGATTGATAAATTATAATGAAAAATTAAGCATGACAGAACAATGTAACTGACTGAATAAACATAATTTCAATCAAGCAAAATTGGGGTTCATCCACAAAGTATGAACATCATAACCTTAGAAAGAAGGGTTTAGCTAACGATAAGGACATGCAAAAACAAACAAAATCTCAAATAATGAGAAAGATAGATGAAAGGGATTGGATTACATTTTCAAGTCTATGTAATCCTTGCAAAGACTCGGTTAAGCCAACTTTGTATTTTTTTCACAAATCCATCTTTAAGTTCTAAATGATGACATTAATGATTTTGAAACATATCTCTAAATTGTCTTTCATCATCAATTCAGGGTCTCGACCTCCTCTAAATGATTTAACATTTTTTCAAGACTCTTAAACATTTATCTTAGACAAACTAATAACAGATAGTGTGTTTTGCCAATGAAAGTGAGTTACAATGAATTGCAAATTGACATGAAAAATCTTTTAAATTACCATCAAAATCTCATTTATCAATACACATGCACACACACATTTTAACTTCGACAAAAACACCAACAACTTAATATTTATTTTAACATACATTTTAACTTAGATAAAATTAATTGCCGGATTAATATTTATTTTAACCAATGATAATTTACTCAAACTAGTTACTTATCTAAATCACAAGCAACTTATGTAAAATGAAAATCTATCTGATAGCAAATTTGATTGGGTTGCTTTAGGTTGATTTGGGTGGAATAATTGAATCATTGATTAAAATTTTTATATATTTTAAAAAATTTAAAAATAGAAAAAGAAAATCAAATACAATACAAAATATTAAATAAAAAATATCATTTTCTACCATTCATAGTTAAACTAAAGAGAAGCATTGATGGAATGTCTAATAAAAAATAGTGTCTAAAAATTATTTCTCTATATGTATTAATGAATCATTTATAATATAAAATTATTGTTGCACACTCAATTATAACCTACTAGAGATTTAATAATATATATATATATATATATATATATATATATATATATATATATATATATATATATATATATATGTATGGTAATTATATGTGATAGAATGAGAGATAAAGAAAAATAATAATATTAATAAAATATATAAAATGGTGAAGTGTTCCAATATAATTCCTCTTCATAATATATAGTATATTCTACCAATATACATGACGTTTATGAAGATGGTTCAAGACATGTCTTAAATCTCAGAACCCTAAATAGTGTTAACCATGTCACATACTTGAAACAAGCTAACCTTTTTCTACATTGGAATTAAAACAACATGAATTTTTCTAAACAAAAGGGCATCTATTAAGATAGAGGGAGAATAATATATCTCAACGAATCAAAAGAAACCCGCAGTAGGTCCATATCCTCCCATTCCAATGTTATCAAACCCATGGTGGCGCATCATGCTCCCATCATGAAACATGAAGTTCTGAAGCATGGGTGGCTGAATCAGGTGTGGGGTGAACACCTGCGGAGCTGGAAGTGGGTGTGGCTGATGCACAAGGTTGGAATTGGAAGAGGAAGAAACCCCGGGGAAAAATTGAAGAGTTGGGTTTGTAACACTCTGAAGCATAGCCCTATCGACAAGGCGCGCAACCTGCTTCTTCATCTCCTCCAACGCCGCCTTGAACTGCTTCACTTGGGCCATACTCATCCCATCCACGGGCCGTGCCCACCACATCTGGGCTTGGGCTTCCTTGTTCATGAGATTGAGCTCATTGGTGCGCTTCCTCTCATGGTCAAGCTGGTTGTTGATCTGAGTGAGTTGTACGTTGAGGTCATGCACGTGGGCCATGCGGTGGGCCTCGATGATCTGCATGGTGCCGGAGTCCGTCGGTGGGGGCCGTGCGAGATAGCGGTCAATGACGGCATCCACGTTGGGGTGGCCAAAGGAAAACACCTTCTGACCAGGAGAGAAAACAACGAGCGCCACGTCAGTACCACAGAGAGTGCAAAGCTCACTGGCTTTCTTGAAAAGCCCGTTGCGGCGCTTGGAGAATGTGACTTGAAGGTTGCTCTCGTTGCTCATTTTCTTCATCTCGATCTTTTGGCGGCCACGGCTTTTCTTTGGGCCAGACATGATGGGAAGAGAAAGAATATGAGAAAATGAAAAAAACACTATAAACTTGGGGTAATGTTGTTACAATATTGTATGGCACATACAAAAGTGGCAGAGTGAAGGGCACAATTTATACACATTTTTGTGTCTCTGTGTCAATGGATACATTCGAAAAAATACGCGTCCCTTGAGACGACTCAAATGTACACCACTAGTTTTCCTTTTGCTGAATTGAGAGATTCTGAAAATCCCCTTTGCATGGACTATATGGAAGGAAATTTAATGTAAAAAGAAAGCATTCATGTTTTATCTTAATCTTATTTAGCGTTTTCTCAAATAAGACGTAACTTTTCATATTTTCCCAGCTGTCACGGATGATCTCTTAACCTTGTTCTGGTGAGATAATTAACCTTCTGAATAAGCATTCATACAAAAAGAAAATACAAAGATTTAAAATAAATTAAGTTTATCTTATTAGTTAAAATTAGTCTGTGTATAAGAAAATTTATAGAATCTAGCTCTTGTTTAGCCTTTTAATTTACTCTTTTTTATAAGTGTTAATTGATATATTTATCCAAACAAGACTCTTTTTCTTTTTAAAAAAATGTTTAAAAGAAGAATCTAGTTAAAAGGCATTTATAATATAGTAAATCATAAGTAATTCGATTAATTAATATTGTGTCATTAAAAAGAATTAAACTTTTTAAAAAATGTTTTGGATGTATAAAAAGAAAATTTTAGTTATTTCCAAAAGATTTTAAAAAAAACACATGAGAACAAATTCTTTTTGTAAACATTAAAATTCTCAATTGGTCCCGAAATTGATTGAAAATTTTCAAGTAGGTTTCTAAACTAAAATAATTATTAATTGGATCCCACACTAAAAAATTAGGTATTTAGAATTAGTTTATGATAGGTTGAAATCGGAAATAAAAATGACAATTTATAATTAGTAGTTTAGGGGCCTAGTTAACAAATTTTAAATTGTTCAAAGATAAGTTGAGTAATAACTAATTTAACCTTCTTTAAATGACTACTTTTTTAATTAAAAAAACACAGAAGTATGTGAGTTTCTTTTAATCAAGTCATTGCGTTAGAATTTTTATATAAGGCGTAATATTGCTAGGTGTTAAATCAAATTATATAGTGAGCACGCCAAAACTAAAAAAAATGGTGTATTTAATTATAATTATCTAATAATTTAAGAAGTAATAGTTAATATTCTGAAGTAAAAGTGTTAAACTAATTAATCATTGATCAATAACATGTGAAATACAAATAATACATAAATAGTCTTTTTTTTACAGAAATAGATATTAATTTTAAATTCATCATTATCTTTCAAACATACAACTAACAAAGTGCAGTATAATTGGTAAATAGTTGGATTTTTTTGAAACAAGGGATTTGATTCGCTAGTCATGTATATGAAAAATATTTTAGAGAAATAAAACATAATTTGGTGATATTTGCGTCTTAAAAGTTCGGTCTTATAATTTTTTACTATGAGAATATATTATTTTTTGAAAAATAAATTCAAATTTACATTATTCCAATCATTTTAATCAATTATTTATCCTCGCTGTATAATCTCAAATAAATAATTTATGAGTTTATTTTTTCTTCGTCGTGTTATCTTAATTTGTTGTTGAATAAAGTTAATTCTTTCATCAAACAGAAGTTGTGTGCTAATCTAATATGTATAGGTTTTCTGTCAAAAAAATATGTACAGATTTTATTTGGATAAATTTCTCCCTATTACATATAAAAAAGAAAATAAAATGTAAAAATAAATTAAACTTTTCTCATTAGGTAAAATTAATTTTTTTACGGTAGGTCAAATTAACTTCGCACATCATTTTTTGAAGAATTTAAATGAAAGAACTTCTAGTAAAATTAAGTACATAATTAAGTTGATTTTAGCTTATAAAAAAACCATTTTATTTTATCTTTTTATTCTTTTTCTCTTTTAGTGTTTATAGAAAAGTTTGTTTAAACCAAACTTGTTAAATTAACGTTTCTTCCAAACTTTTTTCTCGTTATGATATAGGGTAAGTGACTATGAGGCAATAACTCATATGTAAGAGCTGCATTCGTTCACGTTATCCAATCTAACTAAAAGTTGTAAGTAAAATATTTAGTAGAAAATACTAAATAATAAATATTTTTTAATATTATAAAGAAATAACAAGTAATTACATTTTTTTTAACTAAAACAACAATTGTTTCAACATAGAGGAAGTATTAATATTAATAAAAACAACAACAAAAAATAACTCAAACAAATATAATACGGTACTGATAAAAAAAAAACAACTATTATATTATATAAAAGATAATCGTAAAATATCAACTTTGTATTCTTGTAATATATATAAAGATGCAATTACTAAAGACAAAAATCAACTACTAAAAAACTATTTTTAATTTAACCAACATATTCAAGTTCGAGTTAAGGGAAATGCTCCTACAAGAAGGTTTTCAAACTAGATTTATGTTTCAGAAACAGCAATACAAGTTGAAAAATCTTAAAATCAGATTTTGATACATATTAAAACTTGAGTATTTACAAATTGGTTTTGAGAAGCAACTTTAATTTCATGGTTAACTTGGTGTGTACCTTACTATTCTATATTATATCCAAGTTTGAAAATGGGTTTTCTTTCTCCTAATAACCAACTTCTGACACCCAAGAAGAAGTTTGAGCAAATAATATCATAAGCGTATATGTTTTATATGTTTTTGGGTAGAAAAAGACATTATTTGTCGAGGGTCAATATTATTTGTCAATAGAATTTAAAATTATTTTTCTAATTTTCATGTATTCCAAAATTTCAAACTAATTATTTTTCTAAATATCTTATGATTTTCACCCTTAAACTTTGTAAGAGAATAACATAGGCAACAAAAGTTGATGTGCATGTTAACAGGTCTAATTAAAAAAATATATATTTTAAATTTAAGAGACTAAAAAAAGTACATATTTTAATTTAGGAGGAGAACACCGTAGATTCACTACTTCTAACCATACTTTTATATTTACCAAAGAACCAAACTCAAAATTTTAATTTAAGTTAATGATTGATGATTACTTTAACACATTTACTCAATAATATTAATTATTACTTCTTAAATTATAAGATAACAAATAAAATAAACCACTTTTTTAATTGGGTGCATCACAGTATTTGATTTAACACCTAGCTAAAAATGTTATGCTTTACAAAAAAAAAATGTTAGCGACACTGTATATCTTTGGTTAATTATTCAAAAAGTATTATATTTTTGAAGAGTAAACACAGTTTCATGTATATGTTTGGTTACTTTTGAGTGCAATTAAAATTTGGCTTGAAAACTCAGTTTTTTAGAAGGAAAACTTAGATTGTTTTTGCAAACTTAAAGGTTTACAAACTTTAAATTCAAACGTGCACATTCTCTTTAATTTTACACTCTCTGTGTGATTCTAACACAATGACTTGGAAGAAAAAAACTCACCTATTTTTGCTGTTCTTTTTTGTTTTTTAGAATAAAACAAAACAAAACAAAATCTTTTTTTTTTTAAAAAAGTATGTTCAGATCTGTTTTAAGACTTTTTCCTTCAGAATAGATAATATTTTCTTTTTATATCTGCAACAATTTTTTAAAAGTTATATTATTTTTAATGATGCAATATTAATTAATCGTATCACTTTTGATTTACTATATTATGATTAATACCTTGTTAACCAGATTATTCTTTTAAGCATTTTTGTAAGAAAATGATAAGGACGTTGTTTAGATAAATTGCTCAATAAAAAAACACTTGTAGAAGAAGAATAAAAGGTTAAATGAGGTAATTTTTATAAATTATTTCATGTATAAGTTAATTTTAACTAATAAAAAAACTCAATTCATTTTATTTCATACAAGTTTTTTATTTGAAAGTTTATCTAAATATTAAGAAGATTTTTTTTTATTCCCTAGTTGTATCATCCTTTAAAAACTTAACAATCCTGTTTTAAAGTATTGTGAGACACTAATTGGAACTTTGTGAAAAACTTGCTAGCCCTCCCATTACATTCAACAGTTCATGATGGGAAATATCCGGTTACGTCTTATATGAAAAAACAGTGAAAAATTAAGATTAAGATAAAACATGAATTGTTCCGAGAGTGGCGTACATTTGAGTCTCAAGAGCCGCTTATTATTTCGAATGCACCCATTCACAGAGACAAAATGTGTATATAAATTGAACCCTTCACTCTGTCACTTTTTATTGTGCCCATATAATATTGTAAGAATATTACCCAAAGTCTATAACGTTTTCTTCATTTTCTCATATTCTTCCTCTTCCCACCATGTCTAGCGCAAAGAAAAGCTGTGGTCGCCAAAAGATCGAGATGAAGAAAATGAGCAACGAGAGCAACCTTCAAGTCACCTTCTCCATGCGCCGCGGCGGGCTTTTCAAGAGACTCTCTGTGGGGCTGATGTGACTCTCGTTGTGTTCTCGCCGGGAGAAAAAGTTTTCTCCTTCGCCCACCCCAACGTGGACGCCGTCATTGACCGCTACCTCGCGCGGGCCCCACCCACGGACTTGTCGGGCGCCATGCAGTTCGTGGAGGCCCACCGCATGGCCCACGTGCGTGACCTCAACGAACAGCTCACTCAGATCAACAACCACCTCGACGCCGAGAGGAAGGGCGCCGATCGACGAGCTGAATCTCGAGAAGAAGGAAGCCGAGGCCCACCTGTGGTGGGCCAGGTCCGTCGAAGGGATGAGCATGGCCCAAGTGAAGCAGTTCAAGGCCGCATTGGAGGAGATGAAGAAGCAGGTATCGCGTCTTGCTGATAGGGCTATGCTTCAGATTGTTACAAACCGTACTCATCAGTTTTTCCCTGCTGGGGCTTCTTCCGCTAATTCCTCTTCCAATTCCAACCCACTGCCACCAACGATTCAGAACTTTATGTTTCATGATGGGAGCATGATGCGTCACCATGGGTTTGATTATGGACGTAGTGCAGGTTTCTTTTGATCCATCCTTGAGATATGTATTATCTCTTCCCTGGATCCTTTTTGTTTTCTTTTTAAAAAAATTCATGTTGTTTTAATTTCAATATAGCTAGTTTAGTTCATGTATGTGACATGGTTAGCACTGATTAGGGTTCAATTCGGATATATATTCCAGACATGCCTTGAACCAATATCATCAACGTCATGTATTATTAGAATGCATTCCCTTTAAATTTTATCATTTTCTCTGTTATGTAGTATGTAGTTGGGACTGTAGTGTTGTAGTTTTGTTTGAATTATTTAAATAAAGGGCTTCTTATTTGTTTGAATTATTTTTTATTTTGGTAAAAAAAAATGAGTTAATTTTAAATTATATATGATTATTCAAACGGATTTTAGTTTTTTTTTTGGAATTTTGGTAAACGCATACACCCGATTTTGGGTGGTGTAGGTGGATGAAAACAGAGGTTAAATAAAGTCATAAAGAAAAGAAAGAGGGAGAAAGAAAGTAACAGTGAAAAATGATATAATGAGGGGGAAAAATAGATAAGAAGTAAATGATGTAAAAGAAAAAGATTTATAAGAAATAAAATAAAGCGAAATCATTTTTACCTCTCTTTAAATAAAAGTATAACATTTTTCTCAAAAAATAAGTATAACGTTTTCAGGAAGAAAAAAAATAGCATTTTGAAATTATGAAAATCTATACATTTGGTGTTTGAGAGTTGGTTGATATGCAGAAGAAGCAGTTGTGTGTTCACGGAAAAAAAAAATCAGTAAATATGTTATGAGATGTGTATCCAAATGCATTATCAGTATTTTTATATCTTTTTATTATAAAAGTTAGAACAATTGATTTTGAAAAAAATTATTTAAATCATTAAATGTAATTATAATTTTTTAAAAAATGATTTTGAATATAAACTTTACATTAAAATGTATATATTGGATGAGAAATTAATTTTGGATATAAACCTCTTACGAGATCAACAAGTAGTTTAGAGTGACGGTCCATCTGAGATTCGAATCTTATAAAAATAATTGAAATAAAAAAATCGAGCTAAAATGATAATCAAGTTCTCCAATACAGATTAATCATCATCAAAATTAAGAGATACACCATACTAATAACAACATGATAAAAAAAATTCTCTTATCATCATGCTCTTAATTTCTCAATGAAGGTTCAAGATATTCCAACTTATAAAGTGAAAAAAACAAAAAGGGAGGAGATGATGACGAAGTTGAATCTATACTAAAATGGACAAAAAAATATATTAAATCATTTACACAGAAATTGATTATAGTTTATATATGATAAAAAAATATAATTAGAATAAATTAATGGTGTAAAATTTGTCTCCCAATTTATAAACGATTATAAATTATACACCATTATTAGGACAATGTCTTAAATTTCAGTAACAAAAATAAATAAGGATAACTTAATAATACAATTTTATATATATATATATATATATATATATATATATATATATATATATATATATATATATTACATACTAAAGCAATTTACTTTTAATTTCAAATTTATATGATGCTATATTTGAAGAGTTGCACCGATAGCTCTCATTGTCCATATATAAAAATAAATAAGTAAAAAGTATTGAAAGAGTCACGTCTATTCTATTGCAAGACAACCTCTCTCTCTCTCTCTCTCTCTCTCTCTCTCTCTCTCTCTCTATATATATATATATATATATATATATATATATAATGTGAATTTATACAATATTTAGTTAGACTCAAAGTGAATAGATTTTTTAATAAGTATACTTATAAAAGAAAAAAACACAAATATAAATACATTAGTTTTTTCATAAATAAAATCAATTTATATACTTTAATTTTATTAAAAAATATTTCATTTAACTTTTTAAAAAATAGCAAAAGAATGCACTTTTGACATGCATGATTCGACAATTCTTACTTTTTACAAATTATTTAACTTTCAAATTACTTTATACAATATCTTTTAGATAATTTTTTTATAAATTAATTATTTTTTCAAAGATAAATCTAAAGGAACACGTACTTGGACCAAACTAAGTAATTATTTTTTCAATGAAGTAATTTGTTTAATTTAATCTGCTCGTTGTTGGACCAGACTAAGCCATTGATAATCCGTAGGTGTAATAAGGATTGTCAATAGTAAGTGACACATGATAATTTTTTTTCTTTTAAAAATATAATTTATAAATTAATGGTTCAAACAAGAATCAAATTTGACTTTCATATTATTAACACAATTTTCTAACTAAATGAGCTAATAGAGTAATTATGTTATGAAATAATTAATGTCGTTATATATAACATTAAAATTTAATGTATATTTAATACATATATAAATTTACATAATAAATTTTGTGATAATTATTTTTTATCTAATAGTTAATTTGTTTACATATATAAATTGTAAAAAAAATTCATAAATTTAATAAAAATTTAGATATGTTAAAAAATATCAAATTTGTTTAATTATCAATTGCTTTAATAAACATCTAAATACACCATTCAATTAAATATCATATTTATTTAATTTTTAATCACGATAATAAACATCCAAATACATCATTCAATTAAATATTAAATTTGTTTAACTATTAACTATTATAATAAACATCTAAATACAACAGTTAAATATCAAATTTTTAATTATCAAATTTTGTAAATAAATTAAATATATAAAAAAATTATAATTTTTAAAAAATATAAAAACATACAGATTGACAATTCGTATGGTTCATAGGGATTATTAATCCATATGTTTCGAAGAAAAACCACTAAACTTCACCGTATATTCATAAATAACGCACGTACACCACCAACGACAACAAACACTCACAAAAGAACGCTAACGGAAACAAGTTATATTAAAGGAGTGTAGTTTTACAAAAAACAAAAGCACTGCAAAAATGAAAAAGCTAATTTTCTATTTATAACCAAAAATACCCATAAGGGCATTTTTGATATTTTGGAAAACTGTTGGGTGTACCAGCAAAAATGCAGGGTGCCCCAAGCAGTCCCCTAACTTGTTCTGTAGGCTTGAAGCCCTGAATGTGTCAAAGCCCATTGCCGGACACATTGTTCACCGATAAGCACCGGAATGGTAATTGGTAAATCACTGAAGCTACAATGCAAATCAATCTATTTTTTTAAAGCGTGAAAAATATAATATATTTATACAAATTATGTAATATATGAGCCCTTTCCTATTGTACTTGCACAATATACTTATAAAAATATTTACAAACATTAACAAGTGAGAAATATATTATTATAAAGGAACAAGTGGTAATTATTTAACCCACCTCATTATTTGTTTGTTTAATGTATCGCAAGTGCATTTCAGATTGGGCAATCTGTAATACAATTGAACGCAAATTATGTTATTTATGTGAAAAATATATCTGACATTGGATTAATATCAAATATGCTTGCATGATCTTGCAATTACAGAATATTATCTCGTCAAAATTTAGGAACATGTATATCCTTTTTAGGCCGTTGAATAAAAATAAACAAATCTGAAAAGGTCATAAATAAACTATTCGGAACTTTTACTAATGAAATTTAAATCTTAGCAGTTATTTAGCACCACCAAAACTTTCATTGATTTGGATATAAGCATATATTATAACTTACAATAAAGGCATTTTCGCTCATTATTGAGAGGGAGAAATTAGACAGACCCTATTTCGACCTTTTTCAACATTTTGGTGGCTTCATTGAAATTCCATACTAATTTGCATAAATTTTTAAGAAAGCCACCAGCAAGAACAGCCCTGTTCAATGGATCTACTAACCTGCTCTAGTTTAGGCAGCAAGTTTCTTATTACTACATTTACTCTCCACTAGGCTAAGTAGAAAATCTGTAAATACGTGCTCATAGCCTGGCATTTTTCCATATCCTGCAGTTGGTAAAACCGTTAAAGATAAAGTTCAGCTTTGATGTAAATCATCAAAAATCAAAATCACTAACATGTCAAAAAAATATAAACAAACTTTGATGTAAACCAAATAACCAGGATAACCCAGTGGACAAATGCAAAATAACCAACGTCATGTTCTTGTACGAATATATGGCTTGAGATAATGTTAAATTATAAATGTCAAATCCGTAATCCATAAAACATCGTGATAAAAATATTCTGACTTCTTCAAGTTTTATTTACATAAATTCTATTTCTTATTATAATACTATGACTGACTAGAGCTAGTTCATTTCAGGAATGTAGTTCAAATTCAATTATCTTGGCCGTAATTAAGCAACATACAACATACAGTACACGAAATCAAGAAACACGGTTTTTTAAAATTCTACAACACTGGAAGAAGCTCACAAGAAAGAGTACGAAGAACTAGCGCACCACATTAAGTTATGCAACAACACAATCATATCATAGACTAATGGGACAAGTTATACTTGCCAGGAAAGTAGTTGATGTCGATGACGTAAAACACATCCTTGGTTCCATATTCTCGAATCATATCTATGTTGAACAAGTGGAGTCCCTAGAGACAATTTAGTTTTAGTATATCATCTGAAAATGAAGAATGACTAGAAATGGAAAAAAAATAAGAAATGACAACAATACCAATCTATGACGGAGCTCCCTTGCAAGCCTCTCCAATAAAGGTCTTGGTGGATGTTCTGTAACAAAAGTGTCACAGTAGAAATCAGCCACTAGTTCCAGGCTTTAACACCAAAGCAATTAGATGCATTTAGTAACTCAAACAATCACCAAACTACATTAAAGGCCTCTTGAAAGATGGAGGGGAAAGAGGTAGTGGTTGCAGCACAATGGGATTCACTCTGTAATGAGTCAATATACACGATTTAATGGTCTCAACCATTCAGTAGGCCTTTATAAAGCTTTAGAAGGGACATTCATATCAAGTGGGACGTAAAAGATATAACAATAGTCGATAACTAAGAACACCACACCATTGGCATATCCAAATATTGGAAAAATGAAGGAGAAAAATGAAAGGTAATAGAATTGCTTTTAAAAAAATGTTTCACTTTTTGTGATGGTGGGCGAAGAGTAGTCTCACCAGCGATATTAGGATCTAGATCAGCATCATCTGCAGAAGCGGCTGCACATGAAACTCTTGGAAAACGGAATACACCAGCAACTTTTGATAGTTCACGCTTACTGATGTTAGGAAGAGAGAAACGCCTCACAACCTTTATGGTTTCCCCAACAATGTAAATCTTAAAGAGAAGACCACCTGTATTGTCAACCGCAAACCCCAAAAAACAAATTAAAGAGATAGATAACAATCTAAATTGAACACAAAAAGATCATGGTCTATGGATCAGTTCACAAACCATGATTGACAAACTCCTGTAGAACCAGTGGAGGTTCAACCGCTGAAAGAGAGAATTCATCATAAGCAAGAAATAGTTCATGTGACTTTGCAGTGCCATCAACAACTAGCGGTTTTGCAACTGAAAAATACAAAAAAGAAAAAAGTAAGATTTTTAAGATACATATAATTAAACACAAGAGATGACCAGCATTAGTCAACTAACTAAATACAAACTTCAGCTGGTAAAACATAACATTATAGCAGTATATCTGAGCTCGCAAAACATAACATTAAATAGATACAAACAACTGAACAAGGTTCTTTAAAGTCCATTCAAATATTCTGAGCTATTTTCATTTGAAACCATCAATGCAGAGGTTGAATGAACGCATGCCAATCATGTGGCTTAAATGGAAATTTAGATCCGTCCCTAGAAATAATGAACAGGGGAAGAAGATTAAACAGAGTTGCATACCTAATGGCAACTTCATCCCAGCCTTAGTGACTTCATAAGGGATACTAGAGGGGTCTTTCTCTTTTGTGATAACTAGCTGACGTGGAACACCAACCTTGCCTGAAAAACAACAGTAGTTAATGTACTATCCTGAAACTTTCAGTGGGAGTTTTTATTGTTCTATTCTAGTAAATTGAAGTAAACAAGTTACCATGACAATCAGATAAGTTCAGATCCAACACATCTTGCAGCATGGATTGGCGATTGTGTAAATGTTGGATTGCATCCGGAGGATCAAGGACAGTTACCTCTGGATGTTTTTCCCTATAATCCTTCAAAATTAAAAAAGGAAAAAAAAGATCCAATTAGCTCCACCAAAATGAAAAAAAACTTTAAAAAGTAGTTATAAAGCATGAAACAATCACCAATTACGCATTTTCAGTTAGCTATGAAATTGTAGCAAAAAAAAGGCCAATATTGTAATTTATCATCTCATTAAACTGTCAAGCAAACCTTTTTAGGAGACGGAAGAAACAAAAGATAAACCTTTTTATCATCTCATTTGGTGTGTAGCATTATTGGCTTTTAACCTATATGAAAATTGATTTCCATGCCATAATACCGTAGTAGTGAACTATTTAAAGAAACAGCATTTTCAACTAAGAAACAAAGAACCAAATAGCAGATAGAGATAATAATCCGTTCTTTGGGCAACAAACTCCAGCCATGCCTAACTAAATTATTTAGATTAATCACAAAAGTAAATCCTCACTTGTTTGAACACTTGGGGACTGATTTCAACTATCTGATCATGATTCATGATGAGGAGAGCATGAACTCTGCAATTATGTCAGACAATAATAAGCTTTTAAGAATCCGGAAGATTTGGTTGTCCAGACCATCACCCCACTTCATGCTTAATTCCCAGACTAAGGATACTAACGATTTTCATGCAATGTCACGAATTTGTGTTTGTGTAACGAAAAATAAGAAAGCAACACAAGACTGCTATCACAATGTGAAAGTGGTAGAAATGTCAGAAGTTTACAAACCTCAATAATCTCACGCCAAACCTCCCCGGACAACTGGAAAGAACAAATTGCCAGTCAGATTATATTAGAGAGAAAAGGGAAACAGAAGTAAATCTTACAATGCTAATAGCCTGTTATTGAACCACAAATTCAAAAAAAAAAAAAAAAACCATAAATGAAATCTCCACAGAAAAAAAAAATCTTATATGAAGAATTTCAAACGTTAATAATGATAAAATGCTGAAAAAATGCCACAGACCTTATGCAAGATAATATCAAAAGGACCTTGTTCTGGTAGTGGCTTGTTTAGATCAATAGCAACAAAGTTTATCCCCCTGTTCCTGCATCATACATATTTTTACGCATCACTATTATGTATTAAGAGTGTCAAGATAGTAGCAAACAAGTTTATTAGTAGTTTTATTCAGATATAATGCCAACCAAAAATTTATTTCATGGTAATAATACATAGACAAGACATAAATGATCAAAATTTGTTTTACCTCAAACTAATCTTGATTATCCAAGCAAGATTAAATCTTATCATGTCTCACACTCTTACTTGATATATATAAGGAGAAATAGGTTTATTGGTTTACACTAGTAACATTGATCCAATAAATAGCTTTAATGTGATATGATTTTTATCGATCAAACCTTTGAATTATAACAACCTGTTTTGGAAAAATTGAACAAAAATAAGAGTATTTTTATTTTCATATATTTCAAAAGTAGATATCAAGCTAATCGTCATGTAAACTAATGATTGCTAAAAAAATATAGGATCATCAATGTAAACTTTATAAAATCTGTCCCTAAGATGGAACTTTCAACTCTGAGAAAGGATCTATTTTTACCGGAGTAAGACAAAATAATTACTCTTACACCATTGCATAAATTTTTACAGGATAATTTCATAAAATCATTCATTAACTAGTTACTACTTCACTGATATAGGTCAAGATTAACACTATTTTAAAATATATGAAAATAATAATCATTAAATGATATTTTCATTGTTTAACATTTACAGAACTTAGGTAATGAACAATAATTCAATTTAACCGACAAAATTCACAATAATATTGAATGGAGTATTATGCAGAAGCTATACTGACGTAATTCAATTTCCTCTAATTCTGAATCTCTGATGCCCAGTTGGCAGCAGTCTTTTCAGTGAACAGACAACAGACTACAACATTTGTGGACAATATTGTAAATTTAACATTCCAGAGAAGCAACCAATGTGAATTAATTTAATTAAGAATACAAAACCAAGTACTAAGATTTGACCTTGGTTGTCCATGTGGACAACTCCAAAGGAAAGTAGGGCATAAGTGTTGGAATATTCCAATTTAAATTAGAATTGAGAAAAGCCCAAGACATAGCAGATACACATAAGCAAAATGAGCAAGTTTAAAATAAATTTAAGAAATAACAAAAAAAAAAAAGAAAGAAAAAAAAATAGATTGCCCGGGTTCGACTCACGACAGTGATAGCCATTAGACATGGTGCAAAAATTGCTCCACCATTACATTACACACTAAAAAGGCAAAGACACAACGTGTGGCTGTGAACCCCACCACTGCAAGCATAAGCCACTTTAGCTCTAAACAATCAAAACGCGAAATAAGTTACAAGATCAAAACAAGAAAACCAAACAAAACCCAAATATAAAATAAAAATGAAATAAAATAAAATAAATGACCCTTGTGAATATGCATGCAGATGAAGGTGAAGGGAAAAATAGTTGTTACCGTGCGAGACCGGTGAAACTTGGCTGCAGAAAGCTCTTTTTTTTCTTGGACGTTAAAGCGTAGCCAACGACCACTTTCTGCGACGAAAACGTCGTCGTTCCCGTTTGTTTCTCCTCTTCTTCTTCTTCTCCGCTTGAGATTTCACCGTTTAGCCTCATCCTGGGACACCCCAGAAACTCCTCGTTTGAAAGATCAAATCTTTTGCCCTTCTCTGCCTTCAATTTTCGCGCGGGTGGGGTTCTCAATTTCGGAATATGCAAATCGCGCGAGAAGGAACGGAACAGAGAAGGGAAAGAGAGAAAATGTGTTATGATTTGAGGGAAGAGGAAGAGGATTGGGTTTGGGTGTAATTGTGGAAGAAATGAATGGAATGAGAAGAATATATAATGATACAATAGTGTTGTGTGATGGTGTCAAGCCAAGGTTTGTTGGAACTCTTTTCTCTCTCTCTCTCTCTGCTCTCTTATCCATTTGTCACTTTTGCCCTTTGTCTGTCAGGTTTATTATTTAATTGGTTTGTTGGTTGGTTGGCATGCTCTGTGGAAGTCAAAAGATTAAAACTTTATAAATAAACACCTGCCCTATGGGGTTCGGCCTCAGGGTGAGATAAATGTTACTACTAATTTTTATTTTTTTAGACTGCGTGTAAATAATTTTATTCTGATCGACTTTTCTCTTTCTAAGTTTAGTATTTGAGTATTTTAAGGTATTATATATTTAATACCTTGAGCTTCAACTTACTTGTTAAGTTAGAATTATTTTAGATTTATTAATTCATGTGTTTGGTGTATATATATATTACTACCTTTGATATTATTCACTCCTTTTTATAGTAAGTGTTATTTTAGGATTTTTTATACAAATAAAAATGAAAAATAATAATAATTTTATAAAATTAACTACATTATTCATTTTTACAAGGAAATAAAATGATACAACACAAAGTTAATTAAATAAGTTAATTCTAATTAATAATATCATAACTTTTAAATTTTATTTCATAAATATCCATAAAATCAAATGATTTAAGTGGTAGTAATATTTAATGACATTTTTTTAAATTTAATGACATTTTTTTTAATTTAAGAAATATTTTTTAACCAATAAATGAACATCTCATTAATAGAATTTATAATAAATTAAAAATATAAAAAATACTAACATTTAATATATTTGAAGTGACACTACTATTATATTTCTTATAATTATGATTAAAAAAATTGCCTATTTTATTTTTTTATAATAAAATTCGGAAGTTGTATTTTGGTAATAAGGGAGTCATGTTTGCTTGTTATATATAATTATATTTTTTTAGAGAGACCTAAAACACAATTTATTCTATTTTATGTCTATAATCAATTATTTTCTATTATAAAAGATTGAATAAATTTTGTAATATTTTTATAACTATGGAAGCATGTTAAATTGATAATTACATTATATTTTTTAGAAAAATGAAAGAAAATTTTAACGATATAGAGATTTTCAGATAAAATAAAAAATAATAATCAAAGTATTTGAATCCGTCAAAAAATTATTAAAAGATACTATGGTAAATGCATGCTTAATAAATAATTTTTTTTTATAGAGGATAAATGCTACCAAATATACATAATTCTTCACCAATGATTAAACTTGAGAGATAACCGTCTATTTTTAGTCGGGACATCATAATATTACTGTATTATTTATAGTCGGCATCTTTCTTTGTTCACCTTTCCATAAATAAAGGAAATGAAGTTTTTGGAACACCATTCTTACAATTAAAATGAGATTTTTTTATTTTAATTAAAAAAACATTTTTGAGATATAATAATAATAATAATAATAGACGTGATGGGGGAAGAGGTAACAAAAACAAATAATAGAACAATGTACAGTGGAAACAAATTTTCTTAATTTTGAAGAATATGTGAGGAATGCTAACAATTATATGACAGAAAATAAAGCAACATAAACTTAGAAGAGTATTTGCAACTCATGCCTCTCAGGTCAATATTCTTTTTTCACTTGCCAGCAAAGAGTATTTGCAGAAGATTTTGAGAATAAGCTTAAAGTTAGACCAGGTAAATGCGTGATTTGGGGGCCAAACTCTACATTACCGATTCCAACTTGACATTCTCAGACATGTATGTATGGGATGGGAGAGTCAAATTTGTGACGTTGAAGCATCTAATTTAACAGACAATTGAGCCTTGTAAAAGCCTCTCCTAAGTATATGTGCTTAAGTCGAACATCAAGTCAACTCATTGAGACATTGACATTGATATCCTTTATTATTTTGTTATATTTTATTACTATTTTTTTTTAAAAAAAATAATCTAAGTTAGACTTAAAGCCAATCTTTAATAAACAATATTTTCAGTTACCTTAGGACGCGACTTAGAGATTTGCGAACTTCTTGATCTTAAATTTTCGTACTCTACCTACTTCATTTGAGTTAAGACATTAGACATGTCTAACCTTTTGTTAAAAAAAAAAAAGACGAAGACATGTCTAACCTGCTGGAATTAATTCCATTCTCTTTTATCTTGAAAGGGACATAATTAAATTGGCTTCTAATACACACAAGGTAATTGTCTTGCCTATAAAATAACATTATTTCAGCTACCTTATTGATCACGCACTCTCAATATATATTTTTACAGACTCAGCTTTAGTCGATCATATGTATGGTAAATAGAATCATATATAGTGTTGTTCTTTTAAACTGAAAGATAGAGGCAGCAGCAACGTGATCCTTATTCCTCACATGCTCCAAATTATCCTATTTATACCTGTTGACTTAATTAGCATCTACTTTTTTCTTGAAATTCCATCATCCACTTTGTTTTCTATATTTAAAATAGTATTATACCAAACTGTTGCATGGCATGTGACATCAGTGCAGTTCACCCAATTATAAAAAACTCTGACTTTTGGATGAGCTTAAACCCCTCGTGACCTTACATGAGTCCAAGGAGCTGCACACTGAGAAAACATTTTTAGAACCTGCTCTTCTTAATTAGACCTTTGTCGTTTGTGTTGGTTGTGATGCGATGAATCATATCCGAGAATCATATTGGGGTTTGGGGCATTGGATTCTATTTAATTCCCACCAAATTATCCACATAAACAAGTGTATCACAATTCTAAAATTATGAGAAAATAAAAAAGGGTATTATATAGTTTTTCCATTAAGGGATTAGATTTGTGGGTTTACTCACTTATATGTTACTCAATTTATCTATTTTTATTCAAGACTTTATATTCACATTTGAAGTTCAACAACAAATACAATAAAATAATTTATCTATTTTTATCCGAGACTTATATAGGTAACCATAATTTGATACATATAATAACAAATACATAGGAGTGACTGTGACAACACCTGCATATTCATTATAGAAATTAGTTTTTAATAAGGTAACACCTAGCTCGTCACTCCTCGGAAGATAATTTGAAACTGCATGTTGCTACTTTCTAGTCCAGATTATTGATAGATAGCATTTGTATCAGCTAAAAGGTCATTGAAGAACATAGGCCACATCTGTGATCTGTCTTTACAATGGATGCTACAAGCCAAAGAAGTAAAACCAAAGTCGGTACGCAGATTAACTTATAATACGATTCATGTATAATTTGTGCTTAATTATAATTAATGTCATTTTTATATTTGCTGGTGTAATGGTGTCGATCGCAAGCTCTATTGGCACGACATGCACTGTTTTTTTGTGATTCTTTTTAGAAGCAAAACAATTTTATTAATTAAATAAAGTGACTTCAGTACAACATGTTCTCAGCCTCAAACAAACTGTACGTCCTTTTGTGAATTGGATAGGACATAAAAATTGAAATCTTCAACAGTTTGGTTTGTGAAATTAAAGTTTCACACTCAATATATCATATGCAACAATTCTTAATTAGAAAATTGCATATGACAGTAGTATCATATCCACATGTGTTGGTATGTATCAATATCTATACTTTAATTATTAGTTTGCCTTGTCATTTATCATGTGGTTGGGGGACCTTAATTTGTTGGAACTTCATACGCTTGGAGATGTATGCAAAGTGCAAACTACATCCAGTTCATGCGCAAACTCACCTGCTGCTGTACATGTGTTCCTAACCGTTTTACCATAATTCTAATAACAAGAGGAATGTTAGAAACATACTTATTCAAATATATTATTTTGTAATTATTAGTTAATTTTTTATTAAATATATTATGAGATTTAAAAAATTGTTATTTACTATATCAATTTTAACCTATAAAAAAAGTGTGTTTAACAAAGCATATTAGATAATGTTCCTAACTTTTATCTTAATAATAATATACCAAATCTGCCTAATAATTATAAATATTGATTAATTTAGTTTTGGATATTATAAAAAAAAAAATATAAATTCGGTAAGTATCAACTAATGTAATCCTGAAATTAGCACTGTTAACTAAATTGATCCTGAAAATAAAATGAAAAACAAAAACAAAAACTAATCGATCACTTTAATATCTAAATTTAAATAATTGTCGACCCAAATTTAAAAACTACAGTTTAATTTTTTGTATTCATATTTTTTAATTCATAATAACTATCATTTCATTTGATTCTTGAAATTAGGAACAAAATCCTCTAAAAAAATTAGGAACAAAATTAATTAATACTCCATATAACAAAATCAAACAAAGTTAATTGATCCACAAAATTAGAAATTAAAATAATCTACGATTAACATAAGAAAAATGAAAAATTAATTGACAACTCCTTAATAAGTATTTAATTAAGGTTAAATTGGGCGATAATTTTGAATTTTAAAATTAAAATAATTATCGGTATTCTTTTTTTACACTAATTCTTTAGGCACATAACAGTAGACAGTTGAACAGAAACCTCGTGTTTTGTGTCACTAAAGTTAGGCTTTTAGTTGGGCTGTTCAATTCATCACTCGGCCCAATTTGATAATTTGTTTTTTCTACTTAAATTTGATAGTCGACTGAATCGCATTGTTATGACCGGAAAACAAATTAATTGAATTGTATTCGGTCATGAAAATTAAATAAGTAGGATTTTATAAGAATTATCTTAAAATTTAAATTTATCATTAAATACTATAAAAGTCTTCTTATTATAACTAAATGAGTAGACTTTTATAAGAATTATCTTAAAATTTAAATTAATAATTTGACTCAAAATATAATTTTTTTAATCGCTATCAAATTATGAGGTCAGAAAATACATTTGATGTCAATTTTATCGTTTAAAAATTAAATAATTGATATCATACCATATGCAACATTATATATAATCATTTTTATTTTTTTCATTTATTTTTAGCTATATATTTTTTACAATAGAAGTAATGGAATTTTTTTTTAACCAACATAATTTTTTTGGATCTTGAAGTATCCCTGCAAGTTTAAGTTTTATGTGTGCATGAATCTACTTCAATCCTTACCCTTATGACTATCATAATGAATTTTTTTGTCATGTGCACAAATGTCAAGAATATTTCCTAAAATTAAAAATAAAAATAAAAACTTTTGTTAGACAAAATCTCCCCCCTTTAATACAACAACTTTCGTTTTGTATGTCACACAAGTTGGGGTCTGACTGTCTGTGACAGCACATAAATTATTTACCACTTTTTGCTGTGAGTGTAGCAACCACATTGGTCATTGACGATGACACCCTAATTGGAAATTACCTCATTGACATTTTAAGATGCGTAATACCTTCGTGTAATTAACATAAAAGGATTAAAACAAAAGATAATGTTGTTTATAAAAAAAAAACAATATCAGTTCAGCAAAAAAATAAATCATGCAATACACTATAGTTCACAATAAAGGAGATATAAGAAAAAGAAAAAAAAAACTATAACAAATTATCATAAATATAATATATGACAAATAAACATAAACAACCTGTTCCTGGTACTGTTACAACTTACAAGACGGTCAAGGTCAGGACCACCTGGTGCTTAAATAAAAAATATATATTAAATGTTTAATATTTAAAAAATAAAATAAAATATTTTTTATGTCATTAATATAATAATTTTTTAATCAATTCAATGATGCGCTCGATCAGCATTTGTGTTCCATTAAATATTAAATATTAAATATTCTCTGCGCGGCCAAACCTACTTCTTTCTTTCGGTAAACTCCCCGGTATCTGCCGCAGCCAACATCCAAAGTCCAACAAACATTTGGCGGAGTTTACAACAAAACTCTTCAAAACCCACATCCAAATCGTCGTAAAGTTCAAATCTTTGATACCTCATTTCGATTCAGACCTATATTGTTCCCAGCAACAGGCTTCCATTAACTTCTCTCTGCGGCGATGGTTTTGAAGTCAATGGTTGCTTCCGCGAGCGATCTAAGTCTCGTGTCTGTTGCAGGGAACTCTCCCCTTGATTTCAAGAATCGGGTTTTCGGTGGCCGACTCATTAGCCTCGGATTTCGTTTCAACAAAGGTAGTAAATGCAAGGGGAATGAAAGGTTTAACTTTGAGGTTCGTGCAGCTGTGGAAGTGGGTGTGGAGAGATCGAAGAGTAAGGCTTTGGAGGGTGGTTTTGGGTTGGATGTGGTTTCAGAGGCAGAGTTAACAGTGAAGGGTTTTGCGGGGTTGAGGAAGACCAAACTCGTGTGCACTGTTGGTCCTGCTTGCAGCTCTTTGGAGGATCTTGAGAACTTGGCTCTTGGAGGCATGAGTGTTGCCAGGCTCAACATGTGCCATGGGACCAGGGACTGGCACCGTGATGTGATTGGGAAGATCAAGAAGTTGAATGAGGAGAAAGGGTTCTGTGTTTCTGTGATGATTGACACTGAGGGTAGTCAGATTCATGTTGTTGATCATGGAGCTCCTTCCTCGGTTAAAGTTGAGGTAAGCTTTTTGGCTTATGTATTTGAATTATGTTGGAGATTAGGCAAAAAAATAGTGATATGACAAAAACAAATAGTGTATATAAATGGGAGTAACACATTGCATTAGCTAGTTTCGGAGAGTTAGTCCAAAGTCCAAACCCAGATTATAAGATGCTATTAGAGCCTTTCCTAGGGTTGTTGTTGGGCCTATCGGGGCCCTTGTTATTGAGCTGTTATTGGATCACTCACAAATGTCCAATCCTGCAAACTTGACGCTCAAGATTTCCAGTACTCTGACGTGAAGGGTGTGTGTTGCATATCTCACTTTGACCAGTGATATGTTAAAAAAAAATTAGTGTATATAAGTAAGGACTAAGGTGCAACAACACTCATCTCATGAGCTAGCTTTTAGGATTGAATTAGGCACAAATCCAAATTATAAGAGATTATATTTCTATTGTTGTGTGAAAGGCTTGTTTGTGCTAGCTTTCCTCTATGATCTCACTTACTGGAGTTAGCTAATTTGGTGCCATGCACTATTGAAGGTTGTCTATTTTTTTGTTACAATCTCAGGAAGGTTCAAATTGGGTGTTTACTGCTGAACATTTTGAGGGTTCTCGCCCATTCACTGTTCAAACGAATTATAGAGGTTTTTCTGAAGGTGATGATGATGATGCTTTGGTTAATGAGTGAACACTCAACCCTTCCTTTTCTTTCACAATGAACTTATACATTAAAGTGAGTACTGAACATAGCTAATGGCTGTCAGGTATCGAAATGGGTGATGAACTTGTAATTGATGGTGGAATGGCATGCTTTGAAGTTGTTGAAAAGACTGGAAATGATTTGCATTGCAAGTGCATAGATGCTGGTCTTTTCCTGCCTGGAGCCAAACTTAGTTTCTGGAGAGATGGAAAGCTTGTGAGAGGGAATAACAAGCTCCCCACTCTATCAACAAAGGTATACATATACCTCTTTCTTCCCCTGCTCATTTGATGAAGAGCATGAAGGATAAATTTTTAGTTCTGCAAGTACTTCTTTATACGTACGGCATTGAATTCCTGGATGCATCTTTGAGCTATGTCAACTGTTGTCAAAACTCTTTTTTGTTAATATGATGAAATAACATATTGCCTCAAGAGTCAGTGGTCTTATATTTGTCAATACATGGATAAATTGCATGATATATTATTCCTTTTAAAGTCCAAAGTTTTTCTCCTTGGAACCATTCAAAAGATCTTGAAGAACTGGTTAGACTGATGTTCCTTCAACCACCATAAATGCAATAATTTTGTTAAGTTCTCAGACAATGCTAGAAACTTTTTTGTTTTACAATGTCAATATAATCATTTATACAAGTTTCAGTGGAAGCATACAGAGAAGCTACCTTCAAAACTGAACATATCATATTCATAATTTACTAAATGTAATAATGATTTTGTCTGTATGAACATCTTTTTTTTTGTATTTTTCTTTGAATAATTTATAACTGTGAATTGAAAATCTGTCCCTTGTATGTTTTTTTCTGTCCTGAATTCAAATTGTTTTTATCCACAGGATTGGGCTGACATTGACTTTGGTATAGCAGAGGGAGTTGATTTTTTTGCCTTATCTTTTGTCAATCATGCTGATTCTGTTAAGGATCTAAAGAACTACCTCTCTTCAAAGTCAACCAAGTAAGGAAGCACAAGTTTACAAAATAATAATTATATGATTTCAGCAATTATGTTGATATAATTTTTAGTATGAAATGTCATGCTAGTGGCTAGGAATCTGTTAAGTATTACAAGCATTCTACTGCCAGCATCATTATTTCTACTGATTTTCCTTGTTTTCCCTTTAAAGAGCTATAAGAACACTAGTGTGCAGCACTTGCGCTGCATTATGATGGGGATGGCCATGTAACACCAAATACTATCACCCTAGTGGTGTCATATTTTCATCTTCAAGCTGCAATCAATAGAAACGTTATAAGTTGGGTTTTTCTTAAATCCTCTACAAAACAGGCACATTCAGCACTATTTCCTTGGTTACAATTGAACCTATTGCGATTGAATAGATGCATAGATTGAGTTATTAATTTTGCTGGTCAGCTTCCTCTCTGTCATTACTGATGTTGACAGCATATTTATTTGATTGTTAATTATCTCGTTTAAATATCAGCATTCTTTTCTTCTATGTAAGTGCTTTGATTCAACGTTATTTTCTCACAAATTATATGGTTGTTTCAGATCCATAAAAGTTTTGGCAAAGATAGAAAGCTCAGAATCTCTTCATAAACTGGAGGAAATAGTGCGAGCTTCTGATGGGATCATGGTGGCTCGGGGTGACCTTGGGGTCGAAATACCACTTGAACAGATTCCTACGGTCCAAGAGGATATAATTTATGTATGCAGACAATTAAACAAGCCAGTGATTGTAGCTTCTCAGCTTCTTGAGTCAATGGTCGAGTATCCAACACCAACACGTGCTGAGGTAAAATCATTTTTTTCATCCAGGATGATTATCATCAACTTTTGGTTGAATGGACAATATCTTAGATTGAGAATAAATGTTACTAGAAAACTAGGGCAGAATTCTCATCTATGATGATATGTTTCCAGTTTCCCTATTGGATAGCTGAACTTACCTCTTATGAATATTTGCTTCTATGCAATAGGTAGCAGATGTTTCTGAAGCAGTTAGACAGTATGCTGATGCTTTGATGTTGTCTGGAGAGTCAGCTATTGGATCATATGCACAAAAAGCTTTGGCAGTCTTGGATATGGCTAGCAGTAGAATGGAATCATGGAGTCGGGAGGAAAACAGACAAAGTCTTGTTAACTACCATCAACTTGGAGCATCATTGCCAGAATGCATAACTGAGCAAATATGCAATTGTGCTGTTGAAATGGGTACTTAATATTCTTCTTGCAACTTCCTTCTATCATGAATTCTGCATAGTGGCAAGAGTGTAATCATAATAAAAATTTACCCATTTGTTCTGCAGCCAACAACCTTGGTGTGGATGCCATCTTTGTGTACACAAAGTATGGACACATGGCATCACTTCTATCACGCAACCGCCCAAATCCTCCCATCTTTGCTTTCACTAACGATGACAGTACCCGCATGGCTCTGACTTTGCAATGGGGTGTTGTACCCCTTCTGGTTGATTTGTCCGATGATGCTGAATCCAACATCTCAAAGTCTGTCCAACTTATGAAATCTAGAGGGTTGATCAGCCAAGGAGATGTTGTTCTAGTGGTCTCAGATGTTGCTCCAACACGTGCCACTCCTATGGCTTTCCAGTCTATTCAGGTGAAGACTATTATCTAAAACGCAAGGCTGCAAAAATATTGAAGGACACGTGTCTGTGTATTTTATAGGCTTGGGATAGGATAGTATTGTATTATTGGTTTCTTGTCTTTTTTTTTATTGGTTTCTTGTCCTTATGTAAAACAACAAAATTTATAAATTCCAAATGGTGGAACTCTAGCAAGTTTTGAAACCTCTTTCAAGAGATTCTTATGAATTACACTTCGTGAATTGCCCATTGTAAGTCACTAATACAGTTGCACCAATATATGGCAATTATATTTGATATATCAACTTTGATTGATTGTGATGAACCACCAGAATACTACAATGGCAAAGCTTCTCAGCTTACACGCTACTCCATGACTCGGTTTCGTCTTTCCATGATATTCTTACGGAAGGGATCTCTGTTGCTTGCTATGCTGGCTACCTACAGTCTGCTAAGTAGTTAAGAATAAATTAAGCCTAATTCCGAAAGAAAAAGAATCATGATTTTTACAATCTTCTAAATTCCATTTTCCAACTTTTCAGATTCTTTTTTCATCTGGTACTACCAATTGTTTAGAGTTAAAATGTGATGAGATGGAGTTTTCTTATTATTATAAATTAACAAGTTTCTCGTGTAATTTACAGGTACTTTTAGATTTATAAATAAAAGTATAGTTAAGAAAAAAGTAGATATTTTAATTATCAATAGTAAATATTTTGTTGTATCAAGTAGGAATGAATTAAAGAAATCAGGCTTTTAAAATTGAAAAGAAATATTGCAGTAAATTTTTTTTGTAAAGAAATATAAAAAAATAAAATAAATTATTTGAATTAAGAGGCAGCCTTTACTGACAACGAATTAACAACACAATATTTTTTATAAAAAAACTTCGAATTAGAATAAATTAAGATTATAATGATATTAAAATTCACTTTATTTTTAAAAAGGATGTCTTTAATTAAATTTAATGTTTAAAATTTTAAATAACTAAAATTGTTAATAACTAAAGTAGATTTATATTATAACTTATAATTGTTCGTAATAAATTCAAAATATAACTAATATATTTTAAAATATTTATTTGTTATTATATACAAAATAAATATTTATTATGTCGTAGCATACTAAAATAATAGTTATCACTGAAACGCATAGATCAATTGGTGAGTTAAATAGAGTAAGAGGGAGAATTTGTGGCTTATTGTGATCCAACATGATTCTATCAAGATTGTTTCCAAAATTTATTGTTAGGGTATATTTGAATTTCTGTTCAGTTATTTCTGTTATGCAGTAATTTTATTGTTGATAAAGATGTTTCTAAATTTTACCGAAAAAAGACAAACTGCTTTAACTGACTAACATTGCCATATTTTCGTGGAAGGACTAGAATGATTGGAATTTATGAGAATAAATAATAATAAAATAAATAGTGAAGCAAATCTATTCGCGAAACAAAAATCATGATTATTTTTTGTCTACGTTGTCACCAGCAGCCTCTCTGACCGCAAATCCACGAGATGTTAGTTCTTTCTAGCCACAAAAACAGACCAACCCTTGGCGCATATTAGCCACCCTTTGTTGTCTCAATCTAACCTGCGCTTCTCCAGCCGCTGCAGACTCTGCTCCACTTGCTACTTCCTCTAGAAGAAGCCTTTTTCAAATCTCTCTGCCACCATACCCACCCCTTTTCTTCATTTTGGGTTTCTCTCTTCTAAGTTATGGCTTCTTTGAGACCTACCCTCTCTCAACTTTCCCTTTCCCAATCCAATTTTCTCAGAAAATCTACATGGAACAATCATCTACCTTGTTATATACACAAAAGGATCGCAAAGTTGCAAACTTTTACCTCTTCTAAATCTTCCACTTTCAGGGTCCGCTGTAGTTCTCCAGAGACCAATAAGCAAAACAATGGCAAGTTTGTTTTGTTTTTAATTTTCATTCCTCATTTAGTAGCAATAGTATTTGTTATAATTTTTGTTTTGGTAAGAATCATTGTTAATTTGAAGTTATACATAAGATTACTAGATTTCTGAACTCTGTTTAATGATTCGTATTTGTGATATTCACTCTGTTTCCTTATTAGATTACTAAAACTCTATTTTTTTTTCTCACTTTTTTATTGTGTCTTCAACTAGTGTATGATGAGTTCTTGTGCTTTCAGCATGTTCGTTCGTGTGGCCTTTCATGTGTTGATTAGCAAGAAAAACAGTATGTTATATAGTGGTGAAGGGGTTTGGATTATAATCTACAACTGATTAAAGAGGACATCAAGTGACTAGCTTTGCACTTTTGTGGCTTCATGTTGCATCTGTTGTGTTTTCAGGTGAAGAGCCTCCAGAGTCATTATTTATGAAGGAATTGAAGAGGAGAGGTATGACCCCTACTTCATTGCTTGATGATTACAAACAAAGCGACTATGGACTTGATGAAGAGGTGTATGTGAATGAAGAAGATAGAGGTTTCCCAAAAAGAAAAGCTGTCTCAACCAATGTTGAGAGGAGTCTAGACAATCAGAGGGAACGTTCTATGGCACTGAACAGTGAAGGTCTTGAGGTTGATTCATTGTCAACATTCTTTTTCCTTGAATATAATCTTATACAATTGGTGATTTCATTTCTAAGGTTTTGTTGCCAGTATTGTCCTTATGTTACAAGTGTGAAGTGAAGTTTCACATCGGACAAAAGTAAAAAAGTTAAACATCATATAAGTGAAGAAAAGACCCATAAACTTGAGTCTTAAGGTTTTGGATTAAAGTATGGTGTCAAGTTTCCTTATGTGGTTACTTGTGACTCATTGGTCACTTGTGACTTTCTTATAAGTTCTTTTTCGCATATTTCAATAAGCTTCACTTATCAAAATAATATGTTTTTATCTTGCTCTACTAAGCTTCACAATCAAGCTTATGAATAAACCCTCATAAATAAGAGCTTATTGAATAAGTATTTAATTAAGTTGTTTACACAAATACACTCTAAATTTGTGAGAAGTGTCAAATGTGCATTAGTTACTTGAAAAAAGCATTCATCAAGCACTCTGTTGTAGTAATTATAACAGTATGTATTAAGAAATTAACATGATGTCCATAGTATGCAACGGCCCTCTGTTAGACCAGTGTAGACATTGGTGCACATTTTTGCATTGGATATTACACGAGAAGGTAGCAATTGAAGCACGATGAATGCTTGATTGTGACTTTCTTATAAGTTTTTTTTCGCATATTTCAATAAGCTTCACTTATCAAAATAATCTGTTGTTCAAATGTGCATTGAACAAAAAACATCTATCCTATTCTGCAAAACAAAATGCCCTTGAATCAGAACTAATATAATGTATTATTTTGAAGTGAGCTTTGATGCTTTGATCTAATTGAATTTTGTTTTTGGGGTGAAATCACTTACGTATTTATCCATTTCAGGGCTTGGTACCTCGTGCTAAACTTCTTTTGACAATTGGAGGAACATTCTTCTTGGGATTTGGGCCATTGATCCTCATAATTGTTGCAACTTTTTCTGCTCTTTACTTTGTAAGCTCTTTGCCTGACAACTGATGTGTCCATACTGTTTGCATGTTAAGTAGTGTATGTTAGTATCCTTGCCATGACATGATTTTATTTTGAACTATTAGCTTGTTTGTCATTAAAGCGAATAACAATTTGATGGATAAAACATAGCGTATAAATTGAAAAACTGGCAATTTGGGATCTATAAGCTATATACTTTAAAAAATAAAAGATTTCACTTTTAAA
The DNA here is from genome assembly GCF_000004515.6 of Glycine max. Lineage (NCBI taxonomy): Eukaryota > Viridiplantae > Streptophyta > Magnoliopsida > Fabales > Fabaceae > Glycine > Glycine max. The sequence goes on from NC_038246.2 coordinate 48,293,910, forward strand.
TTTTAATAGTTGGCCGTGCAAATAGTTCTAGTTCACAGACACAGGCAATGTTATAACTTGCATATCAATGAATTTTGTGCTCGTTGTCTGGTAAACTGATAATAGTCCCAATTTGTGAGTACAATTGTTTTTGTACATCTAACTATTGGGAGCAGTCACTTCATTTCATAATGCTGAAGCTCGTGATCTTTGCTACGTCTTCTAATCTATCCTGTGGTTTTATATTTAATATCAGGCAACAAAGTTCAATACAGCATGAATTCTTGGTTTGAAATGATTTGTCCTGTTGAGAAATGAAACTTCTAGTGGAAATATATTTGCTCTGTGGCATGTTGTTCTTGCACTTAAAGCCTCACTTTTGAATTGAGTCTCTTTGTAGTAATTGATGCCTTCAATGTTTGAGAGATGGCTTTGAATTTGATCCTTAGTTTACTGTTTCAGTATTTTGGACCAACATTTGTCCATGATGCAAGCAAGATGGCTATATCACCTCCACAATATGTGGACCCTTACGCACTCCTAGAAGACGAAAGGATATCTCAGATAGCACCTCGGCTAAACTAAAGGCAAGACTACAGTACACATACTTAGCTCTTAGGAATGTAGTTGCATATATCAAATTTCTGTTTACTTTGCCTTTGTTGATTTAGTTCCATTGTAAAATGTCATCCAGGATCAACTTGTTATCTATTTTGCCTTCATCATTGACTCAAAATTCTTTCCAACTGCCTTTTCCGTTTTGCATAGATATATGTATAATTTAAATCTAAATGAAAGTTCCATCAAAAGAAGCATTGCTCGTAATTCTTTATTTTCCAGTTAGAAGTTAAATCGCTCTCCTCTAGACGAAGTTGTTGATGAAATGAAAGCCCATAAACTTGGCAAACAAAGAAGGTACCTTCTCGAACGTTAATAAATAAAAAATAAAAAAACAAGAAAAAAAGGTAGCAGGAACAATTCATGATTCCTGACATGAAAAACTTTTTTCCCAACCAAATGTCCCATAAGAAATCATGTAAATACGTATATATTATTTGAACGAAGAAACTCATGTAGTATCATATCTCAGTTTATGCGCAGAAGATAGAAAGCTGGTCTGTTGGGGCTTTTTAAGTAAAAAAATATATTAAAAAGAGCACTATCATATGGTACGATATATTTACGTACACTACTGAACAACAGAGACACTTGTCTATATATTAGTTGATGAATAATGTAAAAGAATAAAGAAAAATATACTATTTTTGTCGGAAACATACAACATAAGAATAACATAAATCAGGAAAAATAAACTTCCAAGAAACAGACAGACAAATATATATATATATATATATATATATATATATATATATATATATATATATATATATATATATATATATATATATATATATATAATGATGCTTTTAGTTTCTGGAAAACATTTAAATTTTGGTTTTTACTTTTAAACTATTAATTTTAGTGCCTATACTTATTTAAATACTCAAAATTTATCTTTGCATAAAAAGTAGATACATATATATCTATATTTTTTTTATATACAAAAACGAACTCTATGAGAGTATATAGAACGTGCGGACACAGCGATATTTATATTTGTGCGTGTATCTATGCGCAC